>NC_083323.1:100486421-100788802 GCF_963455315.2 Globicephala melas | reverse complement strand
ACGGTGGCCCAGTGCCGACACGCAGCCCTGCTCCTCTTACCCGGGTCTGCTGAGTCTGGGGTCAGAGGCTACTAAAAGACAAGGACAAGTTAAGTCTGCCATCATGGTCAGTAGTCCTCATGCCGTGCAGCATTTGTTTGTCAAGGGCAGTCAGTCATTGCCGTGACCGGCCACCTTCCCTTCCTTGTCTCACTCTCCCTGATCTCACAAATAATCTACCCAAACAACCACCACCTTTCCCCACCTTAGAAAGGAAAGAAAAAAGAAAAGGAGGGAAAAAAATAAGGCAAGACGAAGAGACAGGATGGACTTAGGCGACCCCATTCCTTCGACTTCTATACAGTCTCCATCAACACAACACTGATTATGTTTACTTGCACAGAGGTGAAGAGGCACCCATCTTTTCCTTTTAGTTCTGTAAATTTCAATGCATTCTTTACACCCCACCCTCATGAAAATGTTTTTAAGACGATTATTATTACATTATTAAGGATAATTATTCTGGGTTATTCTTTTTTTTTTTTTGGCCGCACCACACGGCTTGCAGGATCTCAGTTCCCCGACCAGGGATTGAACCCGTGCCCCCTGCACTGGAAGTGCAGAGTCTTAACCGCTGGACTGCAAGGGAATTCCCAATTCTGGGTTATTCTTAATGTCTCAGGACTACACTTTGTGTTGCCCAAAGTGACCTCAAGGAAGCACACTTTCATTATAGATGTGTACGTATATGTGTGGATATATGTATACGTGTGTCTACGTATATATGCACGTCTATACATAAGATGATGATATATGTAACAATGATATGTTTCTGAGAAAGCAAACTATGTTTACACAGTGACAGCTGGACACGCAAGGAATTCACAACTCCCCAAGGAAAACACACCTGGATGACCTGCCTAGCAATTCCCTCCGGGATACAGAAATGTCTCCATACTTCATTCCCCTGGTCCTTCCCTGAAACAGTTTCAATCACTTGGCCAGGCATTCTCACCCATTAGTGATGTTTCTGAGTGTCCCTGCGTGGAAGAGATCCACCACACGCTTCACACAGATGCAATTTCTCTCCCTGTAGAGTTTTCCCGTTAATGGAAACGGTGTAGAATATATGCGTTTTCCACTTACGTCTTCTGTTGTGTTTGTTGTTGCTGCTTCTTGTTTTGTCTTTCTCTCTCTCTGGTCCTGAGGAATAATGTCCTGGCTTTATAAACCAAGGTGCTCACTTCCATGAGTGAGGGGCTGCTTTGTGAAAGAACACAGATTTAAAGAGGACTGGGGTAAGCAATGGAAGAGAGGCGAGGAGAGGTGAACTAAGCAGGCTGCCCTCCCTTCCGGCGTGGACAGACCCCCTGGTGGTGGCCCCTCCTGCAGGGACCAGGGAGAATCGCTGGGGACAAAAGGAGGGAAAACTGATAACTAGCAAACTGTATCCCACCATCACAGTTCTCACTGCCTCTTCTCAAATTACCTGGTCAATTTGACCCATCAAATTCTCCTGGCCCACATTTCACAGCCACAGGGACCGGATTCCACAGGACACAGCTGAGGAAGCCCAGAGAGGCTCAATGTTCACTAACGTTCTCTTCCAAAGCTCTCTACCAGCTGTTAGCCCAGCTCTGACAGCCATGGGGTTGGAGAACTCTGTCTCTTTTGATTGTTCTAGAAACTGCTGACTACATCCGGTACACTGCTAAGAATCCCCTTCCTGCTGCCCAGTGGGCCTTCTGGTTTGGACTCTGGTGTAAGGGTCCCAGGACATGAGCTTCCCTACATGTGAACCTGGCAGGCTTAGACCTGGGGTGTAGGGAGCCTTCCTAAAAACATGAAGGTAGCATCCAGGGGTGTGGACAATTTGAGGGTAGACCTCGTATTGAATCACTAAGATTTAGAGGCAGTGATTATCTAGTCCCGTGGCTTTAAACTTATTATTATTTTTTAAGAAGTAGAAGTCTGCTTTTCTACTGATATCATATGTTGAAGCAAAAGAAATAAAAACATGCGTGTAGGGCTTCCCTGGTGGCGCAGTGGTTGAGAGTCCGCCTGCCGATGCAGGGGACACAGGTTCGTGCCCCGGCCCGGGAAGATCCCACGTGCCGTGGAGCAGCTGGGCCCGTGAGCCATAGCCGCTGAGCCTGCGCGTCCGGAGCCTGTGCTCCGCAACGGGAGAGGCCACAAGAGTGAGAGGCCCGCGTACCGCAAAAAAAAAAAAAAAAAAAAGTAAAAACATGCGTGTAGTTGATATCTGGGGAGGGGAATGGACCTCCAGACTGGCCCCTAAGAACTATCTCAAAAACATCTTGTCTAGCCCACTCAATCCATTTTACAGATGAGGAAATGGGTACACAGGGAGATCAGGTCAATTTCCAGGTCACAGAGCTAGGGACCAGCCCAAATTTCCTGATGCTTAATCCTCTGCTCTTTCCACTATAACACCCTGTCTTTGACAATCTCTTCTGAACCTACGGAATTACATGTGGCAATATTAAGCCACAAAAATGACTGACTCAATGCTTTCATTAGAGACTCCCTCCTGTTCATTTCCTCAGAGCAAGTTTTTAGTTCTTTGTACCACATTAACTCCAATCGGTAATTTTGAATTCCTCTTGGCAGAGGTAATATAGGTCAGATTCCATTAAACACATATCACCACAGTAAAAAAAAAAATTCTCAAACCCAGCTCGTGGTCTACAGACTCCAGTCAAATTTAATCAGCCAGAGTTTAGTACTAAACTGCAGAAGAATTTGAATAGTGTTTTGAATTTTACTGTAAAGAGATCTGCCTATAGTATATCTGTTGGCCTCGTGTTGGAAGATTTGATCATTCAGACAGCAGTGGGCTTCCAAGCCCTCCACCATCAAAGTGGCTGTATGTTACAGAATCCGACACTAGGACACCCGGGCCAGGACCCCTGAGGAATTTACCCCCCTCCACTTAGCTCCCCAGGTAGTCAGATATGATATGCAATTTGCTGCCCTGGCTCAGAGAGAACAACCACCAGCTTTCCCCAAGCCCCCCATGGTCCCCCATGGCCCCTGCCGCACCCTCTGGGATGGGCTCTGTAATCCCAGCTTCGTCAGTAAGAAGCTGGGTTATTTACAAGACCGGAGGGCTTGTTAAAGCAATAATGTCCAAGGCAGTTTAAAAGAAGGGAAGATGAGTGAGAATTGGAAAGAAATGTATTTGCATATCTGAAAACTAGGGGCAGGGCAGAGGCAGGCTGAGGCGGGTATGGGATGGGGGGCCAGCAACTCTGTGAAAGCGCCTGGGAGCGGGGGTTCCTTGGACTCAGCGCTGTACCCTTGGGGTCATCGGGTGGGGTGATGCTGCAGTGTCAGGAAGGATTGGTCACGGAAGCAATGGCAACGAGAGGGAGGCCGCAGGAACGAGGAACTTGTCTACATGGAGTATAAATTCAAGGCCGAGATCCAAGTCAAACATCGTATTGGAAAGAAGAAAAATAACAGAAACAGTTCAGATGACAAAGCTGAAACTCTGAGATGGGGCTCCTTAGATCTGCCTCTCATTCCTGACGGCCAGAATCAGAACCCTGTCATCTCTAGACACCGAGTCCCGGACACTCGAGGCCCCGGGGGCAGAGGGATCCCACCCGCCACGCAGGGGATCCGGGCGGGGGGTGAGATGTATGGGGCCAGCGCACCCCCTACTCAGGTTTCTCAACCATTAGCTTGTACTTGGAACCTGGTATTAGAGCAGTTCATGCCGGGACGCTCTCTGAGCTCTTGCCCTGTCTGACACTTCTTGCCATGCAAAGGGAGGAGAATTTTAACAGCACTGAAAAAACAAGGGAGAGAGGATGAAATACTTGTAAAAGCTTTTGCTAGCATTGAGCCATGCACGCACAAGCCTGCAAGTGGTAAGCGGACTGTATGTTCTATAACACGTCTGCGCTCACGGGGCAGCCAGGCTAAGCTAGGGCTGAGAACCAAGCTGAGATTCTAAACATCAGGGGCTTTTAAATACCTCTGAACTACACATATGCAGGGGCCTACAGCTTTCTGAGAGGGGCTGAGCTCTGGGAGCACGTGAAGTCTGCAGCACAGAGGACAGAGCACTGGGGTTGAAAACTCAGTTGCGTCGGCGGCTTCCCTGGTGGCGCAGTGGTTAAGAATCCGCCTGACAATTCAGGGGACACGGGTTCGAGCCCTGGTCCGGGAAGATCCCACATGCCGTGGGATCTAAGCAACTAAGCCCACACGCCACGACAACCGAGCCTGTGCTCTAGAGCCCGTGAGCCACAACTACTGAAGCCCATGCGCCTAGAGCCCGTGCTCCACAAGAAGAGAAGCCACGTCAATGAAGAAGCCCGCACACCGCAGCAAAGAGTAGTCCCAGCTCGTGGCAACTAGAGAAAGCCCACGCGCAGCAATAAAGACCCAACACGGCCAAGAAAAACAAAAAAGAAAAAGAAAACTCAGTTACATCAACTGTTCGCTACATGACCCTAAGCAAGTGAGCTACCTCCTGGTCCTCAGTTTCCTCATCTGTAAAATGGGAATATTAAGATCTGCTTCATAGGGTCATGGTTGGAAATGAAATCAGGTGATGCACGTACAGCATCTACCACAGCGCCTGGTACCCACCAGATGCTTCGTCCATTCAACCAGTATCTACTGAGCATCTCATTATGTGCTGGACACTGGAAAGAAGAGTCAGGAGAGATGGACGGGTACCTGTCGCCTTGGAGCTTTCAGGATGGCCACTGGTCTAGGCACCAAATAGAACTTTCTGTGAACTGTCTTGACTGAGGTGTGCCGGGGGTACCCAGTAGGTAACGGAGACAAGGGAGGTGCAGACTCTGTTCCTCAGCTGCTGAAATCTGATTGAAAACGTAACAGAACCCCATCACTGATGGCTCTGCCGCCCATCACGGCCCTTGGGGAAGTCACTGTGGCTCAGCTGCTGTATGAGTAGGACAAGAGGCTGGAAAGGATTTGGGGCTCTCAAGCCTCGCTGTGCGTCAGAATCTCCCGGAGGAGCTTTTAACACTCCGGGTTCCAGGGCCCCTGCCCAGACCTGCCGGATCAGAATCCCTAAGGGGAGGGGCTCAGGGATCTGTCCCAAGGAATCAAATGCAGATATCTTGGTCTCGGTCCATCTGTAAGACCCTTCTTAACAGCAAGGTTCTGCGATAAATTGCTGTAACGCAAGCTGAAGCTAAGGGTGCCACAGAAAAGGCCTAGGAAACTGTCATGAGGGTTAGGAGAAGGCGAGGTGGCAGCGTCATGGAAGTGGAGCTGAGCAGGGCCTTGGGGAGGTGGCTGGAACCCGAACTTGAGGACTGAAGGGAAACAGAAGACAAACGCCTGGCCGGAGGACAAAGCCCTTGAATGGGAATAATCGGACGGAGGCTGGAGAGGTAGGCTGAGGCCAACTTCACACACTCACTCACTCACTCACTCATTCATTCACTCATTCATTGTGTGACCTCACTTGGAAATAGGGTCTTTACAGAGGTAATCAAGTTCAAATGAGGTCATTAGGGTGGGCCCTAACCCAATATGACTGAAGTCCTTATAAAAAGGGGAAATTTGGAGACAGACAGACAAGCACGGGGGTTGGGGGGAAAGACGATGTGAAGATACAGGGAGAGCGCCAGGTGAAGGTGGGGGGATGGGAGCGTGAGTCTATAAGCCAAGGCCCCAAAGGTTGCTGCAAACCACCAGAAGCTGGGCCAGAGGGCTGGAGCAGATCCCCCCTCACGGCCTCGGGAGGAGCCAAGCCTGCAGACACCTTGATCTCAGACTTCCAGCCTCCGGACTGTGAGACCATAGGTTTCTGTCATTTTAAGCCCCCCAGCTTGTGGTCGGTGCTTTGTTGCTGCAGGCCCTGGAAAGTGATACGCGATGGAAGAGCAAAGGTAACAGGGGCCAAAGAACTGTCAGAGGCTGTACAGTACAGCCCTGATGCTCCCTTCTGCTAACTGTGCACCCAGGGGGTGCCTGGGACCCCTCGCTGAGTATAACCAGCGTCCATAAGTATTTGCTGAATAATTAAGGAGATGTCGGGGGAAAGGGGGCATAAAGAGGGGTGCTCGGGGAGCGTGATGGGACACAGAGGAAATGTCACTCAGTCCCAGATGCGCAAAGTTCTCCAGGAAAAGCTGACGCAGGAGGGGACTTGGGGGAGAAGTCGGGGCAGAGATGAAGTTTCAGGAATCGCCCATCTAGAGAGAATAGACCAGATGCACTCAGGAAGATATATAGGAGAAGAAAAGAGTGTAATTTAGGGTCTCAGAAAAGAACAGAGGAAGTGGAGAGGGAAACGAGATGGACAAGCCGGTGGTCCAAGTTCAAGAAGGAGGCAGCGGCAGGACCCTGGATGGGGACACAGGTTTGACACGCGTCATTTCCTGTCCAGGAAACTAAGGGTCTGTTTTCCTTCCTTCTTTCCTTCCTTCCTTCCCTTCTTCCTTCCTTCTTCCCTCCCTTCCTTCCTTCCTTTTTTTAAACATAAATCCATGGCAAGTCTTGAATGGTTTTAAATGAAGCAGCTTTTTTTTTTTTGGCTGTGTTGGGTCTTCACTGCTGTGTGTGGGCTTTTTCTCTAGTTGCGGCGAGCGGGGGCTGCTCTTCGTTGCGGTGCGCGGGCTTCTCATTGCGGCGGCTTCTCTTGCTGCGGAGCACAGGCTCTAGGCGTGTGGGCTTCAGTAGTTGTGGCACACAGGCTCAGTAGTTGTGCCTTGCGGGCTCTAGAGCGCAGGCTCAGTAGTTGTGGTGCACGGGCTTAGCTGCTCCGTGGCATGTGGGATCTTCCCGGACCAGGGCTCGAACCCGTGTCCCCTGAATTGTCAGGCAGATTCTTAACCACTGCAAAGATTACCTCCCTCATGTCACAGATAAGGATGTTCAGGAAGTACAGATTTGTAGCTCAGTTTTACCCAGAATATCAAGTTCAGGTGAAGAGCTGGGTTCTGACTCCCGGGGAAACATTCAAATCAAAGCACCAGCCGGTTTATTCATTCATTCGACCCGTTACTGATCAGTTGGCACCTGCCCCAGAGGCCCAGAGATGAATCGAACCATCCAGGCACTTCTCACAGGCACATTGTCAGGTAGTTTTTTTGCCTGTTTGTTTTTTGCGGTACGCGGGCCTCTCACCGTTGCGGCCTCCCCCGTTGCGGAGCAGAGGCTCCAGACGCGCAGGCTCAGCGGCCATGGCTCACGGGCCCAGCCGCTCCGCGGCACGTGGGATCTTCCCGGGCCGGGGCACGAACCCGCGTCCCCTGCATCGGCAGGCGGACTCTCAACCACTGCACCACCAGGGAAGCCCTGTCAGGTAGTTTTTAAAAAATGTTAAAGACTTTAACTAGAGAACCTTTAAAACAAGAACGTTCCATCGATGACTGACTACGTAAACGATAGACAGACTCATGGATGAACCTTGAGGACCTTGTGCTGAACGAAGCAAACCAGGCACAGAAGGACAGACACCATGATCCACTCATGTGAGGTGCCTGAAACTGGCGAATTCAGAGGGACAGAAAGTAGGAAGGTGGTTAGCGTGGGCTGGTGGAAGGGACGGGACTGAGCTAACGGGGACTGAGTCTCAGTTTGGGAAGATGAAAACATTCTGGAGATGGGCGGTGGTGACGGCTGCCCAGCAATGGGATTGTACTCAAAGTCACAGAACTGAACACTCAGAAACAGCTACGACGGTAAGTTTTACGGTATGTACCTTTTACCACAATTAAGAAAACCCACAATAATGTTTGTGAACCTATCAGGTAACCGAACAAATTGAAGCTCTTTCTCCAGGAGCCGCTATCTGAACACACAGCCTTTCAGCTCAGTGAACTGCTAAGTTGTTGTGCTTCCAGATTCCACGCTGAAAGGAAAGTATTCCATTTTCTCTCGCCCAATTTGAGAGCTAGCAGTGCCCCACGGATCAAAAGCCACATGGAGGCCTTTGTGCCTGCGAGTCATGAGCGACAAGTTCGTACCCTGCACAATTAGGCAGCCGGTGATGCTGACACAGAGTTCCACCACCAGGGAGAACGGAGGCTCCCTCCGCCCTGCTGCCACGGAAGGGAAACCGCTCCAGGGCCCGTGCAGAAAGAGACCAATTCCCACCCCGACCAGGGAAGCTGTCCTTTCATTTAAGTTGCGTGTCACCACCGACAGTAACTATTAACATGGGTCTAAGAACTGGCAAGCGAAGCTTCCTTTTAGTACACAGAGAAGGTGTAACTGACCTCACTCAAGTAAAGAGGCCAGGTCTAAGCTGCTATTCCAGGACACGCTACCTATTTTACAGTTTTTATCACAATTAATTAGCATTTGCATGGTTAAAAGTAACTTTTGGCTTTTACTTGATTACATGTTCGCTTCCAGAAATGTTAGAAAATAAGAATAAGAAAGGGGAAGAAACAGCACTTAAAGCTGTCACCTAGAAACTAACGCAACTTTGTAAATCAACTATACTTCACTTAAAACAAACAAAAAGACCCCCATCCCCTAGAGGGAGCCGCAACTAACGCTCTGCCACAGCACTTTGAGCTGAGCTTGCCCTCCATCCCGTTTTCTGAAGCTCAACCCCTTGTACGGAATTTCCCACCCGCCCCAGTTACAAATGGCAAGTGTGATCCAGAAGGAAGGCGGGGCGACTTTTGCAGCATCGCAGTCTGGAGGAAGGGGCGTCAGAGTCAGAATTCAATTCTCCTTTGGCCGTCCACGCCTCCTGCCGCTCCAGTAACCATGTGGACAGTTAAAGCCACCGCCAACCACAGCCAGAGCTGCTGGCTGAAAACACAACCTCCTCTGAGATGGTTTCCGTTATTCGGATGTTTGAGAGCCGGCCAGAGCCTGGCCTGGGCGCTGAGTGAACATCTGTGTGAGGGACCGGCCAGAGAGCCACCCGGCAGCTGGGGGCCATATGGGCAAGCAGTCTCCCAGCCAGCAAGGCTGCTCTGCACCCCCTCCTCCCTGCACCCCCTCCGAAGATGGAGAGCCATGCCTGGGCCTTCACAAAGCACACAGTCCTAGGAAGCCACCAGGCATCAAAGTCGACACTCCAGAACATTCTATCACAGGTTAACAACTCTGAAATCAAATGCAAATTTCAATGCTGTCAGCCGAGCACATCTCAGTGACAGAACTGTCATTGCCGCTGAATGAGAGGAACTGGTCACAGTTGTTCATACTGTTGTCACTTCAGCTGAGCAGCGTCCACTGTTGGTACCACACGCACTGAGTTTAACTGCAATTTAAAACGTCTTCAGAAAGATGACGCCAGGATTCAGCATTGAAACACAAAGTTCTTACAACCACTGCGAAGCAGAAGGGCTGTTGTAAGTTCACTGTTTCACGGGACCCTCTGAAAGGGCCTGTGTCACAGGCAATTGGCACTGTTTTTCTCTCTTTGCCACAAAGAAGCCCAGCATAAAACCAAAGCAGTCCAAGAACCCTTGGTTCACGTCACGCTTAGCATCTCAGTAATTTTTTCACGGAGCCCCCAGGCCTCAAGAAACAGCTGATGGTCCCACTGAGTGAGTAGTTGAGTCCAGACAACGCGATAAGCCTTTATGTTCCAACAGCTTAGAGCCACTGGAGGAGATGAAACACATACTTTGCGAGAAAACTATTCTCATCTCATTCTTAAACAACCTCACAAGAACCCCTCAAGGTGAGCTCTCAACCCCCTTCAGAGATGAGGAAGTTGAAGGTCAGAGAAGCTCAATGCCTTTCCCAAGGCATCAGAGCTAATGAATGCTTCTGCCTTGTAATATGTGCCTTTCGGTTTTTTGTTTCTCCTTTGAGGCAAGGACTGTCTTAGCTGTGTCTGCTTCAGCAGAACCTAGCACAGCATCTTGCCACAAAATAAAATAAATAGTTCTTGAATTAAATAATCTCTTCCAAAGCACTCCTCCGGTTACAGCATCTTTGGCATTTTGAGTAGCTAACTCTGCACTTGCCACGTTGAAGAGGATGATGAGAAAAAGATGAAGGGAAGAAAGGAAATGAAGGGAAGAAAGCAGGCTGGTTGCAGAGCCCGGACAGAGGTGGCTGAGAGCTACCGAGTGCAGACCCTCGTGGGTCTGTGAGTTCGTTTCATGAGGCACTTCTGCTCACGTGCCCGCCCCACATCCTGAGCCCGAGCGCGGGATGTATGGTTACCATGGCGCTGGCAGAAACTGTCCCCGGGGCACGCACCCAGGAGGAAGCCTGGGCGGATTGGCGGATGTGACACAAGATGTACCCACAGGCCCCTTTGGCTCTGAAATGACAGCACGTGGAGAAGCAGGGGCCCCAGGGCTCCTGAGGCCTCAGGACTCATCCACTGGGAGCCACGTGTGGACAGAAAGCTCAGTAAACAGGACTGAACAGAAACAATCTGGGAGCCACCATTGAGCCCCAGAGTGAGCAGTCCCCGCACCCCTTCTTCCAGGCCCTGGGTCTCCCCCTGCCCCTCCCGATGGGGCGGTCGGGGCAACAAGGTGGCAAAACGAGAGCAGCCTGGCAGTGCCTGCTGTGACCTGGGCCTCTGTGGACACGAGTGTCCTCACGTGTCACCCCGTCGGCGAGCGGCAGGGCACACGGCGGTCACAAAGGCAGGTGCTGGCCCGAGGTCGGACCAGCCTGGTCCCCGACCCAGAGCCTCCGAGTCAGGACTGTCCCCCTCGCCTCTAATCCTCAAAGCCTTCTCACCCCCATAAAGAGGGGCATGCGGCAGAGTGGATCGATTGTCCTAGAATACGAAGCAACAACCTATCCCCACCTGCTCTCGGAAAGTGATTCCCACGAACGACAGGGCTGCCCGTGGACGGAAAGAACTGCCTGGCGTGGAGAGCTGCCTGACCCCCAGTGACGGTCATGCCACTGAAATATGACAAACACTTCTCAGGATATTTAATGTCCGATTAGAATTTCATGTTATCTCTAATCAGCTCCAATTATCTTAAGAGGCATCATGAACACACAACTCCATGAATTTCAATTCACATTTATTTAAAAGGCATACACCGGGTAGTATTTTGGGAGAAGGGAGAGAAGAGTGGTCACAACACATAATGATACATGTCGCCTTTCCAAAAAGTCTACTTTTATTTTCAGAGGGCTTTCATTCACCTCTAAACTTCTTAAATTGTGCAAGACACAAAGGGCGTGAAGCTCAGGTGACTGTGGAGTTTGAACATCCCTGAAGACCCCCGAGCTCCAACGGCAGGTGCCTCACTTGGCCAGCGTTCCCCTTTCACAAGCCAACTGTCAATGGGGCTTTGGTGCACCAGCCATCTGCCCCAAAGGAAAGTCCCCAGGCTTCTGAGATCCTGCAACCCTCAGGATACCAGGTAGTGACCATTACAGGATTTCCTACTTATTATCTAAGAAAACAACATTAAGTACTGCAAATAATTTGAAGGTTTCTATTTTGTCAATCTGTCATGGCTGGACTGGATCGTCTAAAGATGCTCAGGTTACTTTCTCTACCAATAACTGATGCAGGATGTCTCAGAGACCCGTATTAACTACTGACGTATTTCCTCCTCAGTGACACAATGCACCCAAAAGTAAGGAACCCACAGAAGAGGAGAAAGGATTTGCAAATCATATATCTGATAAGCTACCGTATAATAATAACGCAACTCAATAATTAAAAGACAAAAAATCAAATTTTTTAAATGGGCAAAGGATCTGAATAGACGTTTCTCCAAAAAAAGATACACAAGTAGCCAAGAAGCATGAAAAGATGCTCAACATCACCAGACATCAGGAAAATGCAGATCAAAACCACAGTGAAATGCTTCATACCCGTCTTAGTCCGTCATAACCAAATACCATAGACTGGGGGCTTAAACAACAGAAACATATTTTCTCACAGTTCTGGAGGCTGGAAGTCCAAGATCAACGTGCAAACACAGCTGAGTTCTGGTGAAGGCTCTCTTCCTAGTTTGCAGATGGCCGCCTTCCCACTGTGTCCTCACATGGCAGAGGGAGGAGGAGCAAGCTCTGGTGTCTCTTGCTCTTATCAGGGCACTAATCCCCATCATGAGGGCCCCACCCTCATGACCTCATCTAACCCCAGCTGACTCTGAAAGGCCCCACCTCCTAATATCACCACGCTGGGAGGTAGGACTGCAACATGGCAATTTTGGGGGAAATAATTCAGCCCACGGCCTTACTTATTAGGATGGCTATAATAAAAAGACAGATAATAACAAGTATTGACAAGATGTGGAGAAATCAGAACCCTCATACACTGCTGGTGGCATTTTACAATGGTACAGCCAATTTGAAAAACAGTCTGCCACCTCCTCAAAGGGTTAAACACAGAGTTACCAAATGACCCAAATTCTAAACTTCACTCCTTGGTATCTGCCCTAAAGAAACAAAAACATATTTCCACACAAAAACTCATGCACAAATGTTGACAGCGATGTTATTCATAATAGCCAAAAAGTAGAAACAACCTTAATATCCATCAACGGATGAAAGGATAAATAAAAGGTGGGCTGTCTATAGGCCACAAAAGAGATGAAGGACCACAGCATGGACTAACCTTGGAAACATTATGTTACGTGAAAGAAGCCAGTACAAAACACCACATGCTGCATGATCCCATTTTTATGAAAAGTCCAGAACAGGCAAATCTATAGTGATAGAAGGTGGACCACTGTGTGCCTAGGGCTGGTGGGGGAGCTGGGGGGAAATGAAGTGATTGCTAATGGCTGTGGGATTTCTTCTAGGGGTGAAAATGTTCTAAAATTGATTGTGATGATGGTCGCTCAATACGGTGAACATACTAAAGACCACTGAATTATACACTTAAAATGAGTGAATTGCATGGTATATGAATTATATCTATATATCTTTAAAAAGTAAGCAGTAGTTAACACCCCTGGAGTCCAGCTGAGATATGCCTTAGGAGTAAGAACCTTGCCCTTGAGTAAGACCTCTTCTAAACACAGTCTAGTAAAATCTCAAACCAAGCCCTAACAAGATCTACAGGAAGGACGGAGTTAGGGTTTGAGCCCTGCCAAGTTAAAGTCTGTGCTGCCGACAGATCTGTACTAACCAGGTGCCACACCACACCTCCACTGGCACCAAGTGATCAGCCAGTAACTTAACTGTCTGCCAAAGCAAGAGACAGCACATTTCAGAGACTGACAACAAAATCCAGAGTCTTTAAAGCATAGTAACACAATGCCCAACATTCAATTAAAAAAATCACTGGACATAAATAAATAAATAGGAAAAAGGTGAGAAAAAATAGTTAAGAGAAATAAAATTTGACACGGTCTAGATGTTGAACTTAGTTGACAAAGACTTCGAGGCAGCGATTACAATCATATGTAAATCATTAAAAAAATGTTCAAAGAATTTAATAAAAACTTGATCTTAATGTGGAAACAGATAGGGAAACTCAGGAAAGAAATGGAGACTATATAAAGAACCAAGTGAAAATGTAAGCATGGAAAAGTACAATAACTAAAATGAAAAATTCACTGGATAATCTTAACAGCAAACTGGAGAAAGAGTCAGTGAACACTAAGACACAGCAATAGAAATGATCTAATCTGAAGAACAGAGAGAAAAAAAGGATTAAAGAAAAATGAACTAAATTCCAGGAACCTGAGTGACAATATCCATCAGCCTAATATAAAGGTAATGAAAGTACCAAGATAAGAGGATGAAAATGGGGCAGAAACAATATTTGAAGAAATAATGACCAAAAATTCCCCAAATTTGATGAAAACCACTAACTCATAGATCTAAGAAGCTCACTAGACCCCAAGAAGGATAAACATAAAAAGAACCATGCCTGGGCACATCACAGTCAAACTGCTGAAACATAAAGATAAAATATCGAAAGTGTGGGGACTGCGGGGTGGCAGAGGGACAGTATGTACAGGGAACGAAGACTTTGAAAAAGATAGCTGATTCCTCATTAAAACTACAGAGGACAGAACATCATGAAACAGCACCTTTAAAGTGCTGAAAAAAAATATGTCCAGCAAAAATGTCCTTCAAAAACAAAGATGAAGTGGAGACATTTTCAAGTAAATGAAAGTGAGGGAATTCATCATCAGCAGACCTGCAGTATAAGAAATGCTAAAGGATATCCATAAGGCTAGAAACCTGGAAGAATGAAGAGTACCTGAAATGGTAAATAAGCATGTAAGTATAAAAGACTCTTTTCTTTCTTCAGATAATTTACTTAAAGGACAACTGACTTTGCAAAGCAAAAGTTCGAACTCTATAAGAAGGGGTTTATAACATATGTAAAAGTAAAAGATATGACAATACACGAAGGGTTAGGAGCAGGCAAGTAGAATTATGCTGTTGTAGGCTTATCATATCTGCAAAGTATGCTCTGTGAAGAGGTACTCTAAACAGACCTGATTATTTAAGGATGCTACAGTTAGCTCTAGA
Organism: Globicephala melas; assembly: GCF_963455315.2. Classification (NCBI taxonomy): domain Eukaryota; kingdom Metazoa; phylum Chordata; class Mammalia; order Artiodactyla; family Delphinidae; genus Globicephala; species Globicephala melas. The sequence continues at coordinate 100,774,414 of NC_083323.1, read as the reverse complement.
GCAACACACACGCCCTTGCAAAAAAAAGCAGGGAGGGGATGAATGGAAAACAAATATCAACGTGGCAGATTTTAACCAAACCATAACAAAAATTGCATTAAACGATCCAAAGTTAACACCCTCAGTGGTAGGAATGCCGACATCATGTACCCCAGAGAAGATGCACTGAGGGGACAGAGCGTCCCTTCTGTAGTATTCCTGCCCAAAATGCACAACCACGACCTGCTCGTGAGGAAACACCAGGCGACCCAAACTGAGGGAGGGACAGTCTGCACGTGCACACATCCAAGTGTCAAGGTCAAGGGAGACAAGAGAAACACCAGGCAGTGTCACCGACTGGAGGAGACTGATGCAACATGACAACTAAATTTAATGTGAGACTCAGGACTGTATTGGACTGGGGGCCAGAAAAAGACATTAGGGAAAAGCTGGTGAAATTGGAAGAAGATCTGTGACGTACTTAATAATACTGTAGCAATGTTAATTTCCTGTTGCTTCCTGTGCTATGGTTATAGAAAAATGTTAACATTAGGGGAAACGAAACTATTTTTTGCAAAATTTCTGTAAAAAAAAAGCTCAAATAATTTCAAAACAAAAAGTTGAAAGATGGTACTAAATGTAAATAGACTAAACAGGACAATTAAAAGACAGAGACTGTCATATTAACCAAAATCTAGAATAACCTGAATGCCCATCCAAAGTGAATTCCATGGTATATACCCAGCAATGAAAAGGAATGAACTACTAATATCTCAGCAACACGGAAAAATCTCACAGATACGATGCTGAGCAAACCAAGGCGGACAGCAAAGAGCTGAAGCAAAACCCCTGAGAATTCTGGTATAATTCTGCTTATGTGCAATTCTAGAACAGGCAAGACTAATCTAGAACGACATCAATCAGATCGGTGGTTGCCTGAGTGGCAGCGGGTGGTGGCGTGGAGAGACTGTGAGGGGACCAGGGGACTTTCCAGGGCAGTGGAAACATCTTGATTCGGGAGGCAGTTGCATGGGTTTGTCCAAATGTATCGAACTGTACACTTAACAATGGATGAATTACATTGCATGCAAATTATACTTCAATAAAGTTGATCAAAAAGAAAAAGTAAGGGAACTCGCTGGTGGTCCAGTGGTTAAGACTCCACGCTTCCACTGCAGAGGGCATGGGTTTGATCCCTGGTCGGGCGACTGAGATCCTGCGTGCTGCGTGGTTTGGCCAATACATAAATAAATAAAAAGAAAAAAGGAAAAGAAAAAGTTGCACACACACCCCCTCCCCCATTCAGCTGCGGCAACACAGGGCAGCACGTGAACAAACAGAGGGCAGAATGCATGAAGCTTATGAGTTTTGAGGCCGCCAAGGTCTCCCCCGGCCTCCAGATGCAAACAGCGTGTGGAAGGAAGCTCAGGACGTTTCTTCAGAAGCAGGCCTCCCAGGCTGCACCCATAAAAGCTACACGCCACTTCAGGCTCTTCCTTAAGGACGAGTGGCAGTGCACCTCGACAATCTCACTTGAAAGAAAACAGTTCAAAGCTGTCTGGCAAAGTCGAGACCAGGATTCTCCTGATTTAGTTACAGTATAACAAACTGTATCTGAAAATGCAAAGTCGCTGGGGTCAGATTACTGTGGAACTGACAGGTTTGTGTAGCTTATTAATGCCACGTCTAAATGTGAAAATAACACCAAGGTGACCCCTTGTCTTCAGACATAACCCAGCGTCCGAGGATGTAGGCAGAGCCAGTCACTGGCTATTGCGCAAGAGTGGCTTGCGGGGTTGTTTAGAAGCATAGAGTGCACACCTGCTGGGCACGGCTTTCCACGGGCAAGGCCCTGCTAAGTGCTTCCCATGTGTTTCCTTTAATCCTCTCAACGGCCTCTAACAGATGAGGAAACAGGGCAAGGTTTGGGTGGCTGGTTCAAGAGCACCTCTGGGTGCGGTCACACTGCTGGTGATTTTGTTGTCTTGTTTTGTTTCGTTTTTGGTTTTGTTATTTTTTGGCTGTGTGGCTTGCGGGATCTTAGTTTTCCGACCAGGGAATCGAACCCGAACCCTCAGCAGCGAGAGCACCGAGTCCTAACCACTGGACCGCCAGGGAATTCTCACTGCTGGTGAGCTTTGGGGCCGGGACCGGGCTCCTACTGGGCTGCAGAAGTTGATTTTTTAAGCACTGCACATAGAGATTAGACTTCCTCTTTCATGATAAACACATTTGTGTTCATGTTGATGATATTTTTTCTGACATACTTTCCAATGCCAAGGCAGTGAAACAGGAAAATATAAAATGGAAAAAACAAAAAGCCCAGCACTCTGGTTATAGGATGTAACTTCCTTTTGATCCTTCGGGATAGGATTTTGCCTCACCAGACAAGCTTCCACAAAGTTTTCAAAGACTCTCTCCTAGAAATAGAGAGATGAGAGGACAGGTGCCACGTAGGAATCACTGCTGAGTCACCAGGGGCTGTGTCTCGTCAGTGGATTTAAAGAGTCTCTGGGTCACCTATCCACTCTGTACATCCTGCAGGGATGAACAGTACCTCACAGGGGTTATAAGCCACTTTCACACACATCGTCTCACTTAATTCTACAACTTGATGAGGTAGGCATTGGGGGGGTACATTGTGAACCCCAACAAACAATTACAAATGAGGCCAGGGAGGCTTGTCCAAGGTCCCTGGGAACACAGGGGCAGTGACCCTGGACTTCTGATTCACAGGTGACCACAGGGGGCCGACCGTCCTCAAGCATCCGTGTCCAAGGTCTGTGGGACATCCGGTCTTTGCCTAAAATTTCCCACCTCAGTTCTAACTCTAGTCAATAGATGGTCAGCATGGAGGTGACACTCTGAATACTCTATTTGGCAAACAAGAGAAGCATACTTCCAAGGGAACACCAAGGCAGCCACCAGGAAATGACAACAGGTCACCTTAATAAACAGTGATCAACGACATTGACTTATGTCGCCAAATCTAAGATGCCATTTATCTCAAAATGCACCATTATTCCATCCCACTAAGGGAGAAAAGTCCTCCCAATTAAACACATTGATTTTAAGATGAATCCTACAACAAGGTCCTACTGGATAGTGCAGAGAACTATTCAATATACTAGGATAAACCCTAATGGAAAAGAATATTTTTTTAAAAATTATTTTATTTTATTTATTTTTGGCTGCGTTGGGTCTTCGTTACTGTGCGTGGGCTTTCTCTAGTTGCGGCGAGCGGGGGCTACTCTTCGTTGCGGTGCGTGGGCTTCTCATTGCGGTGGCTTCTCTTGTTGCAGAGCACGGGCTCTAGGTGCACGGGCTTCAGTAGTTGTGGCATGTGGGCTCAGTAGTTGTGCCTCATGGGCTCTAGAGCGCAGGCTCAGTAGTTGTGGTGCACGGGCTTAGTTGCTCCGCGGCATGTGGGATCTTCCCAGACCAGGGCTCGAACCCATTTTCTCCTGCATTGGCAGGTGGATTCTCAACCACTGCGCCACCAGGGAAGTCCCAAGAATGTGTGTGTGTGTGTGTGTGTGTGTGTGTGTGTGTGTGTGTATATACACACATATATCTCTATATCTCTCTCTATATATATTTATATCTATCTATATATATATCTGAATCACTTTACTGTACAGCAGTAATTAACACAACATTGTAAATCAACTATACTTCAGTAAAATAGATTTTAAAAGATTATTAAGCTAGCTCTATGTTAAATTTCAAATGAATCCCTTAAGATGCATCCTGATCTCAGATATGTTAAAATGTGTCTCAGCATAGAGAACAGACTTGTGGTTGCCAAGGGGGAGGGGGTGGGGAAGGGATGGGTTTCGAGTTTGGGATTAGCAGATGCAAACTATTATATATAGAATGGATAAACAACAAGGTCCTACTGTGGAGCACAGGGAACTATGTTCAATATCCTGGGATAAACCATCATGGAAAAGAATATATACATACACATATGTATAACTGAGTCACTCTGCTGAACAGCAGAAATGAACACGACTTTGTAAATCAACTATACGGCAATAAAATACACTTTTACAATGTGTGTCAGTATTGATGAAATACGGTAATCCATGACCAGCTTTCTCCACCTGGGGTGATAACCTTCTTAGGCGTCACTAGCTCATTAGTTTCTCAATACTACTGAGTGGTAACGATGCTGATTGCTGGGACTACTCCAGGGACCCACTCAGGTTGGGTCCTTCAAGGAAAATTCCAAGAGCCTGGAGCCGTGCGCCCACAAGAGCGCCTCGTGAGAGCAGCTGTCATAGAGGCGAACTTTCAGATTCCCTTTGTCTCCTCACTGTCCAAACCAGCCAAGTTACAAACACTCAGCCCTTCTGGCCCAAACCCTGAGCAGGCACTGGAGCATCTGGGTGACGGCCCCTTGACACCTTCAATCTGTTTAGCAGAGAGTTAAAGAAGGGGGCTGACACTGACTCCGTGCAGGAATTGCCCTAATTCACACAAATCATCAGAGTGGATTCTCAGAATAACCCTAGGAGTTGGCCGTTACTATCCCTGTTTAAAAGATGAAGAACAGGGAGCTCAGAAAAGCTCGGCAGCCAGGGTGGGGTCTATCAGGTGTGAATGGCTGAGTGGGGACTCAAACCCACGTCCATCCACTTGCCCCCAAAGGCCACGCGCTTTCCACTCCACGGGGGACAGAAAGCAGGGAGGGCAAAGGCCTTCACAAGCCTGAAAATCACAGCCGTGCTAACCTGGAGCCCGGAAGGCTTCCACTGTCTAAACAACTGCACAGCAAACAACAACCCTTCTGCTGCAGAACGCCCCACTCCCAGGGGACCCGCCGGTCAGCAGAAAGGCCAGTCACCCCCTGACGTGGTCCCCTGCACTGCCCCAGCTGCACAGAGGGCCTCCCCGAAGATCTGCTGAGAACACAGCGTAACCAGCCACGTGCCTGGTAGGGAGGATGAGACGTGAACACAAATGATCATGATGTAAGACAATGTGTGAAAAGGGCCACACAGATGACCTCTGAACTGCAGCAGCCTGCAAGCTCCCAGCCAGAGAGGGCATTTCTGACAGAGGCGGGCAGGGGGCTGGCATCTGAGGTGCACCTTGAAGGACAGGCAGGTTCCCACAGGAAGGCGGGGGAGGGCGCCTGGCTCAAGTGGGCATCGGGGAACGGGACACAGAGAAGCAGAGGAGAGAAGCCTGGGAATGTTGGCAGGGTGAGGATTGAAGGCTACTGAACACCACAGTCAAGATATTCTATCAGTTCAGTGGGGTCACAAGGAGTGACTCAAGGATGCCGAGCAGGGGAGGGACCCAGGGCGGCAGGGTGACCGTCCGGGAGCAGGTGACTGATGTCCCTGGCGCCTGGACCAGGGACCAACAGCTGGTGGGAGAGCGGGGGCCCTAATTCACATCCCTCACATGAGGGCTCAGCCCAGGCAAGAGCCCCCAAACAGGATGCAAAATGGATAATTCCAAGGGATTTAAGGGAAACGGAAATAAGGAAAGGTTCTCAGGAAAGGAACAGACACCCTTTAGAGCAGCGGTTCTCAACCAGGGGCAACTTTGCCCCCAGGGGATAACGGGCAACGTCTGCAGACATTTTTGGTTGTCATCACACCGGAGGGCAGGTACTACTGGCGTCTAGTGGGTGGGGTCAGGGTGCTGTTAAACACCGCACGATGGATAGAACAGCCCCTGCTACAAAGACTCATTGGGCCCAAAATGAACAGTGTCAAGGTTTAGAAACACGGTTTGGGGGCACAAGGAGAGGAAAGCGGCCCCATGCTCCTCGCCAGGCAGCTCATGAGCCCAAAGGCAGAGGAAGCACGGCGCCTTCTCTGCAGAGACGCAGCTACTCACCAGGACCAGTACACACCTCTCCCCACGCCCTTCCTCGACATCCCTGGGCACGTGCTACGGCCGGGCCCGACAGGCACCGAGGGTGAGGACAGGGGCAGCCCTTGCCCTCAAGGAACCACCTTCCAGAAGGGGGACAAGCACAGAAGAAACACACACGTGTCTGAAAATGCTTACGTGCTCGCACACGTCACTGTGGTACAGACTGAAAAGGGACGCCTTTTTCCTGCACGAGCCGGGAGGCCAGCAGAGCACTAGGAGCAATACAGTGACACGATCTGACCTGTCTGAGCAGGACGGCCGCCGCTGCAGCAGGGAGGCCAGCTGGGAGGCTGCTGGTGGTGGACAGAGCCAGGAGGGGGGCGTGGAGGGGGTGAGGAGAGGCCGGGGGTCTGGGGATCTTCTGGGAAATTAGACATGTCAAGATCCACTGCTACTGGGCTTCCCAGGTGGTGCAGTGGTTGAGAGTCCGCCTGCCGATGCAGGGGACACGGGTTCGTGCCCCGGTCCGGGAAGAAGCCACATGCCGCGGAGCGGCTGGGCCCGTGAGCCATGGCCGCTGGGCCTGCGCGTCCGGAGCCTGTGCTCCGCAACGGGAGGGGCCACAACAGTGAGAGGCCCGGGTATCGAAAAAAACAAAAACAAAAACGATCCACTGCTGGACTGGATGTGGGCCGTGAGAGGAGGAGAGAAACCAAGGAGGATCCAGGGCTTAGGGCGCGAGCGACTTGGAGGGTGCGATGGAGCAGGTCTAAGGGGAAAGGTCAGAAGGTCAGGCTGGGACGCCCCTCAGACCTTCTAGAGAAGGTGCTGCTTGAACAATCGAGATACCAGTCTGAAGGTCAAGGGAGAGGGGCCAGCAGGAGATGACGGTGGGAGATTAGCAAGAGGGCGGACAGTACTTACAGCCGTCGCAGTGTGCAGAGAAGAGAAGAGGTCCGGGGAGAGGAGGAACACCCAGAACCTCAGCCAGTGAGGCAGGAGGGAGCCTGGGAGAGTGAGGGATCTGGGGGCCAAGCCAAGATCGAGCGTCAAGGACGGGGTGATGGTGCAGCCGCCCGAGGCAGACAGAGACCCTTCTTATCAGGTCTTCTCAGATTATATTCAGTGGGACTTACTGGACACTGGCTGGGCACTGGGACCAAAGACATGCATGCTAGTAACTTCTAGACGGTGCCAGTCGTCTGGAATGACAGCCTAGCGAGGTAGACGGCTGTGTGCGTGCAATGCCCTCACGGAGCTCCTAACCCAGGTCCTTCGCCACGTCTCCATCTGGTCACACGTGGGTGGAAAATGTCCCGCTAGCAACGGCACAGGGAGGAATGTTCCAGGTCCGCCTGGGAGCAGCCGACCATCCAGCCTGAGCAGAGGTCAGGTCAGCGCTTCCTCTCTCGGATCTTCTGGCCTGGGCTGCTCCTGTGGCTTCCCGTTCTTCTGTGTCTCCAACTGTCTGCTGCATCCCCAAACCACCCGCAACGTGTGTGCACTGTCACAGATGGGTCTTAAGCACAGGTACGGGAGAATAAAAGACTCAAGAGGTTTTCGGATTCTGCATACTTGCCGCTTGTACACAGATGGAGTTCCTAGAACAAAAGCTTCTGAGGTTCAGGGACTGTATCTTATTTCCCCAGCGCCTGGGACTTGCCTGGACCAATATTTGTTATATGAATAATTCAATCCACAGAAAAATCATTAAGGATGGCATCTTTTTAGGCAAAATAGGCCTTTTCTAGCAAAGAACATCCTATACAATCACAAAGCTCATTGCCCTAAGATCAACAATCACAGCTATTTTGGGAGCACCGTTAAGCTCAGGCACCGTCAACACTGTTTCAGCCCCAAGGATGCGTGGAGAACAGGAAAGACACAGGGTGGCAGACGTTTAACAAGAACTAACAAAAAAGAGAGTCTGAGACGGTGATGAGTGCTCTAGAGCAAAGAGCCAGCAATAGAGAGTGGTGGGGGGGCAATTCTGCCGCTGGGGCCTGAGGGTAGGGGTCCATCCAGCACAGAGAGGACCGCCCACAGCATCACGTGTGCCACGTGGACAGGAGGGCGGGACCGGCCACAGGGAGCTTGGTAGACCACGGTGTGGGGTCTGGGTTATGTTTAACTGCAGCGGAGCTAAGGAGGGTATTTTCTGGGAAGCGTGCAAACTCCCTGTTAATCCAGTAAGTCCCCTACATACGAACGAGTTTCGTTCCAAGAACACGTTCATAAGTCCAATTTGTTCGTAAGTCCAAGAGTTAGCCTAGGTGCCCAACACAATCGGCTCTATAGATAGTACTGTACTGTAATAGGTTTATAATACTTCTCACACAGATAATACATAACAAACAGAAAATAAAGAAAAGATGTTTAATCTTACAGTACAGTACCTTGAAAAGTACAGTAGCACCAGCACGACAGCTGGCACACGGGGGCTGGCACTGAGTGAACAGGCAGGAAGAGTTACTGCCTGGAGGAGGGAGAGGAGGTGGGAGATGGTAGAGCTGAAGGGTCGCCAGCAACAGGAGACGGAGGAAGCTGCAGTGTCACTCACGCCTGACGCTGATGGCGCGGGTTCTGGGCTGGAAATAAAGACACTGTCCTACTGTACTCTATACAGTACCGTACAGTAAAGTACACAAAAGCACAGCCACTTGTAGGGGATGCACACACGCGACAACGTACGCCAGACACGTGCACTGACTTACGTGACTGGACATGGAAACGCACGTCCGCACCTTTGACAGTTTGCAACTTGAAGGTGCGTATGTAGGGGACTTACTGTATCCCGAAAGATACACAAAATCTGCAGAGAAGCCCATGGGTGATGGCCCCGAACCTGACACTCTGAGAGGTGGAACTGTCGGCGCAGCTGGAGACTAGGTTAGGGGCAGGGCTGGGGACGGCAGCCTCTGGGCTTTGACAAGTTAAAGGACTTGACCCAACCCCCCCTTGGAGAAGGGCCTGTCGCCTGCAAAGCCAGTGGGTCCCCACTTGTCAGCTCGAGGTCCCCCGTGGTCACAAGGAAAGTCTGGGACAACGTCCAGCCAGCAGAGGCCTTTGGTGGGGCGGAGTCAGTGGATTTGAACGCCTCTAGGTGGGAAAAGCCCCTCCAGTGTGCACTGGACCCTGCTCCACAGCTGGCTGCTACCACCGCCCTCCCCTCCATCCCGCCGTTCGGCCCTGCCGGCTCCTGGGCGTACCTGAGGGCGAGGCCCTTCACAGGTGCTCTGCGGCTCGTCTCAAGGGTGGACGGACCTGGCCTGGGGAAAAGGAAGATGCCCTCGGGGGATCTCCCCCTGTGTATTTAAAGCATACTTCAGGTTTGATTTTGCAGAGGTTACATTTTAAGAACAAGAAAAGACAACATGTCAAGATCTTGAGTGGTTTCCAAATGCAGGGACTCTCCCGGCACCTGCTTAGTTAAAAGGACAGACTCGTGTGAGGCGGGGCCCTGCTCAACCCCCAGGCTACAGGCCCCGTCGGCATCCTGACAGCGTCCACTTTTCCTTCTCTTCACAACAGCCAACGCTGAACACCCAGCCCCTCCCGTCGGTGGTCGCTCCACAAACCGAGACCCTCCATCCCATGGACGTCACGCCGGATGGGATGCGTTTGACACCCACGAGAGTCATTCCCTTCCAGGACTGGCGGGCACACGCTTGACACGGGCAGCTCTGTTAACAGCAGGGCGGGTTCCAGGTTCCTCCCTCACAGCTCGCAGCCAACGACGCCCAGCCCTGCACAGCCTAGTGCCCTGCACACCCAGACCTCACCACCAACTGCCTCTCTGCAACCACGCGAGAGGAACAGACAGTTACTGTTTCCACTTACAAGTGAGGCAACCGAGGTACAGAGAAGCCGGGTTACGTGGCTGGCTTCTGAGGGCCGGGCCACAGCTGCAGTGCCACCCTGAGGCCCAGCCTCTAGCGTCTCAGCTTCCCGCAGCCTGCGGACTCGGGGCATAAGCCACAGTGCCGCCCAGGACCCTCGCGCCATCCGCCAGCCCCTGCTCCCCAGCGGAGAGGGCATTTCTAGCCTCACGCTTAAATACAAAATCTCTTTAAAGGTTCAGTTACAGTGATTGCAGGTCTTGTAGCCAGACAAGATCTGTGTGAAGTATCTAGTAATTCATTACTCAGAGTTTCCCAGGAGAAACTTCCCAACGAGCATGGGTGAGGTATATAACCTTAGAGACGATTCCACAAAGGGAATCAATTTCCTTCAACCGCCCTCAGACAGGAACGCCATCATCTCTGGGTATCTGCTGGGAAGCGGAAGGGGGCGCCCAGCAGGAACAGAGCCCAGGGCTGCTCTGAGGCTTCTCCCCCAAAGTCCCCTCCGAAAGGAGGACAGAGTGAGACCCGGCAGCGAACAGGGTCACCCCGAGCCCGTGTCAGAGAAGCTTTGTTCTCGTTTCTTTTGCTCTCCCAGCAGGGCTCAGAGCAGATCTACTGACTGGACATTCCAGATAACTTGGATGTGACCTTCGGGGGCTAAAGTCTGTAAACCAAGAACTTCTCACAGTGAAGCCAAGACCTCGGGAAACCCACCCCGACCCTTTATCAATCAGTGAGACAGGAGTGACCCTGGAGGGGTTAGCATTTCTGGGGCTCAGGGACCCTGGGTGCCCCCCAGGAACTCAGGCCCTGGCCCCTAAGTCACCAGCAGCTGGACACAGGGCCTCGAGCCATTCTTGGGAGGCCGGCTAACCACAGGGGCCCCTCCGGGCCGGAGCCCAAAGCCAGGAGCACAACCTGCGCCTCCAGCTGGCCCACAAGCCCTGCCTGCAGGCCTGCAGGGGGTGAAACAGTAACTGCGAAGGCAGCCCCGACGCCCCTCCGTCACCGCCCCTCCATCGGGAACAGACGCCTTTGACTGGCTGCCTCCCCACCCCCGGGCCTGGTCCACAGCAGAGGGATTTCCAAAACGGAACCAGCTAGAGCTGTTTGAAACAACAGCCTGTTAGAACTGGAAGGGCCTCCAGGGCAATCTAATCCCAAGCGCCACATGACGGGAGAGACAACTGAGCCCCCAGAGGAGATGCTACAAGGCACCCCTCCCCCCAGTACCCCTCCCCTCGAAACCTCACACAACAACAGGACATACAGACGGGCTGAGTCCTCCTGGGTTTTGGAGGGTCGGGGTGCAAAAAGAAACACCCCTGTGTCTGAGAAAACATCCCTGTGTCTTTAGGGTCTGCACTTGCTCCCAAGGGGGCCCTGGGGCCCTGGGCTGGGCTGGCGACAATTACAGTCAGCACGAGGGTCTAGGTGGCCAGGCTTGAGCTCCCTGAAACTCTTCTGTGCCTGACATTTGGAGGGAGAGCTTCCCCAGTACTAACCAGCTTCCAAAAAGAGCTGGGAAGAAAGCCCCGTGGGCAGAAGATGGGAGGAGAGAGGCCAGCTTTAGAGAGTCTAGAGGAGAACTCAGGCTGCACGGTTGGGAAAGACCCAGCTGCAACCACAGGGCAAGAAAGTCTGGAAACGCTGCCCAGCGGCTACAGGGCGAGACTGAGAGCCAGTGGGTCAAACTGGGATGAGGGGTGGAGGCTTAAATTTACCCAGGTAAACAGAGCCGACTGGGGGGCTGCGACGAGTGGGCCATCACTGCCAAGGCCGGCCAGACTGGACCAAACTGCAGGTCCGCTCTCCCAGATCTGCCAACTCGCTGCCTGGGGGAGTGGACAGTCGCCCCTCAGAGATGGGGAGAAGGTGACCTTTTTTTTAACATCTTTATTGCAGTATAATTGCTTCACAATGGTGTGTTGGTTTCTGCTGTATGACAAAGTGAATCAGCTATACATATACATATATCCCCATATCCCCTCCCTCTTGCATCTCCCTCCCACCCTCCCTATCCCACCCCGCTAGGTGGTCACAAAGCACCGAGCTGATGTCCCTATGCTATGCGGCTGCTTCCCACTAGCTATCTATGTTACATTTGGTAGCGTATATATGTCCACGCCACTCTCTCACTTCATCCCAGCTAAGCTGGGAGAAGGTGACTTTTACCATGAAAGGTGGTTCAGACGGAAAACGATAGGGCCTTTCACCTTCATCACAGCATCCGTTCCCAAGCCCTCTGCTGGATCTCTCTGCACTGCTGGAGGCAGTTTGAAGACACTTAATGGAAACCAGCCAGGACGCCCCTGGGGTGAGGATGGGGAGCCCCACATCCTCCCCTCACTCGGGGTTTCTCCATCTGCTATTGTGAGACTTGAAGGGGCTACAGAAACAGCACCAACCAACCAACCACTGAAAACCCTGAGGACCATGTTCAGGTGTGCGGATGGAGCACAGGTGGCGTCTGAGGACCTGTTCGGAAGATGATGAGGGGATGAATGACAGGCAGGTTGGAAAGGAGCTCGGGAGCACAGACCAGAGCAGCGAACAGGAAAGCTCTGTGGGCTCAGTGGCGCTTACTCCGGAGGCGGCTAGCACCAGCGCTTCAGGTAAAGCCCTTGGCCCCTGCTAGACATGCCGGCATGGCCGTCCAGGACCCGCAGAGCCATCCCAGGGGTGAAAATTAGAACAGCCTCGCCTGGGCTCCTGTCCTTCTTGAAGGAGAGCCAACAAAAAATCTTCCAGCTGCCGCTAGGGCAAGCCCAGCGTGAAACGCGCAGGTGAAGAATAATCCCAGATTTTCTCTTTTCACAGCACGTGGCTCCCAGCAATCTGGCTTACGCTTCGGGCATAGAAATTTTTTTTTCAGAAAACAGTTGTTTCAAGCCAACAAGACACCCTTGGAGACATGAGCACGACCAAAGGACACGAAAAGGGCTGCTTTCGGGCACACCGAGCAAACGCCTGTCACACATTCACACTGGAATACACGGGAGGTCGGGGCCTGGGAGAGCAGGGCTGCTCCTGCTTCCCGGCAGGCAGACCCCAGCAGGTCCCACGCCCGAGGAACGAAGGGGGGCTGCCCTTAGGTCCTTATCCACATGTCACCTCGGTAGGTGCTTTGCTCCACGAACCTCCTTCCCTGCGTCTGCTCCACCTGCGCCTTTTGGGGCGGGGACCTGGCCCCAGTCTGCCTCTGGCCTCGGGCCCCGGACTGGACGTCCCCACAAAGAGCCCAGCCCCATCACTCCTCCCGCGAGCGTGCAGAGGGCTCTGAGCACTGCCCTTCCTTCCCAGGAGACGCACCTCCTTCCTCCTGCTATTTATAACCACAGATCTTCTGTGTGAAGAGAGAACAGATGCTATTTTGAAACAGAGGAAACCACCACTCAGCCTTCCACGTTCCACAGGTCGGCGGGTCTGCCGGGGGGCGCGCGTGTGCTCCTGGCGGGCGTGTGGGCACAAGCTCGGGGCCGGGCCTCGCTCACCCACGCCTGAGATCGGAGCCTTGCGTTTCATAAGTAAACTGCACATCTGAGTCAGCAGCAGGAGGGCCGGGGTCCAGGAAAGGGTCCTCAGCTCTCCCAGAGTGTGCCCGCCGCGCCCTGGCCCCCGTGTTGCCTCAGGGCCAGCCTCGAGGGGGGGGTCACCCTAAGCTTCCAGCCCTGTGCCTGCCTGGGTGCTGGTGTTTGGCCAGGAGCGCGACTCTGCCCACACCCACGCTGATGGCATCACAGCTCTGGCAAGTGGGCCCTTCCTTGGCCGCTAGACTGGTAACACGATCCTGGCCTTTCTCCTCCAGGTACCAGGCTGAAACTCTGCCCAGGGTGGTAGCAACTGAACGCTGTTGCCAAGCAGCCAGGTGGCAAAAGCAGTGAAGAAGGTCCGGGGGAAAGTGGAGAGCAAGTTCCCCAGAACAGCTGGGTCACCACTCAGCTCCCCTCTCTGCAAAACAGAAGCAGTCCCGCTCCAGGCAAGTGGAATGGTCTCTCACGAAGACTTGCAGGATGAGAACATCTAGGAACGGGGGCTCTAACTAGAGTGCGTGGCCAAATATCGCCTGCGGCTCCACGAGGAGGTGGAGAACGGCCACCCCGCACCTCTCCCGGCTGGGATGGAAGAGGCAGGGCGAGCGGAGGCGCAATGAAAGAAAACAGAAAACTAGGAAGACCAGCCGGAGACCTGCTCGGGCTTAGGCAGGAATCCAGGCACCAAACTAGCACTGCTCGCGGGGGTTAAAAGAATCCAGATGCAGCTCTCGCCACAGTCTGGCGGGCGCGGGGCGCAGACCCCACCGCGGACCCCAGCTGGGCCCGAGCGAGCCGGGAAAAGCGCGCGGGAAGCTCGGGGGCTCGCGGCGCGCGGACGGGCCGGGGCCGAGCCTGCGCGCCCGGGGGCGGCTCCCCGCGGCTCCGCGGTCGCCGCCCGGGGACCGAAAGCGGCGACACCCGCCCGCCGGGAGGGCGGGGACCCTCGCTACCTGCCGGCTGGAGGCGGCGCGGCCCGGGCGCGGCGAGAGCCTGCGGCCCCAGCTTTGTTCGGCGGCGGGGACCCCTTCCCCTGCGCGCCCCCCGCGCCGCCGGGCCCCGGCCCCTCAGACCCGTCCCGGGCCGAGCTCGCGGCCCCCGGGCGCGGGGGGTGGAGGGGAGGCCCCTCCCGGACCGCACCTCCCCGCTCCCGATCCGGGTGCCCCGACCGGCCCGCGGGCGCGGGGAAGTTGGGCGGCGGGGCGTGGGCTCTCCTTTCCCGGCCGCCGCCAGGCTTACCTGCGCGTCCGCGGCTTGTCAGGCCCGCGGGCTCCGGCTCGCTCTCTGCCCGGCCCGGCCCTTCTAGCGCCCGCGGGGCCGCGGCGGCCGGGGGCGCCGACTCTCCGCGCTGCGCTCCGGTCCCGCCGAGTGTCCGCCCGGCCCCGGGAGTCGCCCGGTCGCCCCCGCGGAGCCCGCGCTCCTTGCCCCGAGCGCTTCCGCGCGGCGCCGGGTCCGAGCCGATGGGCGGAGGCGGGGCGCGGGCGGCGGCCGAGCGGAGGAGGCCGGGCCCTGCGCGGGGCTCGGGCCGCCGGCTGCGCGCTCCTCTCCGCCGCGGCCGGGAACTTGGGCCCGAGTTGGCTGCGGCGGTGGCGGCCGCGGCTCTGAGTGCAGGGCCGGCGCCGGCCGGCGGGTCCCGGGCCCCGCGCTCCGCCCCGCGCCTCCTCCCCGCCCCCGCCCCGCCGCGCCGAGCCAACACGCCCCCGGGGCTCCTCGCGGGCGGCACCGGGCCTCGCACCTGCCTCAGCTCCCCGCGCGCCCGCTCCTGCGCGGGCCCCGACCCCCGGGCGCGCGTGGGGAGCCCCCCCGGACCCTCCGCACACCCACCGGCCCCTTCGCCGGAACTCGACCCGGTCCTCCGGGAGCACCTGGGGTCTCACGCGCCAGCAGCCCCCGGGGCGTCCAACTCAGGGACTGCGGGGCTGGAGGCTCTGGGGCTCACGTAGTAGCTTTTCTACTCACATCAAACACTCACACGCGCTTTATCCTCCTTGAATCTCCCCACGGAGTGGAGTGATCTGTTATTTCTGCCTCACAAACCCGAGCCATTCCCTCTGGTCCTGGACCCCTTTCGACAGCACCCAGCAGAGCCATCCCTGGGACAAGGAAAGCTGGCGCGGCGCGGATACACCAAGAAGAGTGCTTCCACATGGGAAACGCGCGCTCCCATCGCTTCTGGGGCAGCGTCCGGCCTGAATTAGTCCATAGTCACTGACCGGTGCCTGAAAAGTCACTAGAGGCTCGGCTGGGACCGATGTCCCCAGGTCTGGGCAGTGCACCCTGGGTGAGCTGCCCCAGAGGGAGTAGGCAGAGCTCCAGCTCCAGCCCTGGACCCGATTCCAGACCCCAGTAACAGGGCACCAACAAATGGGGCCAGCATGGTTTGAGGCCGGCCCTCCAACTGCTTTTTTTTTTTTTTCAAAGTTCTGAACACCCCCCCCCCCTTCTCTTCCCTGAGTGAGTAGGAGGTCGCTCTGCTAAAGAAATTGCCTTTGAGTGCAGTACAGTGAGAAGAAAAAACAACAATAGCAGTAATCGAAGGCTTGGCCTTTTTTAATTAGTAACTGAACAGGGTGACAACCTTCCCCTTTCAGTGGGGGAAGGGACCGCGGGGGGCGGGCGGTAGTCAGGGAACGAGGGACCAGGAACCCACCGTACTGGGCTGGCAATAAGGAGCTATTGTCCTCTGGGTTTTACAATAAGGAAAGTAAGAGCAGTTTTAGCAAATACCAGACTAGAGGGAAAGTCTTCCTTGGAATTGTGCCGTCTTGGCCGGAGGTGCCTGACGACTCTTCTCATCTCACAGTGAATGGGGTTTATGAGACCGGGTCCAGCAACCTGAAATGAATGGCCTACGATTGCCATGCCCCCCCCCCGCCCCCTTCACGGAGGGGAACTAGTTCAAGGCTTTATCTCTGGGGACAGATGAGACACAGAGGGTAGCTGGCCTCATGCAGGATGAGAGCTTTGAATCCACCTTGTCAGATTACAAATAGGCCCAGCTCCTCTCCTCCTGAGGAGAAAGCATCGGCTCCGGGGTTAGGGTCTTTGCGGGAGGTCAAGGGAAGACCTCATGCAGGAGGCCCTGATCATTCCGGAATGCAGACTGGGAGAATTTGGGGATTCGCTTCACACTCACATTTCTTGAGCCCTAAACACACAGAGATGGCCGAGAGCAGGTCCCAGCCGCAGGAAGTTTAAAGTCTAAAGGAAGGAGCACAAGAACGAGCCACTTTGCTTCCCCGCCCCCCCCCCCCCCCCCCCGCTAGCTGACCACCCAGGGGGAGGGCAGGTGACAGATGACAGCAACCCCAGCTGTCCCTGGAGTGGTCCTGCACCTCCCACCTCCGTCTCGGTCCAAGATGAGTCAACAGTTGTGGTCCAGCGAGGGAAGCTGCAGCTACCCCCCGCCCCCGCCACCCCCAGGAAAGGAGCATGTGGCTGAGTAGCTGGGAAAGCATTCACACGAGGAACCCCGAGTCCTGGGCTGGATTCCCAAGGGAAGTGGTGAGCGCCCCACTGCCTGAGTCAGCCCGGAGATGAGAGCCGATGGGACTGTGGGCAGATCTCGCCCATGTTTTGTCTGTGATTGCTGGGCGGGGCCTCTTGCCTTCTCCCCCAGATAAAACATACCCTGACTTGGCATTTGTGGTTTAAACAAAGAAAGAGAAAGCAAGTATCTGGACATATGGAAATTAGTAAAGACTCCTGCTCTTTATTGGAGACCCTATTCCCCCGTCCTGGTCATGCCCTCACAGGCCACCGGCCACACTGGGAGGCCCCGTCCAAGCCAGAACAGCAAACGAAACCCCATCAGAAAGAGACAGGAGGAGCCAGCCTGTCGGGGTACTAGGTCTAGGGCTGGCCTCTGCCCCTTGGGCCGTGCACGCTGAGGGCGACCGTTCCCTTTCCATCCCAGCCCCGGGAGGAAGCGCTTCGGGGGGCGCGGCTGCTCCAGATGGAGCAGGAGGAAAGCGCCCTGAGGTGGGAAGGTCCGCCCCCGCCCCAGCCTGCTTCTCTGGCCTTTCTAAGGCTTCACAGGGACGCACAGAAGATTTCTTGGGGGCGCCAGCCTGATGAGCCTTTGAAGCCAGAGGACAGAGAGGCAAACCTGGTAACCGCCTCCCAACAGCTACTTCGCGGGCGCGTTGCCTGGGCCGTTAGGCTTCATTTGTGCCTCTTATCTGGATGCCTTTCTGAGAACGAGGGCCGAAAACAATGGTAGATTCGGACCCGAATGTCCGGATACCATCCATAGATTCCCCCAGGGACTCAACGGTAGCTGAGCCCTTCTGGGACGTGTGGGTCGGGGGATTCCAAGCACTGAAGGCAGCAGGTGAGAAGAAAGTTCTGCCGTCATGAGCTCGACCTGCAGTTGACTTCCTGGGAAAAGTTCACCCCAGGAGGCCGGCAGCCCGAGGAACCTGTATAAAGGCAGAAGGAGGCTACAGTACTGACAGTTCCAACCGCTGATACGTGCGGAGTTACGGTTTATCTTGCTTGAGATCAATCCAATGAGGACAGCTCCGCTCGCCGCACGTGGAGGGGCCTCCTGTGACCGATCCTCCCCAAAGAGAGGCCAAGTGCCCTCCAGGGCGACGTCTAACGAGGGTGCTGAGCAGGGGGCTCCACGTCAGCCCCCCCGGGAAGTCCGGACTCACTGCCTGTGTGATCTTGGGCAAGACGCCACTGCTGTCTCTCAGCCCCGGTTTCCGCATCTGCAAGGGAGTAAGACGGCAGCCTGCCTGGGGGAACCCGAGGCCTAAGTCAGGCAATGCAGGTGAGGAAACCGAGAGCCACGTCTTGTATGTGGTACACACTCCATAAAAACTAGTAACGGTATTACTACTCCGGAGTAGACAGGGCTGAGTTCGTTCCCATTTGGACAGTCTGCTGCGGCTCTCAGCCCTTGAACTCCTGGATCTTCATCCCCATTTTTCTCCTACGAGAAGATATACAGGGTCCTACATTGTTCCTTGAATGAATTACTGCTTCACAAATATGTAGAATGAGGCAGCGGAAGGTGTCACTAAAGACTGGCAAAATCCGGAGACCCTAGCCTCCGTCAGCATTGCCTGCCGAGGCCCCAGCGTGCGCGGACGGGAAGCCCTCAAGGGCGGGGCCCCAGGAATAAACTGCTCCAGAGTGTGGCCCAAAGGGAGGAGTCACCACGGACACGAAATGCTACATCCCTTTTGAGATGCCAGTGTCCCCATGTCCCTCCCGTTTCCCCTTCTCGGCTTTGACTGAAGTCCTTTCGTGTGTTCTGTACGGACGGATGTAGGAGGGCACAGGGACACGGGGCCCGTGCCAGGAGGTCTGCCCTCACGGTGGGGCTGGGGGCCGCAGAGGGGCACACAGCCAGGTCAGGTGCCCCGCTGAAGATCCCGGTGCCCTCAGGACGGGGTGGACCCCGCGCAGGTCACCTCCTCTCTTGGGGCCGCCGTGTCCTCGCTAACCTCACAAAGCCAAGACTGGGTCAAAGGGAAAGGGAAGCGGCCGGAGGTGTGGGTGGGAGACGAGACTCTGACCCCACGTCCATCTCGTTTTGAGGGTCAGTGGGGCGGTCAAGTGTTGACGGCAGGAAACAGCGACCCGGAGCGGGGTTAGAGGTCGGGGTGGCTGGAGACGCAGCTCCAGCAAACTGAACTGATAAGTATGAAAGCCAGACGGCCAGGGTCAAGGTGGGAGGGGATGGAGCTGCACGGTTAACTGGGAGGAGAGCCGCTGGCAGGGGCCCTGGGGTCAAGTGATGTGCTCTTCACAATACGGCCCCGGACACGCTTGAAATCAGAAGAAAAGTGAGGCGGATGAGAAATTCCTGGTGTCGGAGGAGGGGGCTGGGAGCTCGGAGGAGTGGTTAGCTGTCCACGCCCCGAGGGGCCTTCCTCCCTCCTCTCCAGGGGATGTTGGGTCTTGCGACCAGAGGGTGTCTCGCCATCCTCGGGCTCCGAAATTGCTGCCTGGGAGGCTTCCTAGGGCCCTGGTGGGTTGGATTGTGGGTTGATCAGAATCTCCCAGGAAAGACTGTTACAGACACAGACTCCCAGGCTTGCACCTCAGGCCTTCTGAGCAGGTGTGTCTGTGGCCTGTACTTTTACGGCCCCACAGGTGATTCTGGTCCTCAGCTCGGTCTGAGACGCGGCCACAGGGTCCCGTAGGTCCACACCCAGCAAGCCTGAGAGAAGAGGAGAGGCGCCCTGGCTCCCAGAGGCCCAGGCGGACGGCAGGGCGGAGGGGAGCCCACCTGGTTCCCCAGCCCGATGCCAGCCCACCTTGGCCTTGGCGATGCATCAGCTGAGACTGGGCTCCAGGTCCGCCATCACCGTAGTGTTTGAGAGTTAACTTTCGCTAAATGGTACTAATGAGGCTGAAAGAGGAAATCCACAGGTAACCCAAACCTCTCACGGTTAAGTCATGGTTTGTCCCCCGCCCTGTATTATCATCAGAAGCGTTTATGAACTCCTGAATCCCACCTTCTGAGCTGGGACGCTGTGCTGGTAGTTCCCTGGCTGGAGCGTTTGTTTGGCTTGAGAAAAAATGGTTGTACCACAGATGCGAGCAGTGACACGTGGGAATGTATCATCGTAATGGAGTTACACTGGACGATGTGAAATTTTAAGCACTTAGCCCAACACCTTCCCCTGTTCTCTGATCTTTCTCACTCTGTCTACAAGCCTCTGGGTCCTAACACATAACTAAGTTCAGCACCTGCACTAACCCTGGATGTCCGTAAACGTTGATCAATGAAAACAAGTCACAGGAAACAGCAATCAGCTTCAACGCTAACGAGACGCTGGGGACTCCGCCTTCCTAGAAGCCCTTCTTGAGACTTCATGCTCTGGCCATGAAGACAGTGAGACGGAAAGATGATGAGCAAAGAGACTGGAATTATATTCAGTGTTTCCTTTCAAGTTTCAAACATGGGCCTTAAACACCTTTGATTCTAAGAGAAGAAACATATAAATGCCATTGGCTTTGAGAGACTTGGTGGTGGGCTGGAGGGGCTGACCCATGTTTCCCAAACCTGAGTGGGTGGGAGGGAAACTGATAAGGAGAGAACAGTGTGGGAGGTGACTGCCCGGGAGGGGAAAGTGCTGGCTAGTGACCTCACCCCCTCCTTTATCAAACTCCTAACCGCCCCCCCACCCCCAGCCCTGCTTCATTTCCTTTTTGCCTTTCTTGTAGCCTGGTAACCACACCTGTATCCCGTCGGCTGATTTCAGTCGTGGGCTGCCATCTGGGGTGCATTTTAAGCAGGAATTTCTGGAAACAGAAGAGCTACCAGACCCACAGCAGATTCTCCAGTGGTGGAATTTCAGGCACTGCAGCATCTGGATGGAGGAGATGCTTCAGGGCCCCGGGGGTAGGTGGGACGCTGGGAGCCTTCCCAGTACCTTTAGATCTCAACACCCAGGCGGCCGCCCACCTCCAGTTCGCTCCCCAAGGCTCTGTCAGGGCTCCTGTCGCAGCTGGTGGCAGGCAGCCAGGAGCTGCTCGCTCAGCTTTTCAGTTTAAATGTCCACCTGGGTTTGCAGTGAGTGACAGGGACAGGGTCTCTGGAAGCTGACAGAGAAGGCCCAGGTCATCGAAACCCAGGCCTGGCAATCCAGGGTCCCCAGGAAGTTCACTCGCTGGGATGGGTTTTGAGTGTGTGTTTCAAAGATGCCTTCATTCTAACTGTTAAAGGTTCAGACCTGACCTGGTCACCATCAATATGTTAAAAGCCTCTCCCTTTGCACTTAGAGAACCCTGAGCGTGGCCGTTAGGACAGCAACCCAGACAGACAGAGGACACTCGTGCTCCAGCTGTGGAGCACGTACGTTTTGACTTAGGGCCAAGCCCTGGCCCGAGAGCCTTTGATGTGGGGAGACAGAGATGAATCAGGCGGGTTGGCAGTTGGGCCAGAGAGAGGGAGGGAGGGGAGCTTCTCTCTGGGGAGGAGCTGGCTCAGAGCTGCTGGAGGAGGGGAGGGAGGGCCGGAGCTGGGGGGCCTGAGCAGGGGTGGCCCGAGGGGGGCAAGGGTGGGCAGCCGGCGGGCGTGCCGGGAGGGCCTTGGGTCAGCCGCCAACGCCACGGGCTGGAGTGTCCCCACCAGCCGAGTGGAGTCCTCACTGCTTGAACCAGAAGAGGGAACTCTCAGCCTTGTGCCCTGGGGGCCGAGGGAAGAGTCACCCCCAGTGAGGGAGGGGTGACAAGGAGGCCCCTCACTGCCCAGGACTGGGCTCCAGATTCCCCGCTACCGAGAGGTGGTCCTGAGACCGACGGTGCCGGAGATGGCGCATCCTGTCCTGTTCCGCACGGGCGGCCCCATCGCCCCGGCCCAGCCCCACGCCGAGGCCCAGCTTTAACCGCAGAGCCCGGTCTGACTTTCTTTCCCGTCGCAGTGGGCTCGGGAGGGGCTGGCGGGCTGGTAGCAATAAAGGATGTTTTGAGCAGCTGAAGCCACAGGCATACACTCAGCTACGCACAAGCTGTGGGGCAGCCCCAGGGCACCACCCGTCCGCTCCTCGCCCAGGGCAGCCAACAGGAGGAACCACCTGGGCCGTGTTCCTGCTTGCAGCCCTGGCCCGGCCAGCCCTCCTCGCCCTCCAGTAGCCCCCTGGGTGTCCCTGCACCTTCCTCGGGGCCCTGGTGCGGTGGTCGGGTGCGGCTGCCGGTTCTGGGGTCGGGGAGGGAACACCCTCTCCAGCATAAGAACCACTGTTTGGGAAGCGCAGACCCCGGAGCCCGGCTTTTGGGAAAAGCTTCCGGGTTAGGATAGTTCCCATGGCAACGAGTGAGGGCGCTTTGTCAGTTACACCGTGTCACGGGGATAACTGTTAGCTTTTATGGATTTGCCACTAGTATGTGGTGTCAGGAAGTGTGTGGAGGGACACCTGCTCGGTCCAGAGATTATATTGTAACAGCATCAGGACAGCACTGACCAGTCCTAACGGAGCGCGAACCACGGGCTGAGGAATGTGACCCTCCTAACGGCACTCTGAGGACAGCACCCTTGTCATCCCATCTTGCAGGTGAGAACGCTGAGACCCAGCGAGGCCAGGGGGACCCAGGTCAGGCCTCACCTGTCCCCAGGTGTACAAGAGCCAATGTGGAGACAGAGGCTTCTCCAAACTCCGCCCCAAACACCCCAGGTCTCCATCCCAGGCCCACCATCACTCAGGGGCGGGAGTCACGCTGGCCCAGTTCTATAAGTAGCGGTGGGAGGGGCGGGCTGCGCTGGAGACGGTGGGAGAAACACAGAAGATAAAGTGCTTTTCTGCGTAATCTGTTCACGCTCACAAGGAGGCAGGAAACCAATTTCCGCCAAACTAAGAAAAAGGGCGGTTCTCTGGCCCCTGGCGCTGGAGACATGATGCTTTTTTTTTTTTTTTTTTTTTTTTTTTTTCGGTACGCGGGCCTCTCTCTGTTGCGGCCTCTCCTGCTGCGGAACACAGGCTCCGGACGCGCAGGCTCAGCGGCCATGGCTCACGGGCCCAGTCGCTCCACGGCATGTGGGATCTTCCCGGACCGGGGCACAAACCCGTGTCCCCTGCATCGGCAGGCGGACTCAACCACTGCGCCACCAGGGAAGCCCCGACATGATGCTTTTAATAAAACAATTCTGGGCCGTACCTGGAGCTCCGGGGAACAAGCGCTACCCGCCAAGCCGCTCAGGCCGGGTCAGGCCCGAGCAGTGGGAGGCTGCTGCTTCCTGTGCGCTGTGTCCCCTCCTGCCCCACCAGCCAGAGGCTGCAAAGAAAGCAAAGACCCACTGCATCCCAGGCTGGGAGGCTCCCCCTGGTGGCCCTGTGGACCCCCTTGCTGGTGGCCCCTGGGGTCTCGACGGGAGGAGGGAAGGAAGCAGAGGTTTGAACAAGTCCAGAGTCTGCCATAGGAGAGGCCGGTCCACTCCTGGGCGTGAACCCAGGAATTGAGAAGATGCATCAGGACCCCGAGTTCACGAGAGCAGAGGGGTGGAAACAGCTCCGACATCCACTGACTGATGGATGGATAAACACAGTGCATAGAAACACACAGTGGAACGTTATTCAGTCTTCAAAAGGAAAGAAAATTTGACTCAAGCTACAGCATGGATGGAACTTGAAGTCACCGTGCTCAGTGACATAAGCCAGACACAACAGGACCAATATTGTGTGACTCCACTTACATGAGGGCACAGAGAAGAGTCAAATACGTAGAGACAAAAAGTAGACTAGTGCTTACCGGGGCTGGGGGAGGGGCGGCAGGCCCCTTTGCTGTTTAACGGGGGCGGAGCTTCAGTTGGGGAAGATGAAAAAGTTCTGGAGACGGATGACCGCACAACAGTGTGAATGTACTTAACACTATTGAACTGGACACTTAAAAATGGTTAAAATGGTAAATTTCATGTTATTTATATTTTACCATAATAAGAAAAAAAACAAGAAAAGAAAAAGAGGAAATGTGTCCATCCATTCTTGTGGGGAAAAACACACCTTTTTCCAGAGTCCTAAAACATTTCCCAAATCAGCCAATTTGTGTTGAAATTTCCTGGGCTTGTCTCAGCCTAGAATGGAATTTAGGGGGGATACTGTCTTCAAATCCATTCAGTTTGGAAGAATAAATTGGGAAGAATTACTGTACCTGATGTGAAAACTTACAATATAGTTGGAGTAATCAAGGCAGCATGGCTTCATGGAAGGACAGACAGACAGATCAGTGGAACAGGGTGCGGATCCTGGGAACAGACCCACACAAACACCCCCAAATGCTGTTGACAAAGCTGCAAAGGCAGCTCACTGGGGGGACGGTTGTCCCCAGCAGTTCAGTCTTTTTTTTTTCCCCAACATCTTTATTGGAGTATAATTGCTCTACAATGGTGCGTTAACTTCTGCTGGATAACAAAGTGAATCGACCACACGTATACACATATCCCCATATCTCCTCCCTCTTGCGTCTCCCTCCCACCCTCCCTATCCCACCCCTCTAGGTGGTCACAAAGCACCGAGCTGATCTCCCTGTGCTATGCGGCTGCTTCCCACCAGCCATCCTTTCTGCATGTGGTAGTGGGACGAACAGTCTTTTCAGCAAGGGGTGCTGGGGCCACTGGGCACCCATAGGTTGAAAATGTGAGCCTCAACATCATAGAAAAATCCACGTGCTCATCAACAGCCACTAGGACACGCCAGTGAAATCCACGGTGAGGTGTCGCCCCAGACCCACGAGAACAGCTGAAATGCAGAGCGACAATACCAAACACCGGCGAGGCTGTGGGAAGCTGGCCTGTCTCTCTCATAAGTTGCCAGCGGGAATGCAAAACGGAGCGGCCTCTCTGGAAAAGAGTCCGGCGGTTTCTCTAAAAACTAAACACACGCACCGTACAATCTGGCATTCGCACACCCGGGCCTTTATCCCAGAGAAATGAAAACTTGCGCTCCCACAGAACCTGTACCTGGAAGCTCACAGCAGCTCTATTTGTAACAGCCCAGACTTGGAAACGGCCCACATGTCCTTCAACAGGTCAGTGTGTGAACAAAACGTGGCCCGTCCATACCACTCAGTGACCAAAAGGAACCAACACTGATCCGTGCAACAATCTGGGTGGATCTCAAAGACATTCTGCTGAGAAAAGCCATTCTCAAAGGTTACAGACCGAGGGGCTTCCCTGGTGGCGCAGTGGTTGAGAGTCCGCCTGCCAATGCAGGGGACGCTCGCCGCAACTAGAGGAAGCCCGTGTGCAGCAACGAAGACCCAACGCAGCCAAAAATAAATAAATAAAATAAATAAATTTATTTAAAATAAAATGGTTAAGAATCCCACGATGGTCATAGTAGAGCAGAGGACGAGTGTGGTAGCCCCTCTAAACCCAGGGTCCTGAGTGACACCCGTGAAGCTGGCCTGTCTGTCTCACTACAGAGGAACATTGCCAACATCTGCTCTGGGGGGTCAAACATCAACTGCTTTTTTAAATTTTTTAATTAATGTTAATCTTACAGCAAAACATTTAGAGGCGGTTATTAAAGTGTTTCTGGACACACTTTGAACAGAAATTATTCAGTACGAGGACACAACATGGGTTCACTAAAAATAAATCATCCCAGATTAGACTCATTTTCCTTTTTGGTGGGATATCTGTTGGGGGTGGGAGGTGCTATGCATGTGTGGGTGCCCCAGCCCTTCCGCTCAGGCAGTCACCCCACACTCACCCCATAGTATCAGGGACAGTCTGCGACATTCCTTCTCTTCATGCAGGAAGTCAAAAATTTTAAGTGTAGTTTCGAGTTTTCTCATTTCTCAGATATCTTGATCGCTCCTTTGAAAGTCTGCTCCATAAGCCTTGTAGTTGGGTTGAGAAGCTCTGTTTGAAAGTTACTTCCCAGTTATTTGGGGTTTTTCTCAAGCCGTTTCAGAGGCTGTGCGTGAGGTTGAGTTGTGTTGGTGTTTATGTCGGATACAGCAATTAAATTTGGTACAAACGTAGGTAGCAGCTATAGTTTCTGGCTCCACAGTGGGGAGTGGGTGAACCCCCATCTCATCCCCCAGGTTCACATCTACACTTTGCAGTTCCTGGCAATTTGAGAATCCCAGTGAGCGCTATAGTTTGGAAGCATCAACGGTCTTCTGCCGTCTCCGCTGGACGCTGGATTTATTTATTAAACAAAATGTGAGATGCCGCCTCCATGGGTGGCATCAGTGGGGTGCCCGGGCCTGGTCGGAGTAAACAGCATTGACCTTTGCTGCTTCTGGTAGCGCAGACCGATTCTTGCTGAAGTAGGAAGGGCTGGAGATGGATCCAGGTTCAGCCTGTGCCTGGCCTCCCGTCACCCAGCTCTCAGGTGGACCTTGGGGAAGACACGCCCTGAGCTGGGGCCACAGCTCAGACATGGGTAAGAGCTGTAGCTGCCGTGGGATTCAGGCGGGGCTGGGGCCCCAGCGCAGGGGGCTCAAGTGCGGCGCTGGAGGGGGCCCGGCCTGCAGGGTGGGGATCTGGGCCTGCCCCTGAGTGGCCATGGGACCACGACCGCCGTGCTTAGTGTTTCCAGACCTCCTTCTGTTTAAAATGAAGAGACCGGACAGGATTGTTTTGAAGATCCTTTGCAGCTCTAATCGCCCACAAGTCTACAAGGAAGAATTTCCTAACATAAAAGTCTGTTCAGAGATAGACTGGTGGCCTCAGAGAGTGCGAGGGGCTGTGTGTAGTCCAGGGGATCCTGTAATAAGAGGGGAGTTTGGGCAACCCCTTAACAGAAAGCAGCTTCTCTCTACTTCCGATGTAAAGTGAATTCCTCACAGGGCTTCTGCTCTAAACCAAGCAAATCTAATAGAAGGTAGTTTACTCAACCTCCTTATGCCCTGTTCCTGTTTGGAAAGCAGAGGAAGCATGCAGGTGTCCTTTTTGGGCAGACCAGAGGGAGGCAAAGGAATGACTGGACAGCCTGGGGCTACAGGGAGGAAGCGTCTGGGATGGGCCAGCAAGGAGCTGCCAGGACACTGTCAACGTTCCAGGGACACTGGCCCTGAACCGGGGTCGGGGCTGAGCAAGGGAGCGGGGAGGCCCCAGGGAGGCTGGTGCCGGGGAGCCAATGAGCAGTGACCGGGCAGTGGACAGGTCTTGGTGCTGGGCGGACTGGCTCAGGCTTCATCCTGGGCTAAGAGGAACCTTGAGAGGTTCTAGGCAAGGGAGCAACAGTGACCAAAGCAGTGCCCAAGACTGCAGGGATCTGGTGTGGAGCCTCCTTTAAAATTAAAAAACTTTCTGTGTGTGCGATAAAAAACATATAACAGGGCTTCCCTTGTGGCGCAGCGGTTGAGAGTCCGCCTGCCGATGCAGGGGACACGGGCTCGTGCCCCGGTCCAGGAAGATCCCACGTGCCGTGGAGCGGCTGGGCCCGTGAGCCATGGCCACTGGGCCTGCGCGTCCGGAGCCTGTGCTCCGCAACAGGAGAGGCCGCAACGGTGAGAGGCCCGCGTACCGCAAACAAACAAACAAAAAAACATATAACATAACACTTATGATTTTAACTGTTGTTAAGTACACAATGCAGTGACACTGAAGTCACAGTGTTGAACAATCATCACCACGATCTACACTCGAAAGTTTCACGTCGTCCCCAACAAAAACTCCATTCTACATTCTGTCTGTATTTCTTTTTTAATTAATTTTTTATTGTGATAAAATTTACATAGATGTTACCATTTTAACCATTTTTTAGTGCATAATTCAGCGGCATTAAGTGCATTCACATTGTTGTGTGACCATCACCACGGTTCACATCCAGAACTTTTTCATCTTCCCAAACTGAGACTGTCCCCGGTAAACACTAACTTCCCATCCCCCTCCTCCCGCCGCTGACAACCACGCTCCTACTTTCTGTTCCTGTGAACTTGCCTATTCTAGGGACCTCCATAAGGAGTCACACAATATCTGTCCTTTGGGGTCTGGCTTAATCACTTAGCATAATGTCTTCAAGTTTCCTCCACGTTGTATCCTGTGTCAGGATTTCTTTCCTTTTTTGTTTTAAGGCCGAATAACATTCCATCTTATGGATACTTTGTTTCATCTGTTCACCCATCGATGGACACTTGTATCGCTTCTACCTTTTGGCTTTTGTGAATATGCTGCCACGAACGTGCGTGTACAGGCATCTCTTTAAGACCCTCAGTTCTCTGGGGTATAGACCCAGAAGTAGAGCTGCCAGGTCATCTGGTATTTAGTTTAATTTTGGAGGGAATTGCCATATCACTTGCCAGTAGCCTTTGAAAGAGCCCCACAAGCTATACCCAGAGAAGAGGCAGAAGAGCCTGGAAGGCAGGAGAGGTGGAGCCAGGCCGGGAGCCGGGCAGCCCGGGGGTCTACCCAGCTGGCCGCAGCCGGGCTGCGTGAGCCCGTGTATGCGGCATCCCGCTCTGAGCTCTGTTTCCTTCCCATCCATTCGTGGAGTGTGGTTTTATCGAGCACCTAGGATGCGGACACTCTTGTATGCAGAGGGTACGCTGATGAGAGAACAGATGTGAGCCACATCTGTCTGAAACGCAGATGGGACCCCGGTCCGTCGCGTGGCCAGGGCTGGCTTGGCGTCCAGCTCATCGCAGGCACTTAATCAGCAGCCCCTTCCTGCCCTCCGCTTGCAGCCGGGCGACCGAGGGCACCGCATGTGCTCTACAAGTAACTCCCTTCTCAGTCTCGTTTCTTAAACTCACAGGGGGCCACCTGGCAGGACGACCACAAACCACTTTGGTGGTGGCGGGAGCTGGTGGGCCGGGGGGCTGCCCCAGGGACGTGAGTCATCCCCGGCAACGGCAACTGATGCAAACCTGGACGCAGACCTCACAGGGGCCCCCGGAAGAGCTGGTGAGACACAGACGTGAACCCCGGCGTCGGGCCAGGAGAGTGCCCTGCAAGCCACCCGGCTGCCCACAGCTGGGGCTCTGAGTCCGGGAGGCTGAGGAGGGAGCGTGAGGGCGCGCAGAGGGGAGGATCCCTGCACGCAGGCCGCCCCGCGCTCCTGCCCGGCCGCGTCCTCCCCCTCTGAAGCCTTCCGGATCGGCTCAGGAGCCTCGCCCCAGACACGGTGCAAGTTGGCCACAGCTGCACGTTGGGCCGTTGGGCTTTTAATAGTTTATGATTTAAATCTTGCCTCTTAACACCTTCTTTGCAGGCCTCCGAGGGGAACAAAAATGTGGAATTTGTTCACTCATTTCCTTCATGGCAGGGAGACCCTCTGGGCCAAAGCCTGTGGGTACGTGTGCGTGTGAACACGCAGTTTGGTTGTGTGGCTGTCCGTACACACACGCGCACACACATCCACATGCACATGCTCAGGGGGAGGGGAGGAACCGTTAGAGAGACTGGCTGCCACCGCAGTCCCTGGCAACTTCCCCGAACATCAAACAAGCCTTCAGCATGAAGACCCTCCTCTGAAGAAGCGACACCTGCCGTAGGCTCCGGGTCTCTACCTGCCGCGGTCGGCGACGCAGGAAGGAGCCTCCTCAGACTGCTCAGAAGCTGCTGGAAAGAAAGGAAAGTCTCAAGGCCCCAGAGGACCCGGTCCCAGGGGAGCCGACGGTGAGGCCACGGCAAGGCCCTCAGCAGGGTCCCGGCCTCCAGGCTCAGTCCCAGCTGCCCCCCTCCCAGCCTGGAGGCAGGGTTGTGACTGGGCGGGGGGCAGACAGCGTCCCCCCAGGCTGGCCCTCGGGGGAGGTCTCCTCCTGACAGCCCCCCGGCCAGTGCACTTGCAGCCACACGGGCCGGAACCGGGCCCGCTGTGGGACGGTCCTGGAGTCAAGGCTCGTGGGAGGTCACCGAGTGCACGGCAGTCCCAGTGTGAGCACAGGTATGCGCCACTGCATGCAGGGACCCCAGAGAAGGAGGAGCCGCACGCCTGCCCTCGGGGTCCTTCCAGCCGCAGGCCTGGGCGGGGAGCGGGCTCAGCTGCCGTCCTGGATGGGGACACCGCACCTCCCGCAGGTTCCGGTCCACGTCGGGGGCTGCGGGCTGGAGCCCACGGCGTGACGTCCTGGCTCAGGGACCCGGCATCAGGCTCCAGTCTCCCAGGTCCCTTTTGCCAAATGGGACAAAGTCCGCATTCAGGAGCCCATCCCCGTGGGAGGGTAGCACGGCCACAGCTGATGAGGCAGGCGCGTTGGCATCTGGGTTTTCCCTCTGCAGCGGAGGCAACGTGCTTGTTGGCATCTGACGCCCCTGGGGGAGGGCACTGCAGCCAGGATGGGGGGCCTGGAACAGGGCAGGTGAAGAGGCCCGCGACCCCCCGCAGAAGCCTTCCCACTCCAGGTCCCGCGTCCCCCATCTGTGGGAGTGGGCATCCTTACCTCTATTTTTAAAATGAGGAAACTGAAGGTGAGAGAAGCCAGGTGGACCCTCCAGGGCCACACACCCGACCCGCAGTACAGACCGGACGGAGACCCCGTCTTCCGACTCCTGGCACACCAGCCTTCCCGCTCATGGCCAAGGGCCCCACGGGCCAAGCCCTACTTTGCCCTGGTTGCCTGCCCGTCCAGCAGGGTGGGGATACTGCTCCCCGTACCTCCGCAGGCCCGCAGAGGCCAAGCATGGGGAGGGGCCGGGCAGCCTGGAGACTCGGTCCCTCAATGGCCCCCCAGACGGGAAGGCTGAGTGGCTACTCGAGTTTTCTTTTTCCCTAAAGCATCAGGTGGCTCATCCTGACGTCCACACTATGGTGACAACCCAAGGAGAGCCTGACCGAGCCCTCCAGCCGCCCTCCTCCGCGAGCTGTCCGGGCGTGGAAGCCCTGCCGTCGTGCTCAGGAGGCCGCCTGCTGCCCACCCAAGCTCCAGGCAGGGATGCCGCAGCTTCCCGCCAAAGCCCGACGGGAATCCTGAGAAATAAATTCATGGGTGGATGCTGTCCTTGCCCTCCCGGGACCGCAGAGCACGTCCCTTCAGGCACAGGCAGCCTGGGGACGCCCAGGACAGGCAGCGGGTGCCAGGTGCCGTATGGATGGCGGCGGGAAGGCAGGGCGTCCCTCCTGGCCCAGGCCCCCGGGGGGCCCCCCGCCCGGTTCCTGCTGGTGAGAGCGTGGCTCCCCTCTACCCTCTGAACCCCCACTGGCCTCGATGCCCCAAACCCTCCGGCCAGGGGAGGTGTCCCCACATCCTCAGCCCCTCCCTGGCTCTGAGCCCTGGACTGGCCATGAGCCACTCAGAGAACAGGGAGGGAGGCTGGGGACACCGACAGGGGTCAACCCCTAGGCCCCTCACTCCCTGCTGTGTAACCGGGACCCAGGCCCAGCCTCCTCCTAGCACGTCCCACAGCCTCGGGCTGGCGACCGCTCCCTCCCAGCCCGGACACCCAGCTGCCTTTCCCCGGTCAGCTCCCTGCGGTGGCTGCAGGGGGGACCTGGGCGCGTGTGCCACGCTCCCTAGCAGGCCTTCCTCTCCAGGACATCGCAGGCCTCCGGGCACTGACCTTGGGCCCTGCTGTGCCCTCCAGCAGAGCGAGTAACCTTGCCCTGGGGACACCAGACCACTCGCCCGTGTCCCTTCCTGCCTCCCCCTCATCCTTGAACCCCTCTGCTGGCAAA
Organism: Globicephala melas; assembly: GCF_963455315.2. Taxonomy (NCBI): domain Eukaryota; kingdom Metazoa; phylum Chordata; class Mammalia; order Artiodactyla; family Delphinidae; genus Globicephala; species Globicephala melas. Next base: position 100,743,199 of record NC_083323.1, on the reverse strand, counting down.
ACTGTCTTCCAAGGTCAAACTTGAGGCCTGTGGAGAGCATGGCCTGCCCTCCTCTGCCCACCTCCCCTCCCCACCCCACCCCCGTGGGCCCCGCACGCCCAGAGAGGCGGCCACTGACGGGGGTGGAGAGCACAGCTCTGGAGACAGAGCCCCGCTGTGGACGAGGGCACGGCCCTGGGAAAGCTGTGTGGCCGCCCTGGGCTCACCTGTGAAATGGGGCAAGAGGACCTACCGCATGCGACGGCCACGAAGGTGCCACGAGACAAACACGTGATGCGCCGAGTCCTGAACTGGCGCCCAGGCCACGGTCCCGGCAGCCCGACGCTGAGCCGCTGAGCGTGGGTGAGGGATCCGGGGGTCTTGGGGGAAGGTCCGTGTGGGATCCCCGCAAGCACCGCTGCAGGGTGTGAATGTTTAAGAAGACACACACGGTGGACGGAGCAGTGTGAGGAGCTGGGTGCCCAACGCCCGGCTTGGACAATGGCTCACAGCCAGTCTCCCCGTGTCCACATCTTGCTCGCCACTGCCTCCGCGGCACACGGGCTGGAGGATCTTAAAGCAAATCGCAGACGTGAAGAAAGCAATTCTATGCTTCACACTCTTAAAGCAGCTTTCAAACAGGTGAAACAGGATCATCATTATCCCCGTTACAGCTTGTGACCTAGAGAAGGTTGGGAGATGAGGTCGAGGGCGGCCGAGGCTCCGGGCTGCGAGTCCAGGGTCCCCCCCGGACACCTGGGAAAGCGTGTGGATCTCAAGCCAGCGTCCTCAGAATGGCCCCTCACCCAGGGTCTAACCAGCCCCTAACTGTCTTGGGTCAGCCCGAGATGCTCCAAACAATTGCAATCTTCTCCAGATCCAGAGAGAAACCAAGTGAATGGACGGAATTCTCCACTGAAACGTCTCCTCTCACGTATTTTCCTTAAACCTCGGGGTCTCTGCATCCCTCTGTCTGCAGCTGAGCTGGTGACCACGGGGTGCAACAACAAGCAGTGAGACAGGATGAATGGAAAACCCTGGGACAGCGACCACTGCCACCTGACGGCTGGCTGTGGACACACCTGCTCATGCTGGTGATTACGCACAGCAAAATCCACCTCCTGCCAGCGAAACTGCTCCCGCTTTACAAGGGAAGGACGGGCAGCAGCGGGTCTTCAGCCCTGCGAGCAGCGCCGCGCCCCAGGCTGGAGCGGGTGAGGCCGGGCAGAGCCGGGTGTGGCAGGGCTACGGGGTGGCGGCACTCGGCCCTCAGTGCCAACGCCCGGGTCGGGGGCCAGCAGGACCCGCACGAGAGCAGGCCAGCCCCGCGTGGGAGACAGAAACAAGTGAAGCAGAAACCCAGCTCTCACCAGAGCGCCCAGAGTAATTCTCCCTGCGCACCAGGCCCAAGACAAACGCCAGGGCTGGAGATTTCCCGAGCAGACGGCTCGGCGGCCCGGTCCTCCTGGTACCCGCCTTCTGTCGGCTGACGCAGCTCACACCTCTGAGTCTACACGTGGGTGCACGTCCCAGGGGAGCTCCAGCACCCCCTGAACCAGACCCTCTGAAGCCGCGCCCGCCCCGTGGGCACTTGTTCTAAGCCCTGGAACCGTTAGAGCTGAATCGGGACAGGGGCTTGGGCCTTGGTGTGCGGACTGTGAAACACAGCGAGGGGGTTGCCACGCTGGAGTCCAGGTGGGCACCCAGAGGGGCGCCCCCTTCTCCGCGTCAGGGCCAGGGTGCTGTCCACTCTTCCTCCCTCCCCTGACCCGGGCATCCCTGCATCCCTGGTACCCCGAGTGGGGCTGACCTCGTGGGGACCGCGGGCCTCTCCTGCTTTGCAAAGCATCTGAGGACACATTCCACTTGGATGAGCAGACTGCATGAGGCTCAAAGAAAGACACAGCACATGATTTTTAAATAACTTTATAATTTCCTGATGGATTTAGTTTGTGAATAAAAAAGAAAAAAAAACGAACAAAGTGTTTACAATAATTATCAAGGCAAATCCGACTCTAACTCAGTTTCTCTGTAACGTCATGATCGTGTCAGCCGCACGACGGGGCAGGTGCACAGCTGGAGGCAGCGGTGCGTTCGCTCACAGACCCCACCCCTCAGCAGCTACTGCTGCCAGAAGGAACTCAAGCTACAGGGGGTCAGTGCCCGGCGCCCTGGGGCCTAATCAAAGGGCAGCTCTCCCTCTGGAGCAGCGGGAGCCCGCTGCACACCCACTGGGCTCGAAGGCCCCGGGCCGCCCCCAGGGGTCCACCGTGCCGAGGTGGAGAGCACAATACTGCTGTGGGAGGGTGGGGGGCTGCCCCAGCCCGGGGGGGCTCTCTGGCTTTGGCAGGGGCCACCTCCTTTCCTGGCCAGGCCACTGCTAGGGCCCAGACGGATGGCCTGGGCCTGGGAGACCTGGGCTCTAAAAAGCTTTCAGGGAAAGGATCCAGGAACTGAAGCCAAAGGAACTGGGCTCTGAGGAGGACTCCCCCATCCAGATCATAGGCTCCAGGCTGGCCGGGGCTCGGCCCGTCTTGGATGGGCCACGGGATGATATAGCACCAAGTGGGCAGGAAGAGGTCCGGCGCCAGGCCCAAGTGACCACACAGCATCCGGCACACGGGGCTGCGGCCAGTGTGGGCTCACAGATCTGGAAACACCCCGCAGAGGTCCTGAAGGTGGACGGGCAAACCGGGGCCCAGGAGCCTGTTCCCCTAACTCAGTGGTTGCCTCCTTCCCTGGGTGGTCGCCTGCCTGGACCATGGCCACCGTGTTTCCCCAGAGGCCAGCTCAGCTGCCATCCCAGCCAACTCGGGGGGATGGAAGGAGCCTGGCTGCCCCATAGCTTGAATTCCTCTATTAACATGATATTGGAGGGATTTTTTAAAACACAGCTCTTTAATTTTTCAGTCCTACAACTACTTTGTAATATCTTAATAATCTCAACAGTGGACACAAGGTAACCGCCCCAATTCTCTGAACCACACAGACAACATCGACAAGCAGAGAAACAAAAGAGGAGGTGGGTGTGGGACAAAAAACCACTCCCCCCAAATCAATCCCCAAAACCACCTCTCCCCCAAGAGTCAGGAGGAGAAATACCTACAACAGGGTCACAGCACTCGCCAAACACGTTGGAAAAACCCAGGAGACACTTGGTTACAGTTTTGACACTAAAAAGTTTGGAAAGTTTTTGCTTAAAAAGAGTAAGACAGCCATTTTGTTCAGAAGGATTCCCCTGGATGTCGTCTTCTTGCCCAAATGTTCCCTTAGTTCACGTGGGGGAAACACCAGATTCCTCTGAAGACACTTATCTGACGGTGCGTCCCTGCCAAGAAGCCGGGGCCAGCAGCGCGGGTGGGCCCAGGTCTGCTCGGCCCAGCTGCCCGCTCCCGCGGCCCCCCACGCCCTCCCCTCCCCTCCCGCGGCCCGGGGCTCCCGCCGGTGGGAGACGAAGCTGCGGGGGCGGGACGCAGGGTCCGTGGGGACTCGGGAAGAACCACTCGAGGGCCACGTCTGCACGGCCACGCCCTCCTCCGCTGCTCTTGCCTCAACGGCCCCGAGGCCTCCCATGGGCCTGTGCTTACACAGTGGGCTCCACAGGAGGGCGCGCGGGCGGGATCAGCAGGACTCCAGCAGCCAATCCCAACGCCGATCCTGACCACCAGCCATCGGCCAAAACTTGGAGACGACCTCCTCTTCTCCTCTCCCTCTGAGGAGCGGGGGAGCCGGTGGCTCCTGCGGAAAACCCCACAGGCCTTTATGGACACACAGGGCCGAGCCCCGTCGCCTCCAACCACCCTGGAGGTGCCTCGGGTCCCGTCTGCTTCACTAGTATTTCTAAAGCCCAAGTGTCAGGAAGAGAGGCGCCTTCGGATGGTAAGGTACACGGTCAAGGTTAGAGCCAAGATGGATTTGGGGATTCCCGTTCCCATTTCTTCACATGTTAAAGCCCACTTAAAATCTTTTCCATTTCAAACGGTATCCAAGTCCTTGCAAATCTCAGTCCAGACACTGCATCAAGAGCTCAGTGAATGCTTGGGATGGAGGTACATGGGAAGAGGACACGGTCGCATTGTCCTTCTTCTGTCCTGAGCCCCAGGGCGGATGCCACCCACTCTCCCTCTTGCTTCGCCCTTCATGATGACTTTGATCTGGGTACAGAGCTGCAGGTGCTAAGGGGAACGAGACTTGCCAATGGGATGGCGGAGTTTGGTGAACATCACAGGTAACCCGCAGTGAGTTTTCAAGGTTACAGATCCTCGGCAGCAGCTGCATGAACTTGTGAAACCATGAATATCAGAAGAGGTCACGGAACGACAGATCCCGTGTGATGGGAATTGTGCATTTAGCAAATGTTGGCTCAGTGAATGACCTAAACTTCGTAAGACACTCTAAATGCTAAAAACTATGTTAACTTTGCCTGTGGTATAAAGGCAGGTCCTTGTTCACTATTAAACTTTAGCCAGAGCCGACTTTCATCCAGGACCCAACAGCCCCTAGAACCATCTGAGATGCTAGGACAACCACCCAGGAAGCACCGAGGAGAGTCCCGCTACGCTTCAGAGACAGACAGATGGCGTCTGCCCAGAAACTGCTCTTCTCAGAAGCACTTGCCCAGAGGAATCCCATAAGGCCCTGGAGGGGAAGCCACAGGAAGGAGAGCAGGCAGGAGGGCAGGTGGCAGGGGTGGAATCTGATGGGTGACGTGGAATCAGCGGGACCCGGGAGACCAGCTAGAGAGAAGCCGGCCAGGCCCGCCGCTGCTCTGCACGTGGCCTCTGGGTCCTGTTCCCTGTTTGCTGTGGTCCCGGGGAGGGTGTCTTTCTACCGCAGTTCTTGCTCTGTGGTGGACAGTGTGAGATTCCCGGACTCCAGCCCTAAAATCCTGGGGGCTTTCTACATGATTTATGGGCAGTGCCGTAAACAAACGGGACTGAGGTAATTGACCACAAACGGTCACCACTTGCTGTCTAACCTCCGCTGCACCCCCTCTCCAGCCAGCCTGGCTATCAGGAAGCATCTCAGTAAGAAATTTATGAACAGAGTCCATTTAAACCTTCGGTAAGGAGTACTCAACAGCTTCTCACAGGGAGAGCTTGTTTTACGGCAGGGAGTCGGGGCAGCTGGAGATGTGACCATATAAGTTGATGGTACAGTCACAGGCTGCTGGCGGGAAGATACAGGACTGATGGCTGTGAGGACCTAACAGGCAGCATCGGAGAACCTGGGGAGGAGAAAGGAGAAAACGCAAGACAGACCCATCAAGCCCAGCAACTCTTACCAGGATGTGAGCGTCTGGTGGGTGTCTGGCCAGAGAGGTGGTCAAGGGGCTACAGAGCTGGGTGAAGTGATCTACTTCCTGCTGCCTGATGTTTAAGGCTGCCATTATCTACGCCTGGGGAAGACGTCCATACCTTCCACGGGATTTGCAACTTTGGGGTCAATTTTCTGTTCTGCAACATGGACCTGGCTGAGTTCGACAAGGTGCACCTGGATGTCTAGAGAAAACACCATCCACCGTCGCAGCCCATTAGACAGTACACTCTCTCAGGGGGACAAAACCCCGAACCCCAAGTCACCAGATGGGATTCTGCAGGCGAGTAGGTGACTCAGCTCTCTGCCCCCCAAGACTCATAAATTCCATTATAATGAGAAATGCTGATTTGTGGAAGATTTTTCTGGAAGAGATACCTTCTATTAAGGTGGGGAAGGGGAAGGGTGTGCCTCTTACTGCTCTGACTGGACCAGGTGGGTCTCACAGAATCCTCGACTGCCCTCGCTCCCCGCAGACAGGCTTTCTTCCAGGATGGGTGCCCCTCTGACTGGACCAGGTGGGTCTCACAGAATCCTCGACTGCCCTCGCTCCCCGCAGACAGGCTTTCTTCCAGGATGGGTGCCCCTCTGACTGGACCAGGTGGGTCTCACAGAATCCTCGACTGCCCTCGCTCCCCGCAGACAGGCTTTCTTCCAGGATGGGTGCCCCTCTGACTGGACCAGGTGGGTCTCACAGAATCCTCGACTGCCCTCGCTCCCCGCAGACAGGCTTTCTTCCAGGATGGGTGCCCCTCTGACTGGACCACGTGGGTCTCACAGAAACCTCGACTGCCCTCGCTCCCCGCAGACAGGCTTTCTTCCAGGATGGGTGCCCGACAGCGGCTTGCACACAGTAGGCACTTCATCGCGATTATCCGAATGCAAGAAAGGGGGAAGGGATGCGCGTGGGAAGAGAAACACTCATCCGAAGCAGAAGCTCTGGTTCAGCAGGAAAGCTGAAGGGGGGAGGCTGGGCCGCCTGAGCGTGGAGCACGGGCGGTGGGGTGAGGCAGAAGCACGCTTTGGGGCCTAGACTGCTGACGAGGGAGGTGTCTGGGAGAAGCCGGCCTGACCCCGAGGACCGGTCGCCTTCCACAGAAGCAGAGCTGCGGGGGTGACCACATTGCCCTCTTCTCTTTCAGTGACAGATGTGATCTGACACACCAAGGTCCTCAACGAGAGGGGCTCGCCCCAGAGGCTAGGAGAAGCGCAGGCACCAGTGCGGCACGGAGGCCAGGATCTCCAAGCCCCGGCGCAGCCTGCCCGCAGTCCCGCACAGACGGCCCTGGCGGAGAGGAGCCAGGACGGGTGGGAAAGAGAAGAGCCGGCCGGCTCTCTGCCCCTGCTCGCTCCCCGCCGTCTCCTTTGTTAATACTCTTTTTGAGATTGTTTTTTGTCTTTTTTACCCTTTTACGAGAAAGCACCTGTTGTGACATTAGAACACGCGGCGCCCTGGTCTGCAGGGAAGGCGTCTCTCGGTGAGCTGAGCTCTGCAGAGTCCAGACCTAGTTCTCACGCCACGGACAGAAGGGAGGAGGGCTCTGCCCCGTGTCCCTCTGTCAGGGCACGGCCGCCCGCGTCCACGGTGTCGCTGCCGATGGCTGGATGGCAGCTCTCCACGGAGGCTCGGCCACTCACCCGCCCTGGACAGCAGGACAATTCGCGCAGAGACAACAGTGGAAGACAGGAGGACAGACGCAGAAACGGTGCTGGAGCCACACTCGCGGGACTAAGCGAGACAGGGCAGAGTCTGGAGTGTGTGCCTGCTGCCAAGAGCCGTCTGAGCGCCCCCTCCTCGTGCTTCTCCCTCCTCGGCTCCTGGGCTCATCGAGCGGGCTACGGTACTGGGCTGGCCGCTCCCCACGGAGACGGTCACGATGACTCTTCCAGGGCGCTGACCACCTGCTCCAGGATGTCGGGGCAGCGGTCTGCTATCTGCTGCAGGACGGCGTTGGCGAACTCCTGTAGCTCTGAGTTGTCGCGCTCACCCTTCTCTAACTCGTTCTGAAGCTGCAAGGAGAGACGGATTCAGGAAAAATAAAACAACCCTACTGGCACTGAGTTAAGAACTGTTGTTCACCAACAAAGAGATGACATTTGCAACAATGTGGATGAAACTGGAGGGCACTGTGCTCAGTGAGATAAACCAGACAGAGAAAGGTACATACTGCGTGGTGTCACTTATATGTGGAATCTGGGGAAAAAAAGTCAAATCAAATTCAGAGACACAGAGAATAGAACGGTAGCTGCCAGGGGCTGGGGGTGTGGAAACGGCAGTGGGTGGGGAAAGGGACAGACTTTCAGTTATGAGATGAATGAGGTCTGAGGTCTAAGGTACAACACAATGACTAGACTCCACAACACTGTGTTGCAGACTTGAAATCCGCTAAGAGAGCAGGACTTAAGTGTTCTCATACGGAAAAAAGGAAATCGTGAGATGATGTATGTGTTGATAACTCGACCGAAAGGATGGAGAATCCCTTCATGACGTCTGTGTACATCACACCATCAGGGTGTATACCTTGAATATATTACAATTTCGTCAATCTTAGCTCAATAAAGCTAAAAAAGAAAAGAGAAATGACAAAAAAGAGGCAGTTTCTATGTGAAGTCTTCCTGTGTCAAAACTAACAATCAGGAAAGTGTAAAAGTAAATATCAAATGTCTCTTCCTGAAAACGAAGGTTAGTGACTGGTCCAAGGCCCTGAGAGGGTGACCTGCAGAGCTGCGCTCCCACCCCAGGGCTCGTACTCTGCGAGTATTCTCCCACTGGGCGACACCATCACTTACAGGCCCAGGACAGGGAGGGGTACACGCGTGATCAGGCAGGATCTTCGTCTTGCACCCTGGTCCCTGCCTGAGGGAGGCTTCTCCACCGGCCATGTGCCACTCCCTTGCTGACTGAGCCAAAGAGAGACGCGTCTAGTCCTCTGTTTGTTTACAAGTATATTTCCTATTGCTTTAAACACTCTCTCTGACATTCCTTGAAGCACCGAACCAGCATGTACTGAGGGCCTACTGTGTGCTAGGTGCTGAAAGATGAACGGATCTGCACGTACACAGACGATTATGACCCAGCAGGGAAAGGGCCATGACCGAGGCCTGAACACGCTTCGGGGGAGACAGGAGGATGTCCGCTTCACCCTGGAGGAAGCCGAGATGTTCCCGAACAGGAGTGTGTCCAGGAGATCAGAGACAGAAGAGGCGGTCGAGCAATAAAGCAAGTGCAGACGCGCAGAGCCACCTTGGGGCTTGGTGCAGACCTCGGAAGAGTGAGCCTCCCCTGCAGCTGACGCATCAGGTAGGGGGCTGGGTGCAGAACGACAGAGGTGAAGCTGAAGGGCCAGACTGGGGCCAGGCAGCATACACAGAGCTGTGGAGTTCGGATTTCATCTGGTTAGAACAACAAGGACGACAACAGCAGCAAGTCCTAGACCTTTAAGACAGAAGAGTGACGCGATCACCTTCATTTTCTCAGAAGACACTGGGAAGATAAAGCATGTCAGCCTGAGTGGAAGGAGGGACACGTCGAGGGAGGTTACTGTCATGAACCCGGGTAGAGTGAAGCAGGACTAAACCTAAGGTGGGCCTAGGAACAGGGGGGGACCAAGTGGGTGGGAGATTCTCCAAAGGCAGGACTGGCAGGAGGCAGGGTTATGTGAGAGAGAACAGAGAGTCAGACAAACAAGACTGAAAATACAGGAGGCAGAGCAGGTTTTAGGAGAGGAAGTAAATTAAAAATTGAGTTTAGGGGCTTCCCTGGGGGCGCTGGTTCGAGTCCTGGTCCGGGAAGATCCCACATGCTGCGGAACAATTAAGCCCGCGAGCCACAACTACTGAGCCCGTGAGCCACAATTACTGAAGCCCACGCACCTAGAGCCCGCGCTCTGCCAACAAAAGAAGCCACCGCAGTGAGAAGCCCGCACACCGCAACAAAGAGTAGCCCCCGCTCGCTGCAACTAGAGAAAGCCCACACGCAGCAACGAAGACCCAACACAGCCAAAACTAAAATATATATATATATATATAAAAAAATGAGATATTCATATAAAGTACAGTACAATGCCAGACACACAGAAAATGCTTGGGAAATGTTAGATGTTGTTGTCATTATTATTACCGTTGTTTTTATTAAACAGATAAGATTACCCAGAAAAGAGCATGTAGATTAAAATGCAAAAAGAATCCAAGTTTCAATTACACTGTTGACAGAACCTAGATGCTCTGAGCCAAGAATGACTATGCTGCTTTTTCAAACATCAATATAGCAAAGAGCTGGGAACAGATTTGGCAATCTTCTTTCTGCTAAACGTTGCTAAAAGACCAGGACGTGCAAGGGCCAGATTCAGACCACACGAAGTCTTGGTGTACCTCAAGCTCTGGCTGCATCATATGAATAAGAGTCTCTGAAACCGGGAAACCAGAGAGGCAAGGGGCCTTATGAACACGGCCGCATAGGCCGTAACCCAGAAATACTGCTCGGTGAAAATGCTGCAGCTCTCAGGTCTCTTCAACCAGCTGAAGTAAGTGAGGAGGTTATGAGGTTGTACTGCTTCAGTTTCTTACCTTAATCCTTCCCAGGAATTCTCTGGACAACTTTGGTTTATATTCTGAGCCAGGAATCTTCACAAGTCATGTAGCTATTGCCCATGAAATATTTTTTATTCTAATTTGGGTTCTGTTAAGTTGATAATCATGAAGTTACTAATGAGTATATTTTAGTTTAACAACATTTTTTCAAGGGTTTTATTTTTCTGATTTAAAAAGTATTACACATGCATTGTAGAAAATTTAGAAAAAAAAGGCACCCCCCCAAAATCACCTATAATATTAGCATCAGGAGATAACCACTTCTATATATAGTCATATATTCCTTGAGACTTTGTTTTATTATACATACATGTAATTTTAGAAACAAAATGGCAATGATATTATATAGACTATATATAAGCTGATTTTGTTTTCACCTAAAAATATACTCTAAATACATTTCCAAACCAAATCCCAAAGGCTCTTATTGAACCTTGGTAACTGATTCTACAATTTATCCTCAAGTGTAAATATATAAAAAGAGCCAAGAAAACATTTTAAAGGAAGAAAAATGGTGTAGGACTTGCCCTACCAGATTATAAAACAGTATAGAAGCACACTAATTAGAAGAGCATTGCATTGATACAATTAGATCAGTGGGATTTAGAATATGATCAAGATGCATTTGAAACCAAAGAATTGTATTAGGAAAACTGGGCCCAGCTGTGGTTAGATTCCTACTCATGTCATACGTAAACATAAATTTAAAACTGGCTAAAGATCTAAATTTAAAAATTATACTGGGGCTTCGCTGGTGGCGCAGTGGTTAAGGATCTGCCTGCCAATGCAGGGGACATGGGTTCGAGCCCTGGTCCAGGAAGATCCCACATGCCGCGGAGCAGCTAAGCCTGTGCGCCACAACTACTGAGCCTGCGCTCTAGAGCCCGCGAGCCACAACTACTGAGCCCACACGCCTAGAGCCCGTGCTCCGCAACAAGAGAAGTCACCGCAATGAGAAGCCCGCGCACCACAACAAAGAGTAGGCCCCGCTCACCGCAACTAGAGAAAGCCCGTGCGCAGAAACGAAGACCCAGCACAGCCAAAAATAAATACATAAATAAATAAAATAAATTTATATAAAAAATAGAAATGTAAAAACATTCATTCAAAAAGTATTGATTGATTCGCCCATGAAAAGGAAGGCAGTTCTGATACATGCTACAACATGAACCATGAACACATTATCTGGACTGAAAGAAGACAGTCACGGAAGACCACACTGTACGACTCCATTTTTATGAAATGTCCAGACAAGGCAAATCCAGAGTCAGAAGGCGGATCAGTGGTTGCCCAGGGCTGGGGTGGGACGGGGTGATCAGAGGGAATGATGAAAATGTTAGAAAGCTGATTGTGGTAATGGTCGCACAATTCTGAGGACACACTAACCCTATTACATTGTACGCTGTAAACGGGTGGATTGTATGATGTGTGAATTATACCTCAAAAAAACTCTAAAAGCATACTGCCTGAGTCCTGCATGCGAAGTGCTGTAAAGGCCACAGAGAGGAATGAATGAGCACTACAGCCTTCAGCTTGGGTAGAAAGGGGAGTTGGCAGTAGATGTTAGAAGACAGAAAAAGGGTCATTCCAAACAGACAAACAGTAAGAGCTGACCAGGCACGGAGGAGGAGATGCGCTTGGCTGGTCCCCGAGGTTTGGGTCTCTGCAGAAGCAACGCCAGGTGTCCCCAGGCTGGCCAGGCGCAGGCACTGCCCCCAGGACCCCCCAGGCCACTCCACGCTCTCAGTGAGGTGAGCACCTCTTTACCAGAACAGCGGAGACAAACTGGCGTAAGTTAAGAGAACGATGGCAGGTACAGCTAAGACGCAGGGTTAGAGGAAATAAACAGGAGACTTGGAGGAGCGGAGACGTAGAGCGGGAATGTGATTACGACCCACAAACATAAGGGGTTAAGCAGAAGTGGGAAGGGTGACGGCACTGGAGGAGGACGCAGAGCCAGAAGTGATGGAAGAAGACCAGGGGGAAAAAAGCAGAGGTCGACCATAAGGCTATGGTTTTTCCAACATCTAATGAATGGTCTGCCTGGGAAAAGGTGTTTAAACACAGAGAGGGTCAGAAGAATCAAAAGTTTGGAGAAGGCAGTGTTCCTTCATTGGTGGGAGCTGCTCTCCATCCCGCAGGCCTTCCTGTCTCCAGGGGTTACGGCTGGTTTGCACTTTATCTGGAAGCAGCATTAAACGTGGGCACGGCTGAGCAGGGAGAGACCTCACTGGCACTTGATCCATTATATGCGAAAAGTTCCTGTCTTGAAAAGAACTCTCAAAGATCAGCCTTTCTTGTGAAACTGGAATTACTTTTTAAAGGAGGATTTTTGTTTTGACTTTGAAATGCAAAGCTTTAGTCATCCTGAAGTCCGAGGAGCACAGAATGCGTCGGGAACATGTGGTTAAACCTTCAGACAACTTAGGAAAGAAAGGCAATGTGAAGAAACCGAAGGAGCAGCTCTGGACAGCTGTATTATACAGCACAGGTGGGAAAACAAATCTTGAGATGGATGAGTACCTCGTGATTTTAAAATGTTTCATTAGCATGCGCAGCGCGTGTAAAAACGGAAGCTTCTGCATGGTTTCAGACGTGGCAGGTCCCATGGATGAACTGGGAAAGGTATATTCCAGCTTCTGAAACTTAATTTCTCAGATCTCACTCAAGATATTCCTGTCCCCACCCCTGCTCCCACCCTCAGGTCTGCCTATCCATCCCTCACCCCCCCCCCCCCAAAGAAAGGGCCCCTTGGACTTGACACCAGGAAAGAATTTCCCAAAACGCGCACACATGTGATATCCGGGATTTAATGAAAATGCTTATTACATCTTAGCCACAATGAATTATATCCTCCTCTGTCCCTCTTCCCTTCCTTGTTAAAGCTACAAATCCAAATTTGGTGGATATAAATATGACTGAGTAATCCAACGAGATCTTCCGTATCCTACTCTCTGCTTTCTAATACTGGCAGGTCAGTTCCACCACCGCAAGTACTACAGTGAAAAACACTGTCTTCTTGTTTACTTTCTTAAAAACATTATAATTATACGTAGCATGTAGGTTTACACAATCTCCCTGCTAGATACAGATGCAATTTTCCCTGTATGTACTGAAAGCTTTGCATCTAAAGACAAACAACAACAACCCTAAAAACATCTCCAAGTAAATTAATTTCCACTGAACTTCAAAACAAACTTGTTCCCACGAATCCCGCAAGCTCCTTCTGTTATGTAAGCATTAAATCCCAGACCTCAGCATCTCCGTTTCCTCCATATACAGAATATCTAACACAAAACCTTCCTCAAGTGTCTTGGGCCTCTTTCTATTCAACCTTAAGTGAACTAAGATGCTCTGGAGGAACGGACTCTTGTAGTAAGAGATGTACAAGTATGTGCCTCCAATAGAGAAAACAGAATACAGCCTCTGCTAAAAGAAACAGGGGCTTGGACGTGTGGGTCAGGATGACCGGGAGGGCAGCGTCCTGCACGTGGGCCTGCTGCTGTCAGTGGCAAAGGGCACGGCTCAGGACAGTTCCCGGTGCCAGCAGCCGCGAGCCTGAGGACTCATTACTAGGGTAACGCAGGCCTGACACAGCCTACCTCAAAACGACCCCACGACACTGCTGTTCTGCCTCCTTCTCCAGGCTACCCTGACCACCTCCCACATCTCTGTGCCGTCAACTAACTCTGTTTCCAACCTCTGCGCTCCCCGATCTTCGACCACAGCCTCAGAGGGCACTCTCACCCCAAACTTTCTGAGTCTGCATCTCACAGGCTAGACCAATTTTCCTTTCTTTCACCATCAAACATCTCAAAGAACAGTCTACATTTGCTACCTCTGTTTCTCATTTCCCTCCTTAACATCTCAGAATTTAGTTTTTGCCATTTCACCAAAACTGCTCTCTCCAAAGTCTGCTAAACTAAGACTTCTACGCTGAAAACCACACGACATTATTTGGAGAAGTAACACAGCTCTTAAATGGAGGGAGACGTGATGACAGATTGGAAGACTCAGTATCGTAAAACTGTTAGTTCTGCCCAAACTACCCATGGATTCAGCGTAATTCAAATCACAACCGCGGCAGGTGTGTGTGTGTAACTGACACACTGACTCAGAGTGTGAGAGGAAATGCAGAGCCCAGAGCAGCCCGAGCGATCCTGGAGAACGATCGTGGAGAAATCTCGCTACAACACAAAGCTCCCGTCACTAACACAGCTTGCGACTGGCACAAGAACAGACACAGAGACCACAGGAACAGAACAGAGGACAAGCCCAGTCCTGGGAGTGACCCGAACGTCCCTCAACAACCGAATGATAAACTGGATATTCACGCAGCGGAGTGTCAGCGGTGAGAACGGATGAACCACACCCACGCACAACGTGGTGCTGAACGGAAGCCGGACGGCAGAGTTCAGGCTGGGTGAGTCTGGGCATATAAAGCTTAGGAACGGGCAGAAGTGGCCTGTGGTGCTGCAGGCGGGCTGCTCTGGGAGGCTGCAGTTGTGGCCGGAAAGCAGCTCTGCCTCTCGTGCCCGGCGCTCGTTCCACGGGCGTGTAAACTCACAGGCTTGTACACACATGACTCATGTAGCATGCTGTGTAGGTGTCACACCTCCAAACCAAACCGAACCTCAGGGATCCCCTAACAGCACAACCTGTCGGTCCCTGGTCTTCGTCCAACACAAGCCCCCCTGGACACGTGGCCCTGGGGACACCTGCTCCGGACTCTCCCTCCCGGGCTTCCTGGCTCTCCTCTACCTGTCTGTTAGTCCATCTGTGTTTCTTCCCTGTCCTGCGGCTGTTCCTCCCCTTTCTGCTTCCTGCCCGACACGCAGGTGTTCTCTGAGGCCTACGGAGACTGTCCTCTGTTGCCTTGGGTCACCCTGTCCATCCTCGCTCCATGAAGTTCAATAATCATAGCAACTAACCTACTGGACATGGATCCCGGCCGGGTCTGCTCTACGTGCTTTAGTGAACCAGCACAGTTAATCTACTTTCTTTGCCAACTTAATTATTTCTTTTCAGGTGGGTTTTGTAAGACTTTTTTATTTAGCAGAGAACTGCACACATATACAAAACCAAACAGTATAATAACCCTCATATGACCTAAATTTAACCATTTTCAAGGTATGTATAAGTGTAGCTCCCTTCTTTCTCCCGAGCTTCAGACTAACATGCAAATGCCTGATAAACACTTTCTTGTGAATGTTTCACTTATACATCAATCCATAGTGTTCATACTGTTTAATAAACTGTTCTTTTCACTTAATAATGACTAAAAATAGTTTTTCATGTGACTAAGTATTCTTCTAAAACCTAATTTTTAAATGGGCTGCACTGTAATCCTTTCTTTCTTTTTTTTTTTTTTCTTTTTCGGCACGCGGGCCTCTCACTGTCGTGGCCTCTCCCATTGCGGAGCACAGGCTCCGGACGCGCAGGCTCAGTAGTCCTTGTGCGTGGGCTTAGTTGCTCTGCGGCATGTGGGATCCTTCCGGACCGGGGCACGAACCCGCGTCCCCTGCATCGGCAGGCGGACTCCCAACCACTGCGCCACCAGGGAAGCCCCACTGTAATCCTTTTAATGGATGTATTATAATTTATTTAACTAATTCCATTATTAGAAATGTAGTTTGTTTTCAGCTTTTCACTACTATAAATATTAATGTGTTGAAATTTTCTGTACATAAATCTTTGCATATCTATGACTGTTTTCTTAGAATTCCTGGGTCAAAGGGTATACACCTTTTTAAAGTTTTTGACATGTTACCAAACTGTTCAGGACAGTTGTACTAATTTTCAGTCAACAAATAAGGGTGACCATTTCCCAGCCTCCCGGTCCACTGGGGTCACACACACACCCCAACCTTGCCAATATGACAGGGCTGCTTTCGTTTGCAGTTCTTTGTAGTTCTTTTCATTTGTGGTGAAGCCAAAAATAGAGGCGACACATTTAAAAATATATTTACTGGTCCTTTCATCTTCTGTGAAATTCCTGTTAACGCCCTTTCCAGGCCATGTTTCTTTCGGTTTAGTTTCTTCCTTGCTGATCTCCTGGTCACAGCCCTAACAGGCTCTCATATCTCAGCATCTTTTGCTTATTGCAATAGCTTCACAGTCATTTCAACCTTGGTTTGTAGGAGTAATCTTTCTAAAACAGGTTGGATTAGGTTCACTCCTCTTCCAAGATCTTAAGTGATTTCCTACCTACAACAGAGTCCAATCTCTTTGGCATGGCAGCCACCCTCCAGCCCCATCCTACTTTTCCAGTTTCATCTCCTGGTATGTCCATGCCACCCTCTGCCTTTGCTTTCACTCTGATGAGGTTCCCTCACCCTGGGGTGAGGACAATCTTACCTCCTACACCTCCCTCTTCCCCATCTAACTTATTCTTCCTGGTGGAGATCATTCGCCCCTTTTGTCTGTGGAGACATCCCTTTTCAGAGGTGAACACTGCTGAAGTATTCATTTTGTCTCCTGTTTCAAGAGTTCGCTACATGTTCAATTCCCCAACTCTTCAGCAAGCTCCTCAATGCATTCTTTTTTACATACCAATGCTGCCTAGCAGAACAACCTGCACATAGCAGACAATCGAAAAACAACTGGAGAATGAACTAAAGGAAAAGATGCTAATCCTGGGGGAAAACACCCATAACTTTCCCAAGAGCTTTTGAAGGTAAATCTGAAGCATCTCCAAATCCAGACCGTCTGATGGTGCAGGGCTTGTAGCATCCGTGGTAACACCCACATGGCTGACGTTCTCAAAGGACAGAATATGGCACAAGCACAGGATACCAAGGTGGCCTCTGGCAGGAACTTTCTGGCTTTGTCTGCTGAATGTTATGATAATGTATTCTGTTCTTAGTAGCTATTCCAGCCCTCAGAGTAGTAATATGATTTCTAGAGGGACCCCAGCCAAGAATCACAAATGCAACAGCAACCCAATCTGGACGCTCAAAGCAACACACATGGGGAGGGTGTGTGGCAGAAAGGGGGGGGGGCATGTCAGCTTCCACCGCTGCCCAGGGAAGAAGGCATTTCAGAGAGGATACCTCACAACCTCCACACTCCACAAAAACACGTCATGAAAGGCTGACTGTGAGAGAGACCACTCCAGCTCCCTTCCTGCTTTCCACGTCAGGACAGCTGTCAGAGAGCAGAGCTGACAGTGGCAGGATGATCCGGACACAGCCGGGCGGGACGGAGGGGCAGAGGTAGAGCGGAGGACGGGCTGGCAGACCTGAAACTGCCCAGAACAGCCACCGCCAGCACAAGTCAGGGTTTCAGGGCAGGGGCGGCCTCTCTCCACAGCCGAGTCAAGGCCAAGGGAGAGCGAACAGAAACCCGTGAAAAAGGGCAGGCTTAAAGGAGAGAAAAAGCCTTATTTCAAGGCAAATAGTTCTCTATTCACAGACACAGGATGAGGTGAGAGAGGAGGATGGAGGGATGGGTTTAAAGGAGGGATGGTTACAAGAAACCTGACTGAACAGACTCAGTCGTGCTTGGTAGTGACTCAGATTAATTCGTTTCTGCAGCTGGTTTGGTGGTGGGTGGGGAATTACACAACAGATGCTCAGTTTGGTTTAATCAGACACGAATCTGAACTTGACGTTTTTGACAGCTAGGTCCCAGGACGCAGAGGCCATGAGGTCTGAGCTGTAAACGGACATGATGACTGGAGCCTTCCAGAAGTGACAGTGAAGCCAAAGCGGTCCTCTATCCTGGCCGGATCCGGGCTACAGTCCCCAGCCCCAGTTAGCAGGCTGCTTAACTACATGTACCCAGGAGATATGAAGACATGAAACACCCCGAGTTTGGATTTTTGAACAACTAGAATAAATTGCAATGTATTTTGTCATAATTATCTGCTGAATAAAACATAAAACTTACATGGTCAGAGGGACCTGACAGCACGGTGGAGATTTCATGCCCAGGCAGTAAATATTTCATTTCCTTTTCTACAGGAATTGGGTCACTTTTTTGCTCTGTAGAATCCCTCTAGCATTTAGTAACAGGGAAAATGAAAGTTGCCCTTGAAAAACTCCAAGGCCCTCCCTTCCTTGTATTTCAAGTCCGAGCTTGCAGCTTGAATCTCCCAGTTTCCTTCCCAAGGTCTCCCCCCACCCCAGCTGCCTACTGTTAAGAGCCTGAAGCAGCTGCCACCCTGCCCGGACTCTGCAAGATGACCGGATGCGGTGGTGACGGTGAAGTTGCTGCTGGGCCTTCCCCTCCCCCTTCCCTGCCTTGCAATGAACCCCTCTGCCCGGCAGGGTCTGGATTTGTCTTCCTAAAGAGGGGAACACTGTTGTTGCTTAGGCCAAAAGTAAACAAGGTGCCATTGCTCCTCCATGACGAATCTGGAACAAAACGATGCAATAAAAACCAGAGTCCATTCCACCAAGGGGATCCACAGTCAGTTCCACTGATGGCAGCAGGCCTCTGCACGGCGATTTCCTCAAGATTCAATTGGTGAAATAAAGGAACTTCCTTCTCTCCTTGCCTCACCTCGCGACAGGTGGCAAGGCAGGAGGAAAACCCCGGCACTAAAGCCTCCCGAAGCATGAAAATCATAACTGACTTCCCAGTAGTGCCGAGAGCACGTTAAGCCTGGCACGCAGGGGGTGCTCCCTAAACAGTTACTGAATGAATGCTTGCCATGTGCCCTGGGGGAGCTAGATTTTTCAATGGTTAAAAACTAAACAAAGATAAAAACAAACCAAGAGCTTCTCTGCTTCCCGGCTGCGGCAGGGAAGTCCTGCAGTGTGGTACTGGCCACCCCCTAGCCCCGAAGGAAATAAGGCAGAGGGGGTTTTTCGTGACTCTGTACTAGTACAAAGCACACGATTTAGTTTCTACACGAACCCCCTCCCCTACAAAATATCAAACAGCGGAACTACCAGACCTAAAAGCAGGCCGATTCCAAAACTGAGAACCAAAAGCCTGGAAGGGAGCTAACAGAACCCGGAGTTCAACTCTCCAACCTTAAAGTGAGGCGAGGTGACGGGCCTGGTGCAGTTTAGGCTGATGGAGCGTGCACCCCAGGAAACCTGGGGCTCGTCCTTCACGCCCTGACAGCAAGCGGTCAGGGACCAAACTGCTGTCTCCAGATGCACAAGTGCTCCAGAGAGAAAAAGAGGCTATCTCTCCTGCCTCAGAGGCAAGTTTTACAAGAAGGCTGGTCTTGCTGGCTAACCACCGGCCCTCTTAGAGCCGGCATGTCACTGCCGCTTATCATCTTTTGAAGATTAGTGTCAGTCACGGTTCTGTGAGAGTCAACAACCCGGAGTGAACCCAGGTGAACTGGGGTCAACGGATCTAGGGACCAAAACACAGGTTGCTAACACCCGGATACAGCAGGCGCTGGAACCAGGCACCGTGATGCCACAGTCCAGGTTTAGACAGTCATCTGTACGTAAACCAGCACAAACTTCTGCTTGCTGATAATTCTGTTTTGTACTTGCAGGTGTCACTAACATACTGTCTTAATTTCTAACCTACTTAGGTCTAGACACTTCCAAAATGCTGGATGCGTTCCTGCCTGAAGTATTCTTCCCTGGCTGAGATAATCTGAGCTCTTCTTTGTGATATTCAACCTCCCAGGTTACTCTCTTTCCAGAAAGGTTCTGTCTTGATATAGGTGTTATACCTTCTCTGAACGAGTTAGGGAAGGGAGTGAACAGAGGAGGAGACAGAAGACATGGCTACAAAAGATAAAAGTGGGAAGAGACCCCCCCCCCCAAACCCAGTAGGAGGTTTACATTGGGCTGATTGGCCTCCTATACATTAAATTTCAAGAATCAAGAGAATGGTGGGGGGGAAAAAAAGAACGGGGAATCCTCTCTTGTGTAAAAACCTTGCAGAACACCAAAGGAATCTGACGTATCATCCCATTCAAACAACAAACCAGTTGTGACTACAGTTGATAACACGGTATTGTGTAACTGAAATGTGCTAAGTAGAACTTATAAAAGGTAAGTAATGCGAGATGATCAATGTGTTAATTAACTTGATGAGGGGAATCCTTTCACAATGTATACGCATAGCAATCATCACACTGCCACTTTGAACATCTTACAATTTTATCTGTCAGTCGTATCCCAATAAAGCTGAAAGGAGCAAGCCAGGTACCCACGTGGGTGGGGCGTTTAGATGCAGTGCGTCCTGAGGCAGAGACGGACCAATCCCCAGTCCAGACTTGCTGGGACAGCACTGGAGGCTGGAGAAAGTACGGAGGTTTAAATGGGGAAGCAGAATTCCTGCCACGCAGAATTTTCATTGGTAACACCTCACACCACCTCTTACAAACCCGTTAATTGACTTGAGTAAAGACATTCACTTTAAGAGCCTGTAGTTATCCACACGGGGAAGAATGTCCCTCTCTGTCAAAGGGACCATCAGAGCAGCAGCAGGGTTCTGAGAATCTCGGACACGGCCAGGCCAGGCCAGCCAGGCCAGCATGTTCGGTTTGGCTTTCAGAAACGAAACGTGTCAAACGGAGAGGATCAAAAACAGAAAACAAACCACCCAAACAACTAAGAAATCTAATGCTGAGGCCATCAGGACGACAAGAACAAGGCTCTGCTGTATCTGAGATTTAAGCGCTAAACCAGCACACAGCCAATCCACGCCTATGAATCCCTGGCTGAGCAGGTCCGCTGCAGCGGCACGTGCGCAGTGCACGTTCCATGTCTAGCATGTGGCACCCGATTCTAGGGCCGGCGTGACGGGAGAGACTGGCAAGGCTCCCTCAGGGAACCATGGATCTTGTTTTTGCTTTTTTTTTAGTGCCAACCTGACGTTCCCTGGGTGGTGAGATGACAAAATGACCTTTTACAAGCTCCTGGCCCAGCGACGCAGAAGGGCCAGGGAAGGGGTGCCACTACCGCTTAAGGCTCCGGGGCCGTGTGGGCTGTTCTGAGTGACCCCCGGGTGCACACGACCATCGTCTGGAGGACCATGTACGGGCACAACGCGAGGACAGGCACCTGTGCTGACGTGGAGAAGGCTGGTGGGGCGGGGCCTGGACGGTTAATTTTGGGTGCAAAAGGGAAGAGGATGTGATTTGAAAGCTCCTGGGCAAAGCTGGATTGGAAAGAAAAATATTCCCTCGGCCCCCTAAAGCTCGGGACTTCTGCAGTCGTGTTTCCTTAGGTGAAGAAGGGTGAGAGGAGAGACCCAGGGACCTTCCAGTCCCGTCTGGCTCAGCGGACGCTCAAGGCGCAGCACACGGGGAGCACAGTCCCCTGGAAAGCGTGGGCGAAGCCACGGTGCCGCAGGGCCCGAGCGGCCTCCCACAGCGTGGTTTCCACGCGGCAGTAACGGCCGCGGTGAGAAGGGAAGTGCACAGTACTCCCGGGAGGCTTCTCCCAGCCCCTGCAGAGGGGGGTCCCCGAGCTTCGCGAAGCAGCAGCTGGAGAGGGAGGCGGGCTCAACCTTCAGCAGCGGCCCAGTGAGCAAGGATGCTCTGCGCGGGTAAGAGGAGACGGGGGATGACGGGGTGGGGCGCGGACCGCCCCCGGCACACGGCCCAGCAGCCCCTGCGTGCGGCTCTCCGGCCACCCCGCGGCCCGTGTCACCAGACAGGACAGAGCTCTGGAGCCGACCGCGCGGGGAGCAGGCCGGGGCTGGCAAAGCCACAGGCCCCAGAGAGGCCAAAGAAATCTCCGGACAGGCATTTTAATGACCTCCTACTCACTTTCCTCCCCGAAGAAAGTCCCAGTACTTGGTCGGCACACGGGGCCCGGGACAGACAGGCATCCATCCCTCCACACACGCGGCCTGAGCCCGACGGCGACGCCCGGCAGCCCTTTAACGCGACCACCGAGAACGCGCCTGTCTCGGGGGCGTCCTCTGACAGGCGGAGGGGGTTTTCTCTCCCGGGGACTACAGGGGGATGTGGTGGGGCCAGGTCTGGGATGGAGGGAAACGTCCAGGCCCCATCTGGCCACTCGGCTTCATCTTCCCAGGCAAGTCCCGTCGTGCCCGCCTCAGCTCCCTCCCATGCAAAGCGCCAGGGGCAGGGATGAGGCTGAGTAAACGCAGCTGCCCCTGACGGAACAACACGGGACCCAGCTGAGCTCCCGAGGCCGGAGGGTCGGAAGGGTCTCCTCTCCTGGCTCCTTGTCTGGCTCTCATCACAGGACGCTCCAGAAAACTCGACACCCTGTCTTTTCGGTGACTCCCCGCCTTCCCACGAGGTGCATCCTGACGCCCACGTGTGCTAAACTTAATCTTATGAGTAAATATCTGTGGACTCAAATTTAGGCTAAACACTTGCAGAGGGCTGCTGTGGACTTCAGCTGTGCGACAGGCCGACATCAGCGAACCCTAAGGACGATGATGCTTGATCACCAGGCCCGGGTCACAGTGGAGACTAAGCTGGTTTTTAACGTGGCAGCGTTGTTCCCTTCTCAACTCTCCTCTTCTCAGCCACTCACCGTTCCTATCATCCTAACGTTCAGGAGCCTTGGGCAGGCTAACATGGGAGACACCGTGCTGCCCTTCCTAGAAACGCCTGCATTTAGAAAGGTACTAACCTGGGAGAGATGCTTGATTCAAAGGAATAAACGGAACCAGTGACCGTCAGGCAGGGGCCCCATCAAACACCCCACCCCCGCCTTAAGCTGCCCACAGCCTGCTCTTCTGTTAGGATGGCAGTGAGATCCTAGCATTGAAGTTTGGCTGAGAGTTTCTATTAGAAAAAGTTTTTTTTTTTTTTAGTTTGATAACATTAAAACCACTATTTATCTTTAAAAAGAACCCCATGAAAAATCCCGTCTGTCAAAACCTGATTTTTAGGGTGACTTGAGTATCTCTTCAATTTACGGCAAGATCTGTTATCTTCAGTGTTAAAATTACAGGCTCCCTTTCACCAGGAGCACACGCTAGGTGGGGCATTTTCTCTTGTGCCAAAGTGGTCTTTAAAAAGAGGTAGACAAAGCAGTAAGATAGCATTTATACGGTGCAGAAGAATGCCACTAGCTCACCTCCAGATAGTTCCTGATTTCATTCGTTCACTAAGCAAGCATCTGCTTCCTACTTTACGCCTTTGTGTCTATTACACAGCTTTTAAAGAAAGGTCCAGTTTCTAAGTTGTGTCACAGGGCACTCTGGACTGACATCACCAGCAGGCCCTACATCCCCACCTCCCCCCACCCGAGGGAGGAGTCTGTAATTAGTGGCTGTGAGCAAGGCTCTCCAGCACGCCCTGCCTCTTGATAGGCGGCCCCTGGGATTTATGTGGAAGGCCCTTTCCAGAGCTTGCTTGGAAGTTGGTCGTTGGAAACACTGAAACAATTACTTAAGTGGTAGTTAGGGCCCCAGGAGGCCCCATGGGCTACTGGCCATAATGTTATGGGCTGAGTCATGTGCCCTCCCCCAACTCACATGTTGAAGCTCTCACCCCCAAACCTTAGAATGCGACTGTATTTGGAGAAGTGATTTAAAGTGGTTAAGTTCAGATAAGGCTGTTAGGGTGGGTCCCACTCCAATCTTACTGGTGTCCTTGTGAAAAAGAGGAAACTTGGACACATACAGAGACACCGGGGATGTACCTGCATGGAAGAAGGACGATGTGAGGACACAGGAAGAAGGCGGCTGTCTGCAAGCCAAGGAGAGAGGCCTCGGGAGAAACCAACCCTGCTGACACCTTGATCTTGGATTCTAACTTCTACCTTCTGTTGTTTAAGTTACCCAGTCTGTGGTACTTTGTTGTGGCGGCCTTACAAACTAATACAGTATTGTTGGTGAGCAGTGTCACCTAACCATCAAAAAACCTAACCATCACTTGTAACATTTTATATATTGGAAGATGCCTTCTGCATCCCAACTCCTGCATCAGAAACACATCTTCACTTGCCCCAGTGGCAAGTTGAGTGTGGCCTGGTCCCATCTTTCCCACTTAGCACTAGAAGGGGTTCAGGGAGAAAAACCTCACTGATCCAGCAGCCCTGATGTTCTTACAAGAGGTGCAGGAGAGTTGCTTAGAGGCTCAGCGAGTAATAGGGACAACAGTCAGAACAGCAGCAAGTGGGGACTGGGTCACTGGGAAGAGGGGACACCAGGAGGGAGGCTGTGGCAGTATTTCCCCCCTCTCTGGGGGAAGCAACGCTTTAGGTCAGGGGGCACAGGGAGTCTAGTGGGGAACAGCAACACTGTCTGTAAACTGGGAGAGGGCTGTGGCCCAACACCTTTTCCTGTTTTGAAGTTCACACAGGTTTTCCCCAAGAATTCTGCTGTACATACATACGGCCAGCGTGACAATGGAGCTTGGTATTGTGCAGGTGCACTGGGGAAGAGATGTGGCTGGGACCATGCTGGACGCTGCCCACTAGACGTTTAAGTGACTTCTGTTTCTAGACTGTCCCACCAAATCTTTGGTAAAGAATTAAATAGTGGTTTGAGGAAAGCTAAGGACAATTTATTTCAAAGCTCTGACTAGATGGGAAAACTGCCGTCTCCAAGGCTTCTCCGCTCCACGGGCTTCGGGGTGGCAGTGCCTGCCCCGGGCCAGTTTCTGGACGTTCGCAGGGGTAAATTTCCCTGCATTATCTCTGTAAGTCAATGTGCTGGACTGTAGGAGTTGTCAAGACTCATGAAAACTCCAAGATGGTAACTAGTTGCTCCTGCGGCAGCTCCGGGGAATCACAAGCGCTGACCTCCTCCTTCCGTGGGAATACTCTCAACACAAAGGAAAAAACACAGGGCAGCTAAGAGATACTAAGAGCTCTATAAATACAGAGCTTCATAATTAAAAAATGTTCCATATTCCCATTTCAGAGCTCTAAAGGGCCCAGTGCAAGATCAAGCTAATGGAAACAAAATTAAAGGTTCCTGCCCTCTTTGCTGCCAAGCTGAGGGCACAGGAGACCTGAATTCAGACTACGTGTTTCACGTTCTTTTTTTTTGCGGTACGCAGGCCTCTCCCGTTGCGGAGCACAGGCTCCGGACGCACAGGCTCAGCGGCCATGGCTCACGGGCCCAGCCGATCCGCGGCATGTGGGATCCTCCCGGACCGGGGCACGAACCCGTGTCCCCTGCATCGGCAGGCGGACTCTCAACCACTGCGCCACCAGGGAAGCCCCATGTTCATTTTTATTTAGCCCCGGCCCGCTGTGGGCAGAGGCCCTGGCGACAAGGATCGGGATGGGGAGGGAGAGACTGTGGACAAGAGAGAAACAGCAGAATCCCCTTCTCTGAGATAAGTGAAGGGAGGAGATGGTCTGGAGGGATCTTTTGTATCAAAACAGTTCTGGTCTAGCTGAGTCTCTTAATGCAGTATTGTCTCTCCACAAACAAGATGACGCAGCACGTTCAGCCCCAAGCCTTTAAGTGAGCTCCTGCTTAGGTGTAGCCTTTCCTGTGTCCACCATTCAGCTGCCCTCAGGCCGGGAGTGATTTGCAAAGAAGGATTATGTCTGTGTCATTTCTACTGTGTGAGCGAGGTCCTCACCTCCTCTACATTCAAAGCCTCTCTTCCTCTTCCTCCCCGCAACCTTGTTTTAGGGGATTTTATCGGAAGTCAGGCAGCAGGCTCAGGGTCTCAGGGCCCAAGCCAGCAGCTGGCCAGGCCCTGTCCTCTCTCGTGGGGTCTTCCAGCGCTTCTACCTTTTTTTTTTTTTTTTCCTTTTTAGAACAATCTCTTGTCTGCCAGATTTTCAACATCCAGCTGGCAGGATCCTCTGCTCTTTGCATGAAAAGGTTAATGGAAACTGTCAGGAGGGGAGAGTGCCAGACCGTGAGAGCAGAGGGGAGAGGAAGAGTGAGGCTGCCCCACAGGGTTTTCTCATAAACATGAGACAGACAGACACACACACACTCCATCCCCAAGCCCAGTCAGGCACAGATCCCGCCTGTCCTCAGGGCCTGCAGCTCTTGCTGCTGGATCGCTGGTCGCCTCGCTCAGCCTCTCATGCTCTGCCGCTCTTAGTCTTTTTGGACAAGAGTTCAACGTCGGAGCCGAGGAAACAGTGCAAACATCGCAAAGAGAAGAAAACCAGATCGGAAACATGCAGGCTGGGAACCAAGACAGAGTTTGCTGCCCATA
Source organism: Globicephala melas (assembly GCF_963455315.2). NCBI lineage: Eukaryota > Metazoa > Chordata > Mammalia > Artiodactyla > Delphinidae > Globicephala > Globicephala melas. The sequence goes on along the minus strand of NC_083323.1, from coordinate 100,717,269 downwards.
AAGAACCCATTCTTCTCTTTTCTCTCTCTCGTTTTCTCTCCCCGTTGCCCCCAAAAGCTCCCGTGTCCACGTGGCCCACTTGGGGGCTACGACGATCTGTGCAGATGCATTCACGAGAGAAGAGTGTCACGTCGTGACTGATGACCCACGAGCTCCCGGAGTGAGGGCCCAGTGCCACCCCAGCATCAACCATCCCAGACTCACCGCCCTGAAGAGAGAGGGGACAAGCCAAGCAGCCACTGATCAAAATCGAGAAGACAAATGGAAGACGGGCTCCGAGGAGACGACGAGGTCCGAGCCAAGCTGTGCAACGATACTTCCCTGAAGGTCAAAACTGGACTGGGTGCTGGGAAAGGGGCTGGAGTCCACAGCCGTGACCCGCGGAGCGAGCTGGCCAGTGAGGGCTCGTTCCAGCGTAGTCGGCCGTCAGGGGGCTGGCCTTCGTGGTGGAAAAAGGACGTGTGCTCCAGGGGGAGATTCCACTTTCAGCTTTTCAGCAGAATCTGCCTATCAGTCGACCTGCTTCAAAAAGTTCGAGAGGAGACTGGAAATGGGGTGTGACTTTTCTGTTTTTGTTTTGAATTAAACTACCATTGACATACAGCAAGATGCACAGATCTCTGTACATCAGGGTGTACAATCTGATGAATTCTGATCAGTATACACGCCCACATGACCATCTCACCAACCGAAACACAGAACGTCTCCATCGTCCCAGAAAGATTCCCGGGACCCCTTTCAGTCAGTTCCCACAGGCGCCCAGTGTTCTAGTTTCCATCACCACAGATGAGTTCTTCCTGCTCTGGAAATGCCATACAAAGGGAATCAGACATTAATCAGATACTCTATTGCATCTGGCTTCTTTTGCTTAACAGTGTTTTTGAGATTCATTCATCAAGTTGCTTGTATTAGAGTTCGTTCCTTTTTGTTGCTGAGTAGTACGCCATTATATGATATACGATAATTTAAAAAAACCTCTTCTGTTAATGAACATCTGGGTTGTTTCCAGTTTGGTGCTTTTACGAATACAGCTGCTCTGAACAATTTTGTGCACATCTTTTTGTGGGCGTGTTTTCATTTTTCTTGAGTAAATAAGGAAGAGTGGGATTGTTGGGTTACAGGACAGGTGTGTATCTAATTTAATAAGAAAATGCCTAACAGCTTTTTTGGGCATTGGACCAAAGCCTTGGACCATCCTCACCACTGCACGGAGAGTTCCAGCTGCTCCACACCCTCGTGGACATTTGGTGGACGTGTAAAATTCACATTTGGTGAATTTTAGCCATTTTCTTGGAATCGCCCTGCTATCTCACTGTGGCTTTCGTTTATGTGAGCACTGTTTTCGTGTGCTTGGTTTGTGTATTTTCTCTTGTGAACTGTCTGGTTCAAGTCTTCTGCCCATTTTAAAATTATGTTGTTTTGTCTTTTTGTTTCTGATTTTAAAAATATCTTCTCAGTAGAAGTCCTTTGTTCAATATATACATTGTGAATGTTTCCTCCCAGTCTTCTGATGAACTAAAGTTTTGATAAAGTACAATTTTTCATTTTTTCCTCTCACGTTTAATGTCTCTGTGCTTGCTGAATTGGGGGAAGTTTCAGCAACATATGTGCCATTTGGCTAATACCTAGAATTAAGACATAACGTTCATTTATCCCACTACAGGTGACGTTACCTTCAGTCATTTGGGTTTAGATGGTGTCGCCAAGTTTTTCCAACGTAAATCAACTAAAAGGATTTTGTGCTAATTGACTGAAATAACTTTTTGTGTGCGTGTGTGAAGAGACACTTTTAGACTACGCAAATATCCTGTTCCTCAACCAACTTTCACCCACTGGTTTTCACGTTCATTGATGATTCCAGTTCAAATCAGTTATTACTGTGATGGTTGCCAAGTGGTGATTCTCTAACTCCGCCACTCTTTCTCCACGTATTAGCTGGCATTCTACTGCAGGGCATGGCCCCTGCCCCACCATGTATTTGCTTACTGTTTCTCTACACTTCTACAGACTCATAGATTCCTGTTCTACTCAGTGGGCTGTAATTTGTTACTATTATTAATTTTGCTGCTCAAATTCCTGAAGATTTTGCTATTGGGAGCCCCCCATGTCCTTCTTCTTTTTTTAAAAAATTATTTATTTGTTTATTTATTTATTTGGCTGTGTTGGGTCTTTGTTGCTGTGTGCGGGCTTTCTCTAATTGCGGTGAGCGGGAGCTAATCTTCGTTGCGGTGCGGGGGCTTCTCATTGCAGTGGCTTCTCTTGTTGTGGAGCACGGGCTCTAGACACGTGGGTTTCAGTAGTTGTGGCATGCGGGCTCAGTAGTTGTGGTGCACAGGCTTAGTTGCTCCGTGGCATGTGGGATCTTCCTGAACCAGCACTCGAACCCATGTCCCCTGCATTGGCAGGCGGATTCTTAACCACTGCGCCACCAGGGAAGTCCCCCCTCCATGTCCTTCTGACACCCCCCCACCACTCCTGGAACACTCCGTTACTTTCTGGTATAAGATGCTCTGGATTTATGTTGTACTTCGCCACACACAGTCCTAGGCTGAGCCATGTCTCCAAGGAGCCCTGGTTCCTTTTGGTGAAAAAAGGCATCTATAAACCAGGAGCTGGGAGCTAGGTGAGCTCCTTGTTACTGGTGTATCACTGCTTCTAGGTGCTTCAGCAGATAAAACTAGGAAATACACACATGTATCCATGTAGATGAGCACACAAATGTACACACAGAGAAAGCTAAATCTATTGTCTGTCAAAAACCCTGAGTCCATACGGACACCTGCAACAGCAGCTGAACGCCACCGGACTTGCCTTCACCCTTCTGTATTTGTTACTTCCTCCTCCTGGAGTAACAAGCCTGCTCCCATGAGCTTCAATATACTTACTCATTCGTTCAGTCTCCTTGTATGTAGCCAGTCTCCCAACCATCTGCACCATCATCTTGGTCCTTGCCTCCAAATGCCACCATGCCAGCTGAATCCTCAGCCCTGGCCCTGCCAAAAATGCTGGCCACGTGGGCCGAATCCTTGATCCAAGCCTGGCAAACACACCAGAATCTTTGGTCCCACCAAATATATAGGCCAGTGTCAGTGCCAGATTTATGGAAACACTAACAAGGTTTCCTGCCCAGGAGCTGGCAAGAGGGCCTGGCAAAGAAAAGAAGACACCTTCTGTAGAAGGTGTGTGGTGTGGGAAACGTGGACCTGGAATTTCAATTATGAGATGTGATTCTGGAAGATAACAGACAGTGGTCAAATATGGGGCTGTCCTAGAATCAACAGAGAAGATGTTTAAATCTAAAACTGAACCTAATGAAATCTTTTTCTTCATTCTAGCCACCTTGTACCACTACAGCATTCTACTGTGACACGACCTCAATCTACTTTTTCAAAGAAAGTTTCTCTAGGGCTCCAGAGCCGTACTTAAAATGGTATGAGACTTACAGTTATCTGAAAAATTTCAGCAACATCTTTTCTTCCAATAGCAAGTGACTAGAAGGCTCAGGTTCAGTAAACACTACTGAACAGAGATATAGCCTGAGTAGTATGATGTCATTTATTTCAAATTTATATCACACTGAACAATACTGCACATTGTTCGTGTAAACAAATATGTATATTAAAAAGGTAAAAACGTGGACTGTAAAAATGCAAACCAGTTTAGGACACTGGTTGCCACTGCAGATGAAAAAAGAAAAATGCAACTGGGTACAAAGAAGACTTTAACTATATTTAGCGTTAACAGGTAAGAGCAGCCTGCACTGGGAGAGGACAAGAGTGTGAAGGGGGAGCCCTGTGGTGCAGGCAATGAAGGAGCTACTGAAATCCAGGAAAAGTCAGCACTCAAGACTTTGCACTAAATGCACAATCACCACTGGAAAATTTAAAGCCTGTGGAGCGATGAAAGCAACTCAAACCCAGCTCAATTACAGACTTGACTCAGTTCCCAAATGCTAATGGTCTGACAGAAGAAGAGGAGTTGCCTATTTCTAGACATAAATGTTATTAATCTCAGTTTCTACTCTTCTTTTACATATAATATTTACCACTTAATAAAAAATGAGACACAAAAAAAGCAAATGAACTTAAAGACATATTGATAGAAATTATCCAAACAGATAATAGGAATCTCCAAACATAACATGAAAAAAATCCCCCAAATAAACAAACAAAAGCCCCCAGACATTGAAGAGATGTGGAACAATATCAGATGGTCTAACAAATACATAACTGTAGATATAGAAAGGGAAGAGAGAAAGGGACGAAAGACATATCTGAAGAGATAAGGGCCAAGAATCTTCCAAAATTAATGAAAGACAACAAAACATAAGCCCAAGGGACACGGAGATCTCAAAAAGGTTTTAGCACAGACAGGAAACATAACGTAAACTACAAATAGGCACATTATTTTCAAATGGTTGAAAACAAAAGTTAAAAAAAAAATCTTGAAAGCAGTCAGAGAAAAAAGAAACATGAGAGGGTGGGGGTGGAGCACACATAAATACAGCCGACTTTTCAATAGCAACTATGGAAGCCAGAAGAGAATGGAACAGCATCTGTAAAAGTCAACCTAGAATTCTATACCCAGAGAAGAGTATCTTTCAAAAACAAGGTATTAGCTTGCATGGGCTGCCATAAGAAAATAGCACAGACTGGGTGGCTTAACAACAGAAATTTATTTCTCACAGTTCTGGAGGCTAGATGTCCAAGACCAAGGTGTTGGCAGGGTTGTTTTTTTTTAAGGCCTCTCCTTATCTTACAGATGGTTGCGTTCTTGCTGTGTCCTCACGTTTTTTTTTTTTTCCTCTGTGAGCACACAGCCCTGGTGTCTCTGTATGTCCCAATCTCCTCTTTTTACAGGGACACCAGTCAGATTGGATTAAGGCCCACCTATCAGCCTCTTCTTAACTTAATTACCTTTAAAGGCTCTATCTCCAAATGTAGTCACATTCTTGGAGTCAGGGATTCAAGAATATAAACTTTGCAGGGGACACAATTCAGCCCATAACACCCTGCCTTCTCTACTCCCCAAACTCACGTTCTTCCCACACACAAAACACATTCACCCCCATCCCAGCAGCCCAAGAGTCTTAACCCGCTGCAGCATCAACTCTAAATCCCAAATCTCACATAAATATCATCTAAATCAAGTGTGGTTGAGACTTAAAAAACATGATTCATCCCGAGGCAAAATTTCAATGTGGACCTGCTGAACCCAGACAAGTTAGCTGCTCTAAAATACAGTGGTGGGACAGGCATAGGCTAGACATTCCCATTCCAAAAGGGAGACCCTGGAAAGAAGAGAAAGGGGTCATGGGTCCCAAACAAGTCCAAAACCTAGCAGGTCAAATTCCATTAGATTAAAAAATATATATTTATTTATTTATTTGGCTGTGTTGGGTCTTCACTGCGGCAGGCGGGATCTTTTGCTGCAGCGCTCATTGTGGCTCGCGGGCTTCTCTCTACTTGGGACGTGCAGGTTTTCTCTTCTCTAGTTGTGGCGCGCGGGCTCCAGAGAGCGTGGGCTCTGCAGTTTGCGGCACGCGGGCTCTCTTGTTGAGGTGCGCGAGCTCAGTAGTTGCAGCGTGCGGGCTTAGTTGCCCTGCAGCATGTGGGATCTTAGCTCCCCGACCAGGGATCGAACCCACGTCCCCTGCATTGGAAGGCATATTCTTTGCCACTGGACCACCAGGGAAGTCCCTCATCAGATTTTAAGGCTTGAGAATAAGGCTCTTTGGCTGGATGCTGTCCTCCAGGCCCACTGGGGTGGCAGCTCCAGCCCTCTGGCCCTGGGTGGCAGCCTGGCCTATTGAAATCAAGGAGGAAGAGACAGCCTTGCCCCCTAGGCCTGTGTCCTCTAGGCTGGTGAATATATGTTGTCAACAAGAAACTCACTGTAGCTATAAAGACATCGACAGCTTAAAGGCAAATATATGAAAAAAGGTTTATCGTGCACTCACAATTCTAAAGAAAGCTGGAATGGTTACGTTAATGTTAGATAAAGCAGACTTCAGAGCATGGAGTATTACCAGCTTTGAAAAGAGATATTACATCATGATAAAAGAGTCAAGTCATCAAGGAGATATAGCAATCTTTAATGTGTATGCACTCAACAACAGAGCTTCAAGATACATAAAGCAAAAGCCGATAAGGTAAGAAAAATAAACAAACCCATAAATTTAGTTGGTAAGATAGCCAGCCTCTAAGAGGGCAAAGGAAACAAAACAATTCTGGGAAATCTTCAGATGTAAAGTAATATTTCTGTAGGCCAGGCAGTTGCAGATAATAGGGTCATAACTCAGGATGGAGTCTGAGTGGTTCTCCTGACATCAACGTCAGATTATCCAAAGCTACCGGATGGCACTGAGGAAACTGTCTTGGGTCACCAAATAAACCATCAGCAAGGTATATACTAATAAGCATTCTTTACACGTACAGCACTGTGCCAGGCACTTTAGAAATACAAGACATGGTTCTGGCAGTGAAGAAACTCATCTAGTTAGGGAGTAAGAATCATAACTATGAAATACAAAGTAATAAGCTAAGCAGAACTCACTAGAATTCACTCACTCATCTGAGTTAGTAAGCAAGTACCAAGTACCTGACGTGGTGCGAGTTTTAAGATGAAAATGATATGGTTCATGTCCTCAGCTGACAGAAAGCCTAGACTAACGGGAAGACAGATATGAAAACTAGTAAGTACGAGTGTCACAGGTCATACAGAAGCCCTAAGGAGGGAGCGGCACATTGGGCCTGGGGTTTCAGGAAAGAACTCAAAAAAGAAGTGATGCCTGAGCTGAGTTTAAAAACTCAGATTCCTATTTAGATATTCCCCAGGGACACAAGGCAGGAAAGGGCAGAGCAGGCAGAGGGACACAAATGTGAAAACTGTAAGTCAGTTAACAGTTTGAAAGACTGTCAGTGGTTGTGTGCTTCGGGGACAGGGTGAGGGGAGGTGTGCATTTAAGAACCAGGCCAAACGGAAGGAGGCCTTGTGTGCTTTGATAAGAAGCACGGACTGTATCCTGCCTGCCTTTCTCCTTCCCTTTCTCTCATTCCTTAAACAAACCTTTACTGAGCAGATGCTATGTGCCAGGCATTATTCTTCGTACAGACAACAGTGCTGAAAAAGACAGACAAGGCTCTTGTCCTGTCCTCACGGGGGTGTGTGACCGAGGGGAGCACGGTGGCAGTGAAACGCATGGGACATACAGAGTGGAGTAACACAAACGTCAAGTGCAGAAGGCTCTACCTCCCCGAAGAAAACACACACGCAAAATAAACCAACGTGCATATTTAGCGGTGATCTCTACCTAATGTTTCTTGGGCTTCAAAAAGGAAAGTCAAACCTTGCTCACAATAGGCAAGTCATTTTGTGTTATCACAGGTCATCTTTCTCGACAGCCTGCACCACTCCCTTAAAATCTTACTTGGAGAGAGGTGGCAGAAAATGGGTCGGTTTCTCCACCAAACTCGAGCTGCTCTGGAGAGGCTGATGGAAGGTGTGGTTAGTTGCTGTGCCCCTTTACAGATGACCCTAGTCACCTGCTCCCCAGGTTTTCCAGGGCTGCTGCTGAAGATACAGTTTCACACGCCTCATGCAACAACTTCAGTAACTGAAGCAGGTTCTCAGCCAAGGGGAAACGTGACAATATTAACATGATTCATGTATGTGAGCAAAGCTGTCTGGATGATAACATGTGGGATGGCATGCCTTCTATTGAATTCCTGGTTTTTCACTCAAAACTTTCTGGAAAACTCTTAGCTTGAGATTTTCTACCTTGGCCTCACCCTGAAGGTATTTTTTTTCCCCTTAGAAAGACTGATTACGTCCATTCAGGCATATTTGGAAAACAGGACTGAGCCAAAATACTTTTTTTCATTTCAAAGACAAGTTGTTTCACAAAGAAATAATTTAATGCCAGTTAAACTTTGATACATCACTGTTCGTGCTTTAAGATGCCCTGTCTCTCTGCAAAATTTTGGAGTGGAGTTTCTAAAATTAACTGGCTGTGTGCTCTGTTTCCAGCGGGCTTCCAGTGGCATGTTAACTTCATGGTGAGTAATATCAAAAGGAGCTACTAGAAATTCGATTTAATTCTGTCCTTTAAATTTCTCCCTCTTTTGAGAAGAAAGAAATTAAAATTTCCATGGCAACACGCTAAATCTGAGAGGTCGGCCTTGCCTTTTCCATCACACAAATCAGGTGGGTGACCGACAGGCCGTTAAATGGGTCTGTTTTTAGGCAATGTCCACACCCGGGAGTCAGTCCTGCCCTGACCCCAGCGTGCAGTTCTCGACCCGCGGCCGTCACTGCTCCCTGCAACCTCACACCACAGGATGTGCCCTATGCGACACAGCCTCCGCTCACGCGTTGTGGGTGAACAGACAGGAGGCGTTCAGCTGGAAGACGGTGCACAGCTTCGACACGCTGGTGCAGAGCTCCAGCAGACTGATGGCACGATCACATCTACAAGGGGCTGGGACACCGTCAACCCCACTCTGTGGCCGGGAACAAAAGGAGCTTAGGATTACTGCTCTAAAGCTGCTCGATTTCTTCTTTTCTATTTTTATTCCTCAGTGTTTATTCCATTTTTCTTTCTTTTACTTTCCATGTCTGCCCTCACCCCGTTTTCTCCTTGTTTCTTTTATTCATGGTTTTTGCCTCCTTTTAGCCTTCTCATTTTCTCTACTGAACTAAAAAAATCACGACATGGAAAAAAGAGAACCAATGGATTTTACAGGCGACAGTAAACAGAAAGTGGAGCAGAAGGGGGTAACCTAAACTAATTCATCTAATGGCCCTTTTATTGAAAAACTTAGTAGGTTGTGACCCACAGTTCCCTAGAGACAGCTGACTTGTCAAGGATCCTCATCCAAATATCCCCACTCAGACTTCCTTTCCGTGGTCACAGTCACGAGTGGCCATCAGTTCTGTGAAATAACAGATTCCCCTTAACCCTCTCCCTTCCGAACCAGCCCTTTCTGATTCTTTGGCAAGTTACACTGAGGGAAGAATAAAGTGGGGCTTACTTCAAATGGTAGCTCCTAATACCTACTGAAGAGCCAACCACCGTTAAGAATCTTGACTCTGAACCCCGCATACTCCAAGGCAGCTTCTACTGCGCCAACCTACAGAGCAGCTGTATTTTGTGAGGGTGTCGCCAGAGCTCAGGTGAGAGGCTTACCTGTTCCTGGGTCATCTTCTGCAGCTCATTCTCCCATGCTGCCTGGTCATCGTCCAAGTTATAGGAAGCTGGTGGAGTGAGTCCTTGAAGAATCAGGGGGTCTCGGTCATGGCAGAGGGCTGTCAGGTGTCCAATGTACAACTTTAGTTTGCTTCTGTTTTGGTCAAGTTCTAAGAGGGGCTGGATGATCTGAGGTGAAAAAAAATGAGGAAAGTCAAGGTCAATCTGAAATAAGAAGTTCCAGTCTCTTTATGCCTCCCAAGGCAAAGAAACGGAGCAAGACTAGAGCTCTTGTAATCACTACCGCAGTCTTCGGGACTGTAGAGAGAACCAGGTCCATACACCTGCACGTGTACACGGTCACACCCACCCACCGTTCTGGGGGCTGCGTGGGGACCGCTGGCATGGACATCAACGCGAGATGCAGTTCTGACTTTGGGCTGGAGATCAAGCACAGGGTGAGCTTGTTTTTGCAGAGGTGGCATTCCTGATACAGAAAGACTCCAGTTACTTCACAATTGCTCATCCCATCTATTTACAAGGAGGTTACAAAAGACTGCTAGTGATTCACTTTGTTATGAAGCAGAAACTAACACACCATTGTAAAGCAATTATACTCTAAAAAAGATGTTAAAAAAAAAAAAACGCCAAAACTCCTAGTGAAACGTGCTCATCTGAAAGCCTGATGCCACATGCTACGTGTGTTCCTTCACCTCCTACAATGGAAGGAAGGTTCTGCCTCTGGAGAAAGTGCGTGTTTTTCTCAGCCACGAGATGTGGTGAGTGAACTCATGACTAGATCTGCCTCCTGGCTGGAGCTCCCTCGTTCACTGGGCCGAGGCCATCGATCCTCCTTTTAATGGGTGACAGATAAATCCTTACACAACGCCAGACCCCTGAGCCTGAGCCCGGGCCCAGTGTGACGCTGGGTCTCTTCTCTTGAGTAGCAGTCCTGCGCTAACTCTGTTTTGTGTCCCCTTTACCCTGGATGAATAACTATCACCTCGGCTCCCTCTGAAAGCACGTCAAAGGACAGATGACTTCATCGGGCAGCTCTCGGGCCCGATGACACTCGGTACTGGCAAGCCTGAGGGGCTGAGGCAGAGCTGGGCCGGCTCTCCAACGCTGAAACGCTGGCACAGCGTCTGCCTGACACACAGCAGCTGGGGGAGCCGCCAACCCACCAGATGCTGGCAGGCCCCAGACGTTCCCAGGGCTCACAGGCAGGGTCTGCACCTGCTGTGTGTCACCGGGCCGGCACTTTACACCAGCAGGACACCTCTGACCCACCTAATGGACAAGGAGCTCACTCATCTTCAAGTCAACAGAAACAAGGCCTGGTATTACTTTCAGCAGTGACACTGATTTCTTCCTGGCCTCAGAGGACTCCCCTGCTGCTTTCCTTTTAAGAGTTTCTAAAATAAAGTTTTATGTTTTTTATTGTGAAATCAATGCTTATTTTACTCTGAAAAGTATGGGAGAAAATATAAAAGAAATAATAAATAGCCTATAGGTATTCCATCAAGAATACCACTTGCAACATTTTGCTGATTTTCTTCCAAGTCTTTTTATAAACTTACATAAATCAACTTTTAACAGTATCATACTTCACGTTTTGCTTAATACCCTGTTTATCCATTTAGTGTTATATTGTGAGTACTATTCACATTACGTATTCCTGGAAAACATGATTTTTAACGGTTGCTTTATAAATATATCACATTTCCTCTGTTTCTAATACTATTTCCATAAAATAGTTAAGAGAGGGAACAGCCAGGGCTTAGTGTCTAAAACGATCTTTAACTTACTAGAGAGATCAGAGTTCAGAGTTTAGGCCTACGTGGTATAATACAATACAGAAATTGAAGCCTGTCTAGACAAACCAGAGAAAGTGAACACATTCAGCATTATTATTGCTTTTAAAACACACACACACACACACACACACACACACACACACAATTCTCTAAGGATAAAGGTTACACATTCAGGGGCTGGGGTGGAAGGCTCTGGGCTCTGTAAGGGACCCCTAATCAGCAGGCTCGTGGTACGAGTCCTGTGTTACCCGTGGTATCAACACTGCCAACCACAGAAGGACGAGACTGTTTTGCAGCGGATTTGGAGACTGGGGAAGTTGGATAGCTTTCTACAAACAACACTAATCTCTCAAAAAAGACTTGTATTTTATTCCTGGCCACAAATGCACATTCACAGTGTAGAAGATTTAGAAAGAGTTCCAAAGCAGAATCTTTAAAGGCAAGTTCAAGGCAACTCCTTTAAATGCATGTTCACCTTGCACTGTCAATATCCCAACTGTCTAGCCACGGCTCTCCTACCACACCCCTCACGCCTCCGCGCACTGCAGCCCTATTTCATTTCCCGTGTTTTTAGCTTGGCCTCCTCTAGCTTCTTTCATGGACACATTGATTTAAAAAAATCACTTTGGGGATTTTCATTGGATTTGTGCAACTTACTCCCATTCTTTGTGTGTGTGTGTCTGTGTATAGTTGCCATCACATCTGGGCTGCAAGGCTGAAAGCTGGTATCTTAGGTAATTACTGTTTGAGTTGGAAAACTGACATAAAAAAGCACGAGCTCTGAGGAAGAAGACAATGTGATAAATGGTGGTAGTGGAGAGGTCAAATTTTTCACAGTAAAATGGAATCTGGAAAGATACTAGCTCACTGCTGTAGGACTGGGAATGAAAAAGTGGACTTTTTAAGGTCCCTGTTCTTAATCAGAGATGAATCTCAAACTGATTTAAATGTATTTCATGCTGAGGTGCTGACAGATGACAAAATATGTAGTGTTTTGCACTCTGAAAGTTTTCAAAGTCCAATTGAAAAGGTAAAAAATGATGGAATCTGAAAAATTTTTCGAGGATAAAAATTCATTCCATGCAATGACCAAGATGCCCTTTCTTCTCATGTCAAAAGGAGTCGCTTTTTTAAAACAAAACAAAAAAACTATAGAGCTTACTCGGTGAAAGTGTATGAAACTGCCCGACCAGCACAGTTCTCAAATCTATCCATCAAGGGGAAAAAAAAAAAAAAAAGTCACCGTGGCCTCTCTGGGACACATTCAACCATGTCAATCATGTGGGAAATGTCCTTATCTCTTCCTTCTCCCCATCTAACTTGGGCAGGCCACTCAGAAAAGAAACTGCATTTCCCACAAGGTAGAACTGCCACTGCCTAATCTCAAGAGGGAAGAGGGACACTTGCCAAGTAGGAAGAGGATGCCTTACAGGATCCAGAGGTTATGTCTTTTGTCCACATACAACCTCAGTACATTGGCAAGAAGTCCTACCCAAAGCTGTCAGTAATGCGGTCAGACCACATCAGTCCTACAGCTATGCAGAATTAGAATTACCTATCTTTTTCTCGGCATAAAGAAGTTAAAAAATGAACTTGTCAAGATAACCTCTGCTTTTATCAAATATAACGCCAAAATGTCAATATCCCCCCAATCCTACATTTACGGAGCTGTTAAGGAAAATAATTTAAATTATGAAGGGGAATGAGAGCTTTCTGGTTGACTTACTGAAAGCTCTGTTTCTTCTTGCAAGGATTTATTTATGTATCAGCCCCTCAAATTGGCTTCAGAGGCCAGCATTTGATGACACATGGTGATGGAAGACAGTGACCTCCGGAAGGTGTTTATTTTAACCTCCCTTCCACTTGAGCAGGTTAGATGGCTAGAGATCTTCTGGAAGACAGACCAGCTGCTCCTCTATTGTTCGATACAGATTGCAACTGAAAATTCTACAGCATCCCGTTTCTGCAACCCATTTACCTAAGACATGGGAACACGTGTTCTTGGACCAGGATGGGACGTTCAGTGAAAGGCCCCTCCAGTCAATTCCATGGTCTGCCCCCTTCTCCCCACTCCACTGTTTCTGTACTAGATCTTTAATCTAAGTATAGGTGGGTTGGTTACGGCACATTCTGGGAGCTCATTCTGAGAGGAAAGGTATACCTTGAACTGAATATCACTTGGGACTTAAGGCATTTGCCCTTGCAGTACTAATATTTTATTGTTTGAAAGATGCCACTGTTTTTCAAGCTAACATTTATTGATCGTTTACTGTGTTCCTGGCAAATTATTTTTATATTTACTATGGTTCCTCTGTCGCTACAAAATCCTCTTACTCTTCTGTCTATCTGCGGAAGTCCTCGGAGGCAGGTTCAGCTGTCCCTGGATTACTGCATAAATGCCAGTAGCAGTTCTGACTTCTCACTGGGTCATCATTACACCATTGTCCCCCAGTGTAGGTTCACCAAAGAAGTCCTGGAACAACTAACGTATTAACTTCCCAGAAACATTATTCTTTTAATGACTTTCTTGTCCAGAGGCCCCAGCAGAGAGCTACACTCTGAAAAGTAAAAAAGGAAGCAAGGGAATAAAATTCAATGGTCTAGCCTCAAAGTCCTTTCTCTCAAGAACTCACTTTACCTTCCTGGTTGCAGTATGCGTGAGGATGAGGAAGATGAAGGACGGTACTGGGTCTCTTCACAAAGTTTTGGACCTTTGTGTTGCTTTCTCACTTAAATGCAGCTACTTTGTGCAAGAATGTGGTTCTTTGAACAAAGATAGTAAACTGTCATGATATTTTTGCTACATTAACTAGATATACTGCGTATCAAATCACACATATTGACACTAAGAACATTATGTAATTCGCTTAACAAACATTCAGTGGATGCCTTTGTGCCACGCCACAGCCAGCTTTTGCTGGCAGGAATATTAAGAACGAGATGTGGTCCTGTTCTGCATTAAAAAAAAATCACGAAATAATGGAACTAATGTGTTGAGTGTATATAAGAAGTAAAAGGCATATATTCAGGATTTATCTTTGTTTTAACTTTAGTTTTGAAGTTTACTTTAGGCAGACCCTTAAATTGCTAAATCAACCTCTTCACCTTGATTTGAGGCCTAGTGTGACGTAGTCTTCACATACAAGGTTATAAAATTCAACAACTTGTTTATTCTTAGTGGTCTCTGAGATCCAACCTTTTAATTTAGCCTTCCCATGTGGAGCACAAACAGAAGGGTACTCAATGGACCCCCTAAATGTTTTTGGTGTTATGGTCCTTACTCATCTGTAATCCTAGCAAGCTGAAAACAAACATGCCTTCGAGAATACCCCTCTATCTTATACTTCCCCTGCAAGAGAGACACTGGACAAACATACGCCTCTCAGGTCACACCCTCATAATAACTGATATAAAGCCGGGCTACAGAAGGGTTCGTGAGATACACCTGCACGACCTTCATCAGAAAACAAACCTTACTGTGAACAATGGGAATCTGGAAAGTTTCAGCAGCTTTAGCCTGAGTTTGTGCTTAGTGAGAGGGCTACAGTCTCTGAAAAAAAAAAATCTCTTTTAGGGGGAAGTCAATTTCTAAAGTCTCATGAAAAGTTAAAAAGATAACCTAAAGCTAAAGGCAAGAAAGTTCAGAGCTCCAAATCCTGACCCCCACTTCATAACCATTTTTCACGTGTGTCTATTTGACTCCTCAAACAAACTTTATAGAATGGGACTGTCTCACATTTATCTTCCAAAACAAAAAGTCACGACAAATACAAAACCCAGAATGACATTTCTTATGCTATAAATATTTACTAAGTACTTAGAATACTGGTTCTGTACTAAGCAGGGTCCCTTCCTCAGCATCTCTTACAGATGACCTACTATTACCACTTGTTTAGCTGATGGAATAACTAACCAGGCAATCCCTGAGGTTCAATTAACCTTCTCATTCCCCTCATCTACATCCTGGGGACAGAGGTCTTCTCATTGACCAAATGTGGGTCAGGCTCCCCTGACCTCTCTTCTCAACCGGGCCCTGACTTTTGGGCGTTCATGTTCATCTCTATATTGTCCAATTCCCCCAGGAATTCTAAGTTGGTTTGTGTCTGACGGGGTCCCTCATCGCCCACTATCCCCGGGGCGATGTCTGATCACTCTGCCTGCCTTAGGCAAGAATCCAGTTAGGGTGGTTTAGCCAGCATCTCCCCCTATCCCTGATGTTTCCTCCTTAGGAAGTGTCCATCCACTGACCCCCACCTGCTCCTTGGCTGTAAATTCCCACTTTTCCTTGTTGTATTCAGAATTGGGCACTGTCTCTCTCTCCCTCACTGCAAAACCCCACTGCAGTGGCCCCTAAACCCATCACGATGGTCCTGAATGAAGTCTGCCTCACTGTTCTTTAACAAGTGAGTAAGTACCACTAGGAGTTCACGTCCAGGGCCACTAGTGAAACCGAGTCCCCCTAAAACTGACCTCCTCTGCCGACAGTTTGTGATTAACCTCTCCAGGGGAAACTTTATTCCATTTCTCGTCCTGAACCTGTTCCCCTGAGAGTGAGGGGCACCAAAGAAAAGGGGGGACTGAAACCATGTGCAAGCCCCTGTGTCTACATCCTTCGAAGCAAAAGCCTTTTGCTTTAGTCTCTCAGCCCTCTCTTGAGTCTCAGGAGGCTGACTCCAGAGGGAATGACCAGGAAATGTGAAGACGCAGAAGCAAAGAAGAGTTCTGGGTCAGGAACCTGGTAACAATTCAGACTGCACCAGCCACACAGCAGAGCCACCAAACTCCCCGTTCCCTGGAAGATACGGATAAAGGCCTGACACACGTTCCTAAGCTGTTTCTAGAGGAAGCAGACCCCCACAGATGAAAACTACTGACCATCAGAGAATGTAGGCCCCAGGCCGGTTGAAACTGGAAGACTGGTGATGCTCGAAACTTCACCTTGCTGCCAACCAATCTGAGAACTGCGTACGAGCTGATCATGCGTCCTGCGACCCTCTCCCTCACACACTCTGCCTTTAAACCCCCTCCCTGAAAGCCGTCGGGGAGTGTGGGTTTTCAGCACGAGCTGCCCGTTCTCCCTGCCTGGCCCTGCAATAAACGCTGCACTTTCCTTCACCACAACCCGGTGTCAGCAGATGGGCTTCGCTGCGAGTGGGTGAGCAGATCCAAGTTTGGTGTGGTGACACTAGGTGAATGAGATCAATAAACATTAATCAGAAATCTTACCACATAGAGAAATGCTGGGTTCTAAAAGTAAAAACTCTCTCCAAAGGTTTCAGATTTAAAGAGCTTTACGGTTTGTTAAAGTTAGATGTGTCTTTGAAAACGGCAAAAGGTTTGAAACATGAAAAAAACAGTGGGAATCATTTAAAAAATAAAATGTGATCATTTCCTCTTAGTTTTACAACTCAGAAATCTGTTGTCAATTTTCCTTTAAGCATGCATTACCACTCCAGCAAAACAAAACATCTCCTATCTCTTGACCCAGATATGGAGACAAATATTCTGTACTCAAAGTTGTAAGGAGATAGGAAACAGAGTTTAGAACAAAATGAATCTTGAAATCTGAACTACAGAGCTGCTAACTGCATTTTGCCTATTTACTCCTTATTCAGTTAAAACCTATCCTATTGTATTCGGTACAAGGAATCCTACTCGAATAGAGAGCAGAGTGTGTGGGCCCCGCCACTGAGGGAAGAAACCTCCTGCTGAGCCCACCTCTTCACGGCCATGAGAGCAGCTTAAGGCTGGAGGTATTGCAAGGACCTGCTTCAGTATCTGGAAACTTGTAAAATCGAGGAAAATAAGGTCATTCACCAACAAGAAGGCAGACAAGTGAGTACAGACGAAGACAGTGCACATCAATGGGCAGTAAGCGGAGAAAACGCTGCATGAGGCGCCGAAGCCATCAGGCGCTGACGAGTGGAGGGGACAGGAGGGGACGCATAGCGTGCACCCTGGGGGGACGGGCGGACGAGGCACAGGGAGGTAGCCAGTGGCACGTGTCCCGCAGCTCTTCTTCCTTGCTCTTTCAATAGATGAGAAAGCACCTTCGATTTAGTTCTTGGCTTGAGGCTTGCCTTTCCACAATAAACCATTTACTGTATTTTAGCAAACCATGCAGTGGGTTAAATATTTGTGTGTGTATATATTTTACAGGACTTCCCCACAGTGAAGCTCCAGGGCTATACACTGATGAATTACAAATTATGAGGAAGAAAGTCTGGGCATGGGAAAGAAAATAAGGCAAAAGAGGGAGAAGAGAGGTTCACACTCTTTGAACAGGCCAGGCAACTGAAGGCAGACGCTGAATTTCAAAGGAAAACCAGGTAGGCAGTTGGCCACAGCGAAGACGGTGGCCTCCACCCTGCCGTGCCCGTACACACACACACGCTGCGGCTGACGACACCTGCTCCGCCCAGTCCTCTGAGCTCTGGCACCTGAAGTGCTCGGGCTGCGTTAGGGCTGCAGCCAAGCACTTCTCAGCACTGTTACACCTTCACAAGACAGAGGGATGGATGTGAAAAGCAGCAACACGCTTGTTGCCTGCCGTGTGGAACACAGTAATGACCTTATCAGGACGGTTCATTTTCTCCTCTCTCTAGCCACTGGGAGTAGAAGGAAGGCCAGCCCGAGCTGTGCCGGGTGCACAAAAGGAACCTCCTGACCTGGCCAGGATCTCGGTAAGTAACCAAGGATGCCAGTCTAGATCACAGGGAGCCCACCCAATCGCTCCGCCTTGCAGGCCACAGGACGACAGAGGAGCAAGGAGCCGAGTACGCTTATCTGGTGACCAGGAGATTCGACAGCTTATCTGTACAAGGGCTCCCAAGCGGAGGCCAGGCTCTGGGGGAGACTCCCCTGTGATTGGCAGTTATTTCAAGGCTGGGTTAAGAGCAGGTGTGTGTGCGTGTACACACGGAGAAGCTGGAGGAGCAGACACGGGCAACTGGCCACTAGTCACATCATGACTGCAGCTCCAGCATCACATCCCGCAGCACAGACTGCAGACACGCAGCATCTCCAGCTGAAACTTGCAACGGCTGCAGCTCCAGTCACTGTGTGTCCACAGGCTTTGGCTTCTCATCACACAGTGCTTCACAGGCACCTGGCCTTGGGGGTGCAGGTGGGAGGGAGGGGTTCCCTGTCACCTGGAAGGCAGGGCAAGATAGACATGTACCCGTAGCTGTGTGTACACATCAGAGACGGGTATCTGTGCTACTAGAGAAAGGCTACACACAGGAATTGAATCTCTTAATGCTGATGTAGGAAACAGAACACGACCTGTGACAGGCTGAAACACCTGTGAGTGTGTATAAGGAGGCCCATGTATACGCCTGCAGTGGCGAGAGGGGGCCGGCAGGGTGGGAAGAAAGATCTGTGCAGAATGGCCCTTAGCCCGCAATTCAGCTTCAGGATAGCTTAGCACTCTGCTTAACTGGGAGGATGGAAATGTTTCAGAATATCATAAAAGAGCCCTTCAAGAACAGAAACCAGTACCAGGGCAGGGGGCACCAAGGGCATCTCCTTCACTCACTCCGGGCTGAACTCGTGCTGCCTTCTGGGGGCTGGCCTGGTGCGCCCCACCTCCACCCGCTGCTCTTCTTGTGCCCACGCCCCCCCTTCTCCATCTCTCCTCCTGACCCACCCACATGAAGAATCTTCATTTCCACTCCACACTCACACCAGAACTGTCGTATATCTAAGAATCTAAGAGGGATCTTGGGTGCTCTGACAGAGCTGTCCTTGCTGGATTCATGTCTGCCACAGTCAATCAGGAAATCATATTGCAAAAGCAAATTCTTTCTGAAAATTTTATACACCATGAACAAAACCCATGGATTAACGACTTCCAGACATCACCCCTTCCACCTTGGGAGTAATCCAGGCTTTGGGTGGAAGAAAAAGATTTGGGAAAAACAAAAATTAGGAAGACTGTTTTTCTCTACCCATTTTCTTTATTTGGGAATAAAACCTTCACACAATCACTGAACTAATCTCTCTTCCCCCTACTTCTGAAAGTTAAAATTCCTTAGCGTGGCACAAACTCTGATAGACATCACCATTTCAATGTTTCTAGCTGCTGAGGTTTAAGCAAAGGTTTACTATCGGAGGATACAACAGTGACTATGACAAAAGACTTCAGCTCAGGAATACCAGAAGTCCTACAAACTGTGGCTGATATTATATAGGGTAACCAGCCAGGGTAATTCAAGATTCAATAATCTGGGGCCCACCAAGCCCTTCTCCGGAAGAAGGGCCCCTGTGCCCTGATTCCCCGATCCCCCTGATCCAACACAGGGCTCAGTAAGTGCTGACTGAAGATCAATTCTGAAGTGTAGGGTCAGAGCAGGGCGGTCCCACTGGGATGCGAGATACAGAACGCTGAGAATGAGCAAACCCACACATTCCGATTGAGCCGAGAGACCGAGGGAAAAACTGCAGAGTACGGCAAGGAAAAAATGGGGTGCGGGGCAGTCCAAGGGGAAAGTTCCAAGGAACCAGAAATGGGGGTACATCTAGACGGAAGCACGTGAGGCTACCTGATGTAACAAAGAATGAGCAGCTTCTGGTACAGTTGTAAAGTGACCTGATAGCGGGGGAAAAAAGTTAAGTTTGTGCAGAATCTTCGTATTGGTTTTATCTACCAGGCTCTAGTCCCACCTTTTAGTACTCATAAGAAACCTATCATGCACATGGACCCACATCCAAATTTTGTAGCAATTTCAGTGAGGGAATACAAAGGATAGAGACCATGTTTCTGATAGAATCAGAGGACCTAACACTTTATGGGTGTTTAGAAAACAGAAAACAACGGACAAGTGACACAGAAACTCCCAACTCTAGAAAGCAAGCAAAGAAGAAAAGGGAGAGGAGCACGTAGAAACACCTTTCTTCCCCACGTTAATCTGTCCCTGTTATTAGTGCTTTCCCTGGTTCCCTCCAGGGAGCATACTTTTGGTGTTGTGGACTTGAACAGCAACGAACAGGAGGAAAAGCGCTCTCTGTGCTTTAAGCAAACTGCCCAAATGTACGCGTCACACAAGTTGGGGGGACTCTTCATACTCAGTTGCCTTGTGGGCTCTAGCAGCTATAACCTTCTTATATATGAGATGCTACTGCTGACAAGAAATAGAAACATGGGGAGCAAAGTCTCTGCCATCTTATTCATCTACGCAGTAACAGCTCATGACACTTGGTCTGATATGTTTCTGTCATTTGTCTAGCAAGCCATCCACATATCATTCCCCAGATGTGCCATTTCAAAGCACAGTGCAGAGTCATCCTATAGTGGGCACGTGTGTTTCAGACTATCCTGTGAGTCCGGTGAGGCACGTTCTATGTACCTGGAGGTTTTCAGCTTTCCCTGACTCCATTACCTTGCCTGTCTCAATGATCATACATTTCTGTGCACGAGAATAAAGCAACAGGTTCACGTGTTAAGACACACTCGTACGTTTATGTGAACGCGCGCACACACACACACAAACGGAATGTGGTCTGACTGGGAGGGCCCAGGCTCCTCTGAACTGGAACTCCTGCATCTTAGCATCTCTTGCATCAACGACAACTTGTACGTTCCAGGGAAGCACGGTTGTTTGCCCAGCTGCTTGTCTTACCTATGATTAGGTTAGTTGCTTCCCTCATGGAAAATTTTTGTTAGTTAGCCACGGAATTCACTGAGGTGGTCCTCAGCATCTCATGATCTTAACTAGGAATTTTATCTACTTGAACACTTCTCTGGCAAGAGCAGCTGTGGCATCTCACACCTTATAGCACCACATGTTAAGCAGACACAGTGGTGTCCTTCTTTAGTGCCAGGGAAGGCCATGTGACTGGCTGTGGCCAGGGCCACGGCCACGGCCACTAACATGATCATTCAAACACCGCAGCCATATGCATGCAGGCCCTTGGCTGGTGATTATGTTAACTACTGGGCATCTAGCTTCAGAAACTGTGGTGAAAAAAGGCTTTTTTACCCAGAGGCTACCCTTAACAGAGACAGATTTGTATCAGTCATGTTGTGTGCTACAATATCTTTGCACTGCATTGATGACTGTGCAACACTGCAAAGCCACAAAGCAGTTAACAGCATGGGCTCTGGAGACAGACTGGCTTACCTCTGGGGCCTGCAACCTTCTAGCTATGAGACCTGGGACAAATTACTCTGAGGACAGTATACCTTATGAGACTGTAATAACCCACGTGTCCATCACACGGTAAGCTTCTTCAGTAATTAGTGACCATTGTTATTTCCAAGAACCTGTTTTACCATCTGTAAAATGGGAATGACCATTCTCATCCGTGTGAGGATTTGAGCACATGTAAAATGCAAGGTACTCTTGATAACTCCAGCTGACATTCTGACCCCGAGGACACCTTAACCCCATCATTTGCACTGAGCTCCACCAATGACCGGATGGCTACAAAATGGCACATGAAGAGATGAGAAGCACAAAGAAGAACTGGAAAAGCGACACAACAGACCAGAGGTCAGTAAATAAACGACAGTCCATGGACCAAATCCGGCATCACTGCCTGTTTTTGTACAGTCCATCACTAAGAATGGTTTTTCAAATGGTTGGAAAAAAAATCAAAAGGGTATTTGGTGACATGTGGAGATTATCTGAAAATCAAATTTCAGTGCCCATAAATAAAGTTATATCAATCATAGTCATATTAACCTTCACTCATTTACATATTGTCTGAGGCTGCTTTCCCACTGCAGAGCAGAGCTGAATAGTTTTGACAAAGAGTAAAGTTCACAAAGTATAAAACATTTACTATCTGGACCTTTATAAAAAGGTCTGCCAATCTCTACAGTGGACCTATTCCAGATAACAGGGTAACTATACTATTAGGGAGGAGATGCTTATAATTTTCTTACAGATTACTTAAGAAATAAATAATAATTACTGTTAAAAAATTCAATTCACAACGAATAGTACTTGTATTAATAGTAATATCAACACAAAACAAAACATTGGCTAAATAGAAAACTGGATTTGGCAATGGGCATAAAAAGAAAATTCACAGTTGCAGGACGTTCTAATTAGTAAAATTTGATCTGGACAAAATCCTTGATTGATAAATAAAGTCATTATAAAGTTTAAATATGGAAAAGAATTGATACTAAAATGATTCAGTAAAATAATATGGAAAAAGATGGACATTTTCAACCTCACGCCTGGAAAACTGATAAAGAAACTGAATTAACTTAGTTTCAGTTCCAGCAAATATTCAGTGAAAATCCCTTGACATTGGTAATAACCTGATTTAGATGTTTGTGAACAGATCAAATGTTTCTACTGAGTCAAATATTCTCAAGGTTAAACAAGGATAAAACACTAAGTATATCATTCTGAGCACAGAGGAAGTTATTTTAGTGATCATCGAGGTCATCGACACCTGCCTCCTTGCCCCACTTTCTAAACGAAAAATTCAACGCCCGGGGAGGTGACCCGGGCCGTGAATGTGGCTGGACCGAAGTCACTCGGCGTCCAAGTGTCATAGCCACCATGGAACACATGGGCTCGTGCAGGGCTGTTTATGTGAACAGTGCCTGTAGGCAAGTTACCGTTCTGAATCACAGTGGGGCTTCCGGGCTGCGTTCTCTGCCTGGGACGTTTCTGAGAACCAAGCTTCCCGGTGATGAGCACACTGGCGATCCTCCTCCATCCCGTCCACCGCCGTGGCATCCAGGCCACATGGCCTCCTCCAGGACAGAGCCAGAAGCTCTGACATCCCTCCCGCCCACCCTCCACAGGTCGCCACGGCACACGAAGGTCATCGTGATCCACCCACGCTGGCGGCACCAGCCGTGTGGCTTGTCACCCTGCCCCAACACCTGTGGAGGTTGGCAGTAAGTCCACATGTGCTTTGACATGCCTCCCCTCAAAAAGTAAAGCCTAAGATGCTCTGGTCCGTTCAGCACAGACGGGCTCAGTGCCTCGCGCTGAAGGAACAGAACACAGTAGAGGTGGTGGTGTGTGACTTCCGATAATGGGTCATAAAAGTCACTGTGGCTTCCTCCTTGCTCCCTTCTCTTGAATCACCCATTTTGGGTCCGGATGGTGAGGAACTGAAGGCTCCTGCCAGTATGAGCTGTGGGTGAGCATCCTGGAATGGACGCTCCGTCCCCACCAAGCTTTGGACAACTACAGACCCAGCTGACATCCTCACTGCAACCGCGGAGACACTCACGCAAGAGCTACCCAGCCAAGCTGCTTCCGAATTCATGACCTGCAGAAACCACTGACCTAACAGGGGTGCATTGCTTTCAACGCTGCCAAGCTTTGGGGTAATGTGTTATGCAGAAATAGAGAATTAATTCACACTCTAAGCAGTATCCACAGGGAGCTACTGAGAGTCCAACAGATTTACAGTATATCTGCTGGGCAATCGCCTACTGCTCCTTCAAGATGCGGCACAATGTAACCTCCTGTGTGAGCCCTTGAGCCTCCGGTGCAGACCTGGGTTTTCCTATGGCACCTCGTATTCTTTTTTCTGTTGGAGAAAATCTGTCCTTTAGTATTTGTTTTATAGTCTTGAAACATGTATTTCAACCCAGGTACCTAGTGCAGTGTAGGTACATAGTAGACTCCCAATAAATATTTTTGAGTTAATTTTCTCATTTCAGTCAGTTTTAAACCAAACAATAAAAACTTCAAACTGCACTTACGGACTTATTCTGTATGACCTCAGGACCCAGGTGTCAGTAATGGACTGCAGAGAATGTGCATTTTAGTTTGTAAAAATATGAAGTCAGGGATAAACACTCTGGTTCAATTCTGGAGGATGTAACAGTGTGAATACTAGATTTCAAATAGTGACCCATCAACAAAATGACTGTGAGAATCTGAACATTTACGATTTTTTCATTTAATACCCAAAGTGCCAAAAGAAAAATCTGAATAACTTATTTTATATTCACGTGAAAAGGAACCCAGACAGTGTAACAGCTTTTGGGGTTTGCCAAATCCCTCCTCATGCAGAAAGTCTGTGATTCTAGTCTTGAAGAAGAGAGAGAGGTAGATGTTCAGTGTTGACTATCTTTCAATGAAAAGAAATGAAGTCTTGCTAACAAGTGGTTTGCCTTAAAACCTGAATTTTCACCGCAAAGAACCAGCCATCTGTTTTGAATATTATAAAGACTAAGCCTCTATTTGTGCTCCCCTTTGATCTCCTAGGATAACAGGAAGACAGTGATACAGTCCAGCTACACCTCAATCAAGTGTGCGCACTTAATTTATCCCAGAAACGCTGACTGACAGATCCAGCTGGAAACTGTAGTCTCGTCATCCCAGGATCAGGAAGAAGGAGGCAGACACATCAAGGGAGAATAGCTTTTTGTTTTGGTTGATGATGCATTTTTGTGTCCCAGAAAATATTCCTTTAACCCAAAACAGACAGTAACCCTAAAGACAGAGAGAATGTATAGAAAATAACAAATTAGGGAGAAGCTGAGGACAAGTTAATGAAAGAAATACTGCAGAACCCTATTGTAACAAGACTGTTGTTAAATAGTTCAGATAAAATGTGAGTCAAATCATATCCTCCAAAACATAACTCTATAGAATAAAAATGTGATACAGTAGGCAAGTGTTAGGCCTATCTTCCAAAACTGGTATTAAAAGGGGTCCCACCACATGTTAACCGAGGGGTGGCTGGTAAACCTGACAATGTATTCTAGAAGGTGGACTGGGAAGCCGGCAGTCCATGCCATAACCGTGTCAGGTTACAGGATAACCTGTTAGGGTACAGAGTAGATTAAAAGATGAAAATATCTACTACGAATGCATAAAATACATGCAACTTTCCTTTAGGGTAAAAGTTCACCAGTTTTTATTTCGAAAACGATTTATTGGGCTCCGTAGGGTCCCCCCATTTTCAGGGGACTGTGAAAAACAATTAGGATGTGAAGAGTTTTATTTTGCATGAAGTACAAGGATATTTTTATTGTCCAGGAGGAATGTCTGAGTCACGAGCGATACGACACACAGGAGGAAGCCCGCACTTCCTTATTAGTCAAATGCTGGTAATTGTTAAGGTAAGAACCCATGCCTCTGAGAGCTTATGTTCCAGAGATGTCTAAAACACTGCAATTTTCAGTCTAAGAAATACATCAAGTGAGTCACAGGACAATGTCACCTTAAATCATTCAGCAGAAACTACAAAAATGTAGGATGTACCTGTGGAACACTGTTAACTCTGTCTTAAAAATACACTGAGAGGGGCTTCCCTGGTGGCGCAGTGGTTGAGAGTCCGCCTGCCGATGCAGGGGACGCGGGTTCGTGCCCCGGTCCGGGAAGATCCCACGTGCCGCGGAGCGGCTGGGCCCGTGAGCCATGGCCGCTGAGCCTGTGCGTCCGGAGCCTGTGCTCCGCAACGGGAGAGGCCACGGCAGTGAGAGGCCCGCGTACTGCAAAAAACAAAACAAAACAAAACAACAACAAAAAAAAACACTGAGAGAAAGACCTCTCCCCCAGATTACTCACAACCCACTCACGTGGCCTAAGAAGAGGTCCTTGCCTCACTGAGCTCGTGTGATCACCAAGCCTGTCAAGAATCACTTACAGCCACCGTGCAGGGGTGGTGCTCCTGCTTCTTTCTACGGCCTGAAAATAACCCTCAGGTTAGAAAACTTCAGAAGAAAGCGTCACCTGCCGCCAAGGGTGCTTCTTAAAGGTGATTAGGTCTGACAACGTCTGTGGCTGACCTCCCGCACAGATACCTGGGAGAGGTGTCTACACTGTTGCTCAGGCAGTACTGGTGACATCATTGATGATTCAGTAAAGAAGACATTTCTTTTGCTGCAGGAAAAATTAATTACTAGGATTGTGGGTTACTTGTGCAATGGGAGGAATGTTACTATATTAGGAGAGAGGAGAAATCTATAAAGTGAAGAGGAGCATCAAAGAATCTTGTAAATATTCAAGGATTTTTACCACAATCACTACCAATGTCACACAGTCCTTTACTGAGCATTTCCTGTGTGCCAGGCAGAGGGCTAAGTGCACTGAATACATTAGTACATGTAATCCTCCCAAGAACCTTCACTATAGGTTTTATTACTGCCATTTAACAAACGAGGAACCTGATGCTTAGAGAACAGGTCGAGTGACTTGTGGGAAATTACACAGCCACCGAGCTGGACTCAAATCACATCTGGAGCCAAAGCATGCTATTTACCACCAAACTAAATGGCCATAAAGTAATATAACTGCCGTATAGGGGACACAGGAGAAAACATGCTTTGTCAGTTTCACAGGTAGGACGTGATAGGAGAAAATAAAAGAGACAGGATAAATAAAATCAGAAACCAAAGAGGAGACGTTACAACTGATACCAGACCAATGCAAAGAATCATGAGGCTACTACGAACAGTTATATGCCAACAATTTGGACAGCCTAGAAGAACTGGATTAATTCCTAGAAACATACAACCTACCAAGACTGAATCATGAAGAAACAGAAAATTTGAACAGACCAATAACAAGTAAGGGAACTGAATCAGTAATTAAAAACCTCCCAAGAAAGAAAAGCTGAGGACCAGCTGGTTTCATCAGTGAATTCTACCAAATATTTAAAGAATTAACACCAATCTTTTAAAAACTCTTCCAAAAAAGTGTAAGAGGAGAGAACTCTTCCAAGTTCATTTTACAATGCCAGCATTACCTGATATCAAAACCAGAAAAAGATGCCACAAGAAAAGAAAATTACATGCCAGTATCTCTGATGAACATAGACGGAAAAATTCTCAACAAAATATTAGCAAACCAAATTCAACAATACATTAAAAGGATTATATACCATGATCAAGTGGGGTTTATTCCAGAGATGCAAGGATGGTTCAACATCTGCAAATCAATCAATGGGACATACCACATTAACAAAATGAAGGACAAAAATCACATAGTCATCTCAATAGGTGCAGAAAAAGCATCTGACAAAATTTAACATCCACTTATTAAAGAAAAAAAACTCAACAAAGCAGTAACAGAGGGAACATTCCTCAACATAAAAAAGGCAATATAATGACAAGTCCACAGCTAACATAATACTCAATGGTGAAAAGCTGAGGGCTTTTCCTCTAAGATCAGGAACAAGACAAAGATGTCCACTCTCACCATTCTTATTCAACATGGTATTGGGAGTCCTAGCCAGAGCAGTTAGACAAGAAAAAGAAATAAAAGGCAGCCAAATAGAAATGGAAGAAGTAAAACTATCACTGTTTGCAGATGACATGATATTATATGCAGAAAACCATAAAGACTCTGTCAAAAAACTGTTAGAACTTATAAAAGAATTCAGTAATATTGCAGAATACAAAATTAATACACAAAATCAGTTGCATTTCTATACACTAATAACACAGTATCAAAAAGAGAAATTAAGAAAACAATCTCATTTACAATTGTATCAGAAAGAATAAAATACCTAGGAATAAATGTAACCAAGGAGGTAAAAGACCTGTTCCTTGAAAACGGTAAGACATTGATAAAAGAAATTGAAGAAGACACAAATAAATGGAAAGATAGCCTGTGCTCATGGATCTAAGGAATTAATACTGTTAAAATGTTCATACTACCCAAAGAAATATACAGATTCAATGCAATCCCTATCAAAATTCCAATGGCATTTTTCACAGAAATAGAACAAAGAGTCGTAAAATTTGTATGAAACCATAAAAGACCCCCAAATAGCCAAAGAAATCTTGAGAAAGAAGAACGAAACTCGAGGCATTATGCTCCCTGATTTCAAATATATTTCAAAGCTATAGTAATTAAAACAGTATGGTACTGGCATAAAAAGAGACATATAGATCAATGGAACAGAATAGACAGCCCAGAAATAAACCCATGGATATACTGGTCAATTAATTTATGACAAAGGAGCCAAGAATATACAATGGAGAAAGGACAGTCTTTTCAATAAATGGTACTGGAAAACTGGACAGTTACATGCAAAAGAATAAAACTGGACCAAAATCTTACACCATACACAAAAATTAACTCAAAAAGGATGAAAGCCTTGAATGTGAGACCTGAAACCATAAAACTCCTATAAGAAAACATAGGTGGTAAGCTCCTTGACATAGATCTTGGGGATGAATTTTTGAATCTGACACCAAAAGCACAAGCAACAAAAGCAAAAATAAACTAGTGGGACTACATCAAACTAAAAAGCTTCTTCACAGCAAAGGAAACCATCAACAAAATGAAGACAACCTAGTGAATGGGAGAAAATATTTGCAAATCATATATCTGATAAGGGGCTAATATCCAAAATTTATAAAGAAGTCATACAACTCAATAGCAAAAAATTCAACTAAAAGTGGGCAGAAGATCTAAATAGACATTTTTCCAAAAAGACATACAGATGGCCAACAGGTACATGAAAAGGCACTCAACATAACTAATCATGAGGGAAATGCAAATCAAAACCACAATGAAATCACCTCACACTTGTTGGTTATTACCAAAAAGACAAGTGATAAGTGATGGTGAGGATGTGGAGAAAAGGGAACTCTTGTGCACTGTTGGTGGGAATGTAAATTGATGCAGCCACTATGGAAAACAGCATGGAGATTCCTCAAAAATTCAAAATAGAACTACCATATGATCCTGTAATTCCACTTCTGAGTATATATCCAAAGGAAATAAAATCACTATCTTGAAAAGATATCTGCACGCCTGTGTTCCTTGCAGTGTTATTTATAACAGCGAAGACACACAGACAACCTAACTGTCCACTGATGGATAAAGAAAAATGTGGTGTATATACAGTTACCCTTGAAAAATGCAGGGGTTAGGGGCACTGACCCTCTGAAGAGCCAAAAATCTGTGTATAACTTATAGTTGGCCTTTTGTTCTGTGGTGCCTCTGTATCCATCGTTCCATAACTGCAGATTCAACCCACTGCCCATTGTGTAGGACTATACTATTTACTATTGCCAAAAAAAAAAAATCTATGTATAAGTGGACCTGTGCAGTTCAAACCTGTGTTGTTGAAGGGCCAACTGTACACACACACACACACACACACACACACACACACAGTAATATTATTCAGCCAATAAAAAAGAAGAAAATCCTGCCATTTGTGACAACATGGATGGACCTTGAGGGTATTATGCTTAGTGAAATAAGTCAGACAAAGAAAAAGACAAATACTCTACAATCTCACTTACACATGGAACCTAGAAAAACCAAACTCATAGATACAGGGAACACATCTGGCAGTTGTCCGTGGTGGGGTTTGGGGGTGGGTAAAACGGTTGAGGGGGTCAAAAGGTGTAAACTTCCAGTTATATGGTAAACACGCCTTGGGGACAGAAGGCACGGCGTCTATTGTATATCTGAAAGTTATTAAAAGAGTAGACCTTAAAGTTCTCATCACAAGAAAAGAAACTGTAATTATGTGAGGTGACAGATGTTAACGAAACTCACTGTGGTGATCATTTGGCAATATATACACATACCAAATCATTATGTTGTGCATCTTGGATTAATACAATGCTATTTATCACTTATATCTCAAGAAATGGGGGGGAGGGGGTTGCCACATAGAGAATGAGCTTTGGTTTAAATAAACGTCAGGAGAATAGTCAAAATGTAGGCAAAGATCATTGAAGTCAGGTGCTTGTGAAGCTCCCATTCTTCTATTACCTCTCTACCGAAACCATTCTACACTGTGTGTGCAACCAGATGATTATTTTCTCTTATGATTTAACTTGGAGTACCTCCTCACTATATTATTATAAGGTTCTTTTTCTTTTTCTTCCTTCAGTGTTAAATATCACAAGCCTAGGGCCAATGCACAGTTAACCTGGGAGGTTACTAACTTCCTAAAGTAAATACCTTTTTATCCATAGCATCTCATCCTCTATGACAGGGATCCCCAACCCCTGGGCCACGGACCGCTACTGGTCATGGCCTGTTAGGAACCGCGCCGCATAGCAGGAGGGGAGTGGCGGGCAAGCGAGCGAAGCTTCATCTGTATTTACAGCCGCTCCCCATCGCTCGCATTACCGCCTGAGCTCCACCTCCTGTCAGATCAGCTGCGGCATTAGATTCTCATAGGAGCGCGAACCCTACTGTGAACTGCGCATGCGAGGGATCTAGGTTGCATGCTCCTTATGAGAATCTAATGCCTGATGACCTGAGGCGGAGCTGAGGTGCTGATGCTAGCGCTGGGGAGCGGCTGCAAATGCAGATCATCATTAGCACAGGTTTGACTGCACAGAGACCATAATAAATCAATTGCTTGCAGACTCATTTCAAAACCCTATCAGTGAGTGGCAAGTGAAAACAAGCTCCCACTGACTCTGCATTATGGTGAGTTGTATAATTATTTCATTATATATCACAATGTAATAATAACAGAAATAACAATAAAGTAGAAATAAATAATAGAAATAATAATAAAATGCACAATAAATGTACTGTGCTTGAATCATCCCGAAACCATCCCCCCACTCCCCAACCCCTGGTCCGGGGAAAAACTTCCTTCCACAAAACCGGTCCCTGGTGCCAAAAAGGTTGGGGACCGCTGCTCTGCGAGATGTCTAAAATAACAGCATAAAAAAGAAACATATTCTTTTATCTATAAAGGAAATGATGTTATCTGGCAATCTGCTCTCCAGAAAACTCTAGAAAGTCAATATTCAATAAGTATTAATTGAATGCCTGTTATTGCCAGACAAGACAGAGTGACTTTTCGTGTTAGTTTACACTGCTCCTTGTTGACTTAAGACTAATAAAGTAGATTTGAAGACAAAGAATATTCCTGGAAAATAAAGAGGGATATCTCATAATGACAGGGAGGTCAGTTTATCAAGAGTATACAACAATCAAAAATGGGTGTGCAAATAATAACAGAGCTTCAAAATACATGAAGCAAAAATTGAGAATTCAAAGGACAAATAGAATAATTCCAATTATACCTGGAGATTTTAATACTCCTCTCTCAGCATTTAATAGACTGCCCCCCACCCCCCTGCCAATTTTTAGTAAAGTCATAGGAGATCTGAACAACCCTGTCAGCCACCTGGACCTATCAATATTTACAGAAGACTGTGTGCAATAACTAAAGAATATCATTCTTTTCAAGAGCTCATGGTAAGTTCACCAAGATGATCATTTTCTGGGCCATAAAGCATAAGTCTGAGAAATGGTTACATCTAGTAAGGCTCATACTTTGCTGGTACACATGGTGTTTTCAAAAATTTTTACACAAAAAACATTATTTATGTTCTTAAGTTTGATAAGGCAAATCATCAACTTCAAAAGCTTGAAATTTTGTTAAGAAAATCTGTTCTCTGTAGAATTAGCAAGTAAAGTGGATTAGCAAGTCAAGACTTGGGCAATGTTTAGGGATCACTCATGCATTTCTTTAGGTAAAACCTTTATAATATAATTATATTCACAGCACATTTTAGAAAACTTGAAATACTCTACCACAGAAACTCCAGCTGTGGCCAGCTAATTGCAACTGCACTTTGTTAAACCAATGACTGTTAATATTTTAGTGCAGTAAGATCAATAGTGCAATAATTAAAAAAAAATTGGTAGCATCTGAACACTTGTTAGGAGTTAGATTCTATTGTGGGAGAAGAGAGAGGAGAACGGAGACTCAGGAACAAGGTCATGTGAAGGTGGCTCATTTCTCAGTCTCCTGGTGAGGTTACCTATGGGCCGTGTTTCCTATGACACCAGCGGGGCTGGGCTTCCTGCTGAGGCCTGCACAGAAGCTCCTGTGTTCTGCTAGAACAGACAAGGCAGCTTCACACTGGTGGAGGAGCCTGCTGAACTGCATTCAGCTCCTGCGCGGCCCCAACAGGCTGCACGATGCCCAGCTCCACCGCCCCCCCCCCCAGCGTGTAGTGTAGATAAAGAGAACAGCACACGGACTTGCTCAGCTGCAGCTCTGTCTGGCATGCGGGGTTCAAAGAGCTTTTTCTTTAATTGGAGTATAATTGCTTTACAAGGTTGCGTTAGTTTCTGCCGCACAGCGAAGTGAATCAGCTTTAGGTAGACACATATCCCCTCCCCCTTGGGCCTCCCTCCCACGCCCGCCATCCCACCCATCTAGGTCCCCAGTGAGCACCAAGCTGCGCTCCCTGTGCTATACGGCAGGTTCCCACTGGCTACCTGTTTTACACATGGTAGTGCATTTATGTCAAACCTAATCTCCCAATTCATCCCACACCCCTTTCCCCACCCCCTGTGTCCACACGCCCGTCCTCTACTTCTGTGCAGATGGACCTAGAGTCTGTCATACAGAGTGAAGTAAGTCAGAAAGAGAAAAGCAAATACTGTATATTAATGCACGTATGTGGAATCTAGAAAAATGGTACGGATGAACCTCTCTGCAGGGCAGGAACAGAGACCCAAAGAGCTCTGTGGTTGGCAGCACGCATCTCAGCTCCTTTCACAGGCTCGGGATAAAGCCACATGGAAAGTTTCCCGTCTTCACAGTGCACGCCTCTTTCCACAACTTACCTCACTGTTCTCCTCGGCTGTGTTTGCAGCGAGAGGTCTACACGACCCTCATCATTTTAAGGAGGGTGACACCAAGACACAGACTCTTCAGGAAGAAACAACTCCAGAAGAGTGAGATCGCCAATAAGCACGGGCAGTGAATCCAGGGGTGCAAGGCCACCAATACGTGTGAACTTACTCATCATAATTATTATTTTTTCTAAGAAAAGGATTTCCTCAGTCAAACCTCCAGGGCATGGGATCAAAGAGAGATACTGACACAGCTGGACTATATTTTCTAGCCAATTGGCCTGGAAGGGAGAATCTAGACAGTGTCCTGGCAACCGTTTAACACGGCAGCAGTCCATAAAAGAGGGAAAAAGAACTCTGTAGACCGACTTTTCAAAAAGCCTTCTTTTGCTTCTTTATTTCTCTTTATTTATAAGGACAGTTTGGGGGTAATATCCAAGCTCTAGGGGTTGTCCAGGGTAGGCACTCTGGAAGAATTACTGACCCTGAGAATGCAGAGCATTCTTCTATAGACAGAA
Organism: Globicephala melas; assembly: GCF_963455315.2. Lineage (NCBI taxonomy): Eukaryota > Metazoa > Chordata > Mammalia > Artiodactyla > Delphinidae > Globicephala > Globicephala melas. The sequence goes on along the minus strand of NC_083323.1, from coordinate 100,684,232 downwards.
ACTAAAGGTTTTAGTCCACAGTACAGGTTTTTTTTTTTTTTTTTAAGACTATATACTTTAACTTATCATAAAAAGTATATCCCAAACCTACTGGCAGAGTATCTGATCAATTTTCTATTTCCAGTTTGATGTAAGTCACTATAAACCTTACCAGGACACTGTAATATCATGCTAGACAGAGTAGTTTATAAATAAAATAACGACACGAGAAATTTATCAATAGTTACATGCCCTGGAAGTTCTCCCAAAAATGCATAAAAGAAACTATAAAAGTGACTATTAACACACAACAAGAAAAAAAAGCCAAAACCCCAAAGCCCACTATGTCAGAAGCATAGCAATACACACGGGAATCAGGTGAAATGAGAAGGCAGAGAGCAACCAAGGATTTAGTGAGTTAAAGAGAAACAAGCGTGAGATGATCGTGTGAAAAAAAGTGACGGCAAACAAACAGCACGCATGTCTGTAGTTAAGGAGAGCCTTTCTCACCGTGCTGAACAAATGGCTGCCCTAGGAGCACGTGGACGGCTATGCCCATATGCCCTCCTCCTCGTCCTACGGGACGGCAGAGACCCCAGAGCAGCGTGGGAACGAAAAGAGCTGGTTAGTATTCAAAACAGAGACACAAGCACACTGTAGCAGCAGCAAACAGTCTCTAACCTCCTGACCCTTTTTACATGAGGCTCTGACTCGTAATTAGTTTGTCACTGTACTTCCAGCCTTCCGACCTCTCCGAGACGCTCTCTCTATCCACTGCTGGATCTGGGCAACATTATCAAGTGAGAGGCTTTTCTTTATTTTTTGCCTTTTCCTCAACCTTTCCCCATTCCTGTTTGCCTCCCACTACTGTGAGGTATCCAATTCCTTGTATGTATGAGCGAAACCTGTTTCAAGGAAAGGATCTAGTACTCGTCTTACACACACTGGCATAAACTTAATGCCAGGTATCAAGAAGCAGGCAGAACAAGCAAAGTGATGTCTGGCAGAGGGACAGACTGCTGACATCAGGCAGACGGCTCTCCATTCTGCCTGCATCAAAGATTGTACTGCTTTCCCTCTAAAATATAAGGCCTGCCGCAACTGGCTAGGAAATGTCATCAAACCATGACTATACCTTCTGAACTTAGAACAAAATTGCATTTTCGATATTATTGCTGCTTTCACCTGCAATATTTCTTTTTCTTCTCCTAAGACAAAGTTATGCTATCGTTTGGAGGAGACGCTCAGTGGGGGAGTTTTCTTTGACTCTTCAGTCATATGGATGTAATTACTTAACTATTATTTTTCTCCCTCAGCCGTATATTTTAAGATTGAGTGTGATGGAGATGTTGAAATCTGACTTTTGGCAATGGGATATGAGGTAATCTGTTCACTACTCTCCCCCATCCATCATATTCAAGATCTTGGGAGAGTTTCCTTCTTCCAAAAAAACTGGCATTGAATATGGTTCCCCTTCAGGCTGACTCATCACTGCCTCTTTTGCATTGATGAGAAATTGAAGGCAACAATTTAAGAATGACATAGATGGAGGGATCCACCAAGGAAATGGGAGCGAAGAAACTAAGTTTCAATCTTCACGTCTACTAGGTGATGAGCAGAGATCTTAAAATTTGCAGTTAATATTCAATAGTTATTACCGTTACATTGCACTGTGTGTGCCTCACTGAGCTTACAAGGAGAGTTTTGTTTTTCTACTGAGGCAGGACAGTTTCTTAAATAAGAAAAGCAGGACAGTTACAAATTAGTGAGTATCTCTGAGAAGATTAAATTTTTTTCTCATCTCAAGGATTCTTTAGTGTCCTCAAATCTGCTGAGTATCTCCTCTTAAAATATCAGAATCATGTACCACCTTCCTCTACAGAAACTGACTCTGTGTTAAAAAAAAAAAAAAAAGTTTTCAGAAACTGATTATTTTTATTTTTCTAACTTGTACCCCAGAATCTGTAATGTGCTAGTACAAAATATATCAAAATAAAAGCATACTGGTTTTCACAAGACAATCAGAAGCAGTCTTACCTGGTCTGGGGAGGGTTTATGATTGGTTTGACTGGAGTGGGAGGATCTGAAGTGGTCGTCCTCATAATTGTCGGCCATGAGCTTCATCCGATTTTGTGTCTAAGAGGAAATGATGCATAAGGTTAAATTTAGGTAAAATTTCTGTGACACACTGCAAAGTAACAAGTGCCTTAAGAACGTCCTAAGAAAGGATAAAACGAATGCTGTCCGAAATAAAATAAGTTAAACATAGGATTTCTGAGGATATTGGGGGAAGAAAGTTTAGACACTATTATGGACTGAACTGGGTCCCCTCAAAATTCATGTTGAGGCCCTGACCCCCAAGCCGACTGTGTCTGCAGACAGCCTTTAGGAGATAAATTAGGGTTCAGCGAGGTCATAAGGTGGGGCCCTAATCTGATGGGACTGCGGTCCTGTAAGAAGAGGAAGCGGGAGATGAGTCCCCCTGCCGCGTGGGGACACGGTGAGGAGGAGGCCTCCGTGAGCCAGGAAGAGGGCTCTTCCAGGAACCAAGGCAGCTGGCACCTTGATCTGGGACTTCCCAGCCTCCGGAATGGTGAGAAAATAAATTTCTGTTGTTTAAGTCACTCAGTCTATGGTACTTTGTTATGGCAGCCCGAGCAGGCTAAGACAAGCACCTAAATTTCCACAGGAATTCTGGAGGGAGGAGTAACCTCCCTAAATTAAGCACTTTATTGCAGTGCTTGTTTTTATTTTTTAAAATAAGGGTTGGATTATACTACATATAGGATAGAACTCTGCTAACTCTATTTTTTCACTTCATGATATCAATATATAGGACCCATCTTTCCAGGTTACCATAAAATTACTCACCTTTTTTAACAACTATTCCATTTGGGGGGGCGATGTTATATAACATACAGACCATAAATATTGGGGGAAAAGTTATCATTATCTGTAAATGAAATCATTATATACCTAGAAAATCCAAGAGAATCAATTGAAAAATGATTACAATTTACAATAAAGTTCAGCAAGGTGATCAGACAGAAGCTATATATTAAAATTCAACAGCTTTTCTTTACACCACCAATAAACAATTCAGGTTTTGGAAATGAACTGAAGATTCTGAAATCCTTCTTTTCAACCCTAGACCAGAAGAGGATTATTATCCCACTGCCTCTTCTCCATGTTCACCAAAATGGAGGACTGGATTGGTAATTCTGTGTGCTTGGTTAATTTAAAACCCAGGTGAATGTAATATATATATATATGCATAAAACATTTTAGAGGATTCCCTTTGCAAAGCAAGCAATTCAGAAAATGCACGGTACAAACACTATGCATAAAATCAAACAGCAATATTGTTAAAACCTGAAGTTTTAAAAGCATTAAATATACATTTGTTAACATTATATGATTCAAAAATGTTCACTGTAGATAATCTAAAACACAAAAAAAGAAAAACTACCTGTAAATCCCTCTCACCAGTGATAATCATTGTTAATGTTTAGGTGCACCTGTTCAGCCTCTTCCCTATGAACATAAAAAGTAGCATGCTTTTCCGATTTATTCTCTATTTCTGCTATGATATGGTATTTTTTAAATTGCTATATCTTATGGTATATTTTGATATCTGGTAGGACATGTTGTCCTTCTCTACCAATTCTGCTTTGTCAAAATCTGATTGACACATTTTCTTTTCTAGATGAATTTAAAACATTTTGTCTAGATCCATAAAAAAGTTTAGAGATTTTTCTTCGGTATTTTTTCACATAATGATGCCTGAGCAAGAGTAGGGCCAAAGTGCCTGGGCCCGAATTCTAGTTCTGCCTCTTACCAGCTAGCTCAGCTGGGGCAAGCTACTCGGAGCCTCAGTTTCCTCACCTTTAAAATGAGAATAGCAATACCTTCTCCCCATAAGACTGTTGTTAGGATTAAACGAGTTAATACAAGCTCTTAGAAAGGTGCGTGGCATACAATCGACACCCAATAAATTTCAGCTGTCACCATCGTTACGAACATTTCTTTTCATGGCATTACGTATCACTCTAAAACCTAACCCTAACTGGCTGCATGGTATTCAGTTGAAGAGATGTTTAACAAGTCCCACATTGCCGGGCATTTGGGCTCTTTACATTTTCACCTAGTAATATATGAACATTTCTAAGCCAGTTCCTCCCTCCAGGATATAATGACAGCAGAAGAAATACTTATCAAGAAATTGTCTGTGATATCAAATTTCTCTTTTCTGAGATGACTTACAGGGACCTTGAAAATATGTAGGGCACTCTTTCTTATGTCGAGCCGTACTTATGACAAATGGAGAGTCGTCTGCAAGGCAGCTCTGGGGAAGCATGAGGGAGAGAGCAAAGGGCAAAGGGGCGCACCGGAAAGTGACAACATGCTGCACCTCACTCACTTTCACGTGGGTAAGAAACACTTCCCCGGGGACTTTAACAGGACCCTGCAGCAAAAGTACACGTGGATAGTTATTATCTTAGAGCATGACACGCAGTCTTAACGCCTGATACCGAGTGTGAGTTTAAAATCTTAGAGAAGAACTAATAAAGCACATGCAAATCCACTTTCAAGGCAGGATGTATCTCAAGTATTCCTCAGGAATGAGAATGAAGGCCTCACACAAGAACTGATCACAGGAGACAGATAAGACCACAGGTTACTTATTTGATCCATGTAAGCGAATGAAGAAATAGCCCTAAGAGGGTCTCCATTTCTGAAAGACATGAGGTTTATCAAAGTTAACTAGTGTTCCCAGGTCAAATATTCATTAATTTGGTGTGAAGTCTGTTTCCTGCACAGTCAGAAGTTGAGCACTAAGTATCGGACAGCTCGCAGCGCAGTAGATATTATACAGACCATATAAACGACACTCTGCTCAAGAATCTCTTGTTCTACGCTCTTCTTAAGACTAAGACCAGCAAGCATGGAAGGTACTTTATATCCAAATATTTTCGCTCTTGAACCATGCCACGTGCATGTGCAGAGAGCCGAACTCCCATGGTCCCACGACATGAAGAATAAAGTTGTTTGAAGGAAGGAAGGAGAAAAAAAAAAAGGACAGGAGGAAACTTGCTGAGATAAACTTTTTAAGCTGTAAACGCATATCTGTGTATATAGGTATACATACCCTCCCAGAGGAAAGGTTCATCGTTTATTCTGTTAATCTTTTCTTTTAGGACTAAGATGTCAATGCTCAAAAAAGGTGGTACAGAAACTATATGTTTCACAGAAAAATAGTTAGGCTAAGAAACAGTACATGTTGGTTATTCAAACCCAGGTATTAAAAGGTTGGAATTCTGATCAGAGTTACCTGGTTGTTCACTAATCTTTCCTTTCTGGTTTCTGATAACGCTATTAACCTACCTAAATGAGTTTTAGAAAAACTACTACTTAGAAATATTCTGAGATATTTTAGAAAACATATCATAAATAAGTCTTAACCTAACTAGCATTATTTCCAATTATAATTATCTTTAAGAAAGCATTAAGGGCTTCCCTGGTGGCGCAGTGGTTGAGAGTCCGCCTGCCGATGCAGGGGACACGGGTTCGTGCCCCGGTCCGGGAAGATCCCACATGCCGCGGAGCGGCTGGGCCCGTGAGCCATGGCCGCTGAGCCTGCGCATCCGGAGCCTGTGCTCCGCAACGGGAGTGGCCACAGCAGTGAGAGGCCCGCGTACCGCAAAAAAAAAAAAAAAAAAAAAAAAAAAAGAAAGCATTAAAATTATTTCTGCCTACATTTGTTAAACTTTAGAAATCATTTTACTATAGTGAATTTTAATTAAACTTTAATTTGCTATTTTGGTATTTGATATACAAAATGAGAAAAGCATGATCTTCACCGTTTTCAGGTGGGTTGGACTCTGTTGGTTATAAACTTAGCAAAATTTCAACAAATTACCTATGAGCTTTATTTTAAACTTCATTTCATGAAAAAGTATAAGTAGTCATTAATTATTCTATTTTTTAGTTTTTTTGGTTTTTTTTTTTTTTTTTTTTGCGGAACGTGGGCCTCTCACCGTTGTGGCCTCTCCCGTTGTGGAGCACAGGCTCCGGATGCGCAGGCTCAGCGGCCATGGCTCACGGGCCCAGCCGCTCCACGGCATGTGGGATCTTCCCGGACCGGGGCACGAACCCGTGTCCCCTGCATCGGCAGGCGGACTCTCAACCACTGCGCCACCAGGGGAGCCCCATTAATTATTCTTGAGTTGTTCATTTTATACACACTTGACTGAAGATTATCCTTCTAGCTGGGAAAGCTCCTTTTCCACTGGTTGGACAGCTTTGGGGGGACTCCCGTGAAGCAGTGTGGTAGGCAGGGGATGGCAACTAGATTAGAGGAGACAACTGTGCTGAATTTAGCCCGACAGCAGTCAGGTCAGACTACCTTCACATCCTATTTATTTTCTCAGCTGGAGTGCAAGGTCTAATAGAAAAGTGTGCTTCCTACTGACTTTGTTTTGCTTTTTAAAGAAATCAGTTAGATAGTTTAATTTTGGTCCTGATTAGGACCAAAATGTGGAAGGAATAACCATCCTGTGCATTCTGTGTACGGTAGAAGACTTTCTGTGTCCTTCTGACATGACATTACTCTTGCGTTCCGGCAAACATGCGCTAAGCTCGTCTTGTACATTTCTTGCCCCAGATCTGGAATCAGCTGGTTTACCAAAGAGCTCATTCATTCAGTGGGACAGGAGCGGGTGCTGGGTGCTCAGTGCTGCTGGATTACTGCTTTCTGGTTGTTTCAGCTGAGAGGTAGGAAAAACTTTCTTTCTTATTAAGAGGGAGAAAATTATAAATTAACAGTGATATTTTCAATTTAGATTTAAGATTCTAGGTCTGCATCTTAAAGAATAAGTTCTTACTTAACTTCTTTGATTTTATACTTTATATATCTTTTTTCCTCTTATGCTGAAAAACCTTGGTTCCTAACAATAATGACATAAATTACTTTTTATTTGCTTTATCCATCAATTTAATTCTTTGAAAATACCAATACCAACGTAATCACTATCAATATGCCTTCAGAATGAACTTTAAAATTTCTCTGCATTGTATTTTCTTCTCATTGGAGTATATCTTATTGAGAATGTACAGAGAAAAATCTGTAATATATAAGGTTAGTTGAACTAATTCTCTGCTGCATGTGACTATGCAACAATTTAATAAACAACTAGATTCATTTGTTTCAGTTTGTTTACAAAATTCAGGAATTGCTTTCCCCTCTTTCTGATGTAATTTTATTTTTGATTATGTAAAACATCCATATGATTCTAGAGTCAAAACTATATAACGAGGTATAACGAGGTACTTTCAGAGAAGACTTGCTTTCAATCCTGCCTTCTCTATCCTATTCCCTTCCTCTTTTCATAGGAAATTTTGGGTGTAAATTTTAAATTTACCTTTAAATTGTTCTTTATGTAACTGTAAGCAAGCATACACTCTCACAAACATTTATGAATTTACCCACTTTTCTCACATAAGAAGTAGAATATTAAATACACTATTCTGCATCTTGCTTTTTCATTTAACAACATATTCAAGTAGTCACTTCATAACAATAGAGATGTTTCCCATTCCCTTCTACAGCTGCACAGTACTCTACTCCATTGGATGTATTATAATTGATTCAACCAGTATCCCACTGTTGGGTATCTGAGTTATTTCTAACCTACTGCTACTACAAATATCGTAGCAAACACTACAGTAGCACACACGGAATTACCTTGTATATGTGTTATTTTGTAATTTTGAAAATGTGTCTTTGGGACAGCTTCCTAGAAGCTTCACTTCTGGGTCAAAAAGTGAAAACACAGGTAAGTAATGTTATTACACGTTGCCAAGTTCCCTCCACAGGAGGTGTGCATTTTGCGCTCCCACCAGTAGAGTTTTACGAGTGTGTGACACGCGCAGCCCTGTCAACTGAATATGCTGTTAAACCCTTCCTTGATTTTGGCCAAACAGCACCTCAGTTTGACTTTACCTTAATATGAGTGCGGTCGGGCATGGATTCATGTTTAGAGACTATCTACATTTCTTCCCCATGATCTTCCGTTTTGACTATTCCCCCCACCCCCCATTAAGTTGTTATCTTCTTCTCCATTTTTAGGAATGCTCTTTTTTGGGATATTAGCTCTTGGTGATGTAAGCTGCAATTTCTCTTCTGAAGTCTGACACCTGTCTTAATTTTCAGACCCCACACTCTCAACTATGACACTATCCTGTCTGTATCCACTGTTCTTCCTTCTGATCCTTATACTTCCTCTCTTTAGTTATTTTAAAAACTTCAAGAAAATATTGCCCGTCTAGGATCTTAAGTCTTCAGAGAAGTAATCTCCTCTGTTACATCCTCCTCGTTGTGGACTGACTGTGAGCTCACCCTAAGGGTCACCTGTTTTTTTCCATGGGAATATTGTGATGTCTGGGCTGTTGAAGGATCCCAGCAGTGATACTGTAATTGCTTCTGCTAGGCTCTAATGGGGCATACATTTTTATTCTAATATTTCAGGTAGGAGCTTCCCACGCCCAGTGGCAGTATCAATTTATACTCTAAATCTGCTGGAGATACAGGCTTCAGAATTCTGACATCTTATAAGGGACCTGGGGTTCCTTCCCAAGGTCACGGCAGAGAAAAGCTTTTCTCATCTACCGGTGGTAAAGGTTTGACTCAATTAGTCTTATTTCCTTTCCCTTGAATGGCACTCATCTGACTGTCCCATCTCGCGGCAGAAGTTCAGTTCCAGGTCCCCAGTTCATGTCATCCTAAAGTCTCGCCTTCTTTCCCTGTGCGGGCACTAAAACCCAGCCCCAGCCCTAACTGGTCAGACTGGTCATAATGCCCAGGGCTGCTGCTGCTTCAGTTCACACCCCTCTTTGCTTCTGACACCTGCAGATTTTTTCTGTCAATTGAGCTCAATCATGCATCACAAATTCTGAGAGGGGATTAACGCTTATCCAGTATCTTCAGGTTTGGAACAAAAGGATTTCAGTGTCATCTGGAACCTCTGTCAGAGTCTAATAATCTGTCTACATGTCTTTTCTTCCCATGGTTTGTGAGTCTGTGAGGGCTGGGACAAAGACTCACTCACCCGTGTAGCAACCTAGTAACTAGTAAACTTGCCAGTATACATACATATATATATACACACACATACATATACACACACACACACATACACACACACACACACACATATACACACACATACACACACATACATATATACATATACACACACATATATACACACATACATATATATACACACATACATATACACACACATATACACATACATACATACATATATATACACACACATACACACAATACATATATACACACATACACATACACACACACATATATACACACACGCATATACAAACACACATACATATATACACACACATATACACACACATATATACACACATACATATATATACACACACATATACACACACATATATACACACATATATGTATACATATATATATATTCCTTAACATACGTTTGTCAAATTCAAGAATCTATTTTTCCATGGTTGTTACATTTAGGATTATATTTTATTATTGTTCCAGCAATGAGCTTCATATTTTGAAAGCTTTTTCTATGAAATTACCTTTATTAAATAATGCTCTTTTCCATTTGTATTAATTAAAAATAGATACACTTACCAAACACAATTGCTCATAACTATGAAAAATCCAGCATTACCACAATGAGTTATCTCAGCCAAAAGAAAAGAAAATAGACATTTTAACTAACTAGCAGAGTTTTATCTCAAATAAAAACAACTGCTGTTACTTAGAATAGGTTCAGAAAGGACCCCAGCACCCAGGCACTCTGATTTATAAGCACGTATAAGGTTCTTTTGATTTCCTCATATACAAATTGATTTATGTGTGAAAAGGAGAACTTCTGACTATAGATATTCAGGTATTTATTTTGTTACTCAGTGGATTTTTTTTCCTTAAGGTTTCATGTAATCTTCTCTTATCTAAAAGGATATACTTGAATACATCACCATTTATGGCATCAAGCTCATAGGATATCTGTTCTTTCTACATATTCTGTATTTCCTAGCAAAACTCTACTGTTTTTTCCCCTCTTGGTAGAAAGCAAAGAAAACAAACACCAGCAAACTTTCTGATTTTTCTTTTAAAGGAGCCTACGTTTTTCCATCTATTATAATCACTCCTTAGTCCTTAGAAAGGCTTGTGTGGGATTCCTTGCTTCCCTAACTCAGAGACGCACATATTCCTTCCTTCTCCGCCTCCAGAAAGTATTTATTAATCTTAATGCTTAGTCCTGATTATTATGTATGTCTAACACTTTCTTATATGCCATGCAGACTGTAACTTTGAACCCTGAAGGACGGAAGCTTATTCTTTCTCTCTTTCAACAAATATTAACATGAGAATAAAGACATATTCAGTGTTTTAAAACTAAAAAATACTTAAAATACTTTATAAGAATTTCTATTCTATTTCTAAATTTTGAGAGCTGTCCTGTTTCTGGCAGGCCCGTGGTGTGTATCTGCAGTATACTGGGGTGAAAAATCAGAGCCAGATCCATAAAGTTACAGGAATGAAATACCCGTAGGCCATCTTGTTTATACTGACCCAAACCAGTGTCTGAAATGAGACTGTTTAAAACAAAGTGCGATTGAAACTTTATTCCTGATCACTGCCTCAACTTTCTAGCACATACTTCTCATCCTTGCAATAAACCTAAAGTAACCCTTGAGGTTTACTTTTTTACTTGCAGTAAACCCAGTTTTAATGTTATAAGGATCATTTCTTCCAGTTGTATCTGTTCTCAAAGCAACAGAAGCACTACATTCTGCAAAATAACCAGAATGTTTAGGGGGAATATTAGCTGGATCCAGTGAGACTCACCATCATATCTAAGAAAAGAACAAAATGTAGGTAGATGTTTTCTGTTATTCTAGAAACCAGTGAACAAAGGTCAGTATCCGAGAGCATTTACCGCAGCTTTGTTTATGGATTACGCGATCTGGGTGGCTAAGTATACAGTTAAAATGTTACAGATACAGAGGCCACGAAAAAGAGAAGTGACACTAAATTCCTTCACATGTAACAGAAAAGACCGACCCCCCCATTTTAAAAAAATCTTAGACTGTGTTAAACACAAATTAAAAAAAATCATTTTCTCAAGGGTGGCAGCACAAACGATAGGTATCTATTACAATGCGTCCCAACCCAACAATTTAGTGCTGCAAAGCAGGAAAGTTTAGTACTCTTGCTTCAAACAGGACACCCTTTCCTTAGTAAATACACAGAAATTAACTTTAATTTATTTGATGCTTTTTATATAAAAAAAAGTAAAAACGTTTCCCCCTGTTTGAGGAATAGCTGAGCAGGCAATGGGGTAATCTTCAAGAATTTGAAGCACTTTTAAGCACACACACACAGAAAAAAGATGCCTTTTAGATAAGAAGGATCAAAATTCTTAAAGTAAGAAGTTTTGAGGGAATTTTATGCTTTCCTTTTACAAAATCATGGTCCATGTGTGGAAAAGGAATGAATGGAATTGACTCAAAATAAAGTTAACTATAAATTGTACACTCATGAGCACGTACACTGAAGTATCTTTAAACAAACCCAGGGATGTGAGAGCCATTTGGGTTCTTACTGGAAACCATCCATACAGAGAGCAACTGACAGAAGGCCAGACTCTGCAATACCACCTGTTCTGTGAGACTTCATTATAAAAGGATTTCTCTGTACGTATGTGCTTTCACAAACCTTCATATGTGGTTATGCTGGTAAAATCAGCAAAAAACGACCAATGCGTTCTAGGTGTCTTCTCTAGTTTCCAAAGTTACTTCTTTTTTTGTGAAATTGAGCTAAATGGCTTTCAGTCTTTTGTGTAAAGGAAAAAAACCCCTGACATTTATTAGAATCAGACCTTTCTAAAACAAAACAAAAAAAAAGATTAAATTTAAAAAAGTATCTTAGGGCTTCCCTGGTGGTTGGGAGTCCGCCTGCCAGTGCAGGGGACGTGGGTTCGTGCCCCGGTCTGGGAAGATCCCACATGCCGCGGAGCGGCTGGGCCCGTGAGCCATGGCCTCTGAGCCTGCGCGTCTGGAGCCTGTGCTCCGCAACGGGAGAGGCCACAGCGGTGAGAGGCCCGTGTACAGCAAAAAAAAAAAAAAAAAAAAAGTATCTTAAACGATCTCATATATTTACGGTTGTGGAAATACTTCACTGATCATTTCAATAAACTCAAGTATTTGAAAAACTCTGATTTCTAGAAATAAACAAGAAGCATCAGGCATAGATAGGTTCTAATAAGGAATGAATACCCATTAAGGATCATTTAAAAGGCATCAGTGGCTGAATAAATTAGTGAAACCAGACAGCAAAACTTGTCTGCTACTAGAGGTATCATTTTCTAAAACACATCAATAAGTGACTGGGGCTGGCGGGTAGTGATGAAGATTGTGATTTCAAAAAAACTGGGTTATCTGAATACTGGCACTAAAGTTCAAACTCTACTGGGGTCACTTAGATATCTAAACCTAGAACATAACTATTGTCTTACTAAAGAGAAAAGGTAGTTTTGCCTAAGTCTTCCTTCAGAAATAAAGGTTAGCTTTAACTTGCTGCTTCTAGAAGATGGAGCAGACATACTTTTCCCCATACCTCTGATAAGTACAAAAGTAAAACTAAAAAGTAACTGTAAGCTATACATACAAATGTAAAACTACAGCCACACCAACATAAAAAGGTGGAGGGAAGACAGACTGGTTAAGGACACTGGGACCCAAAGAATGTCACAGGTGGTAAGTTCCCTGGATTTTCTTCTTGCCTCATATATCAGACCTGGAGCTGGAAACCAGCGACCTGGAAGCACCAACAGTCACAGACAACAAAAGCCTGAGCTCTCTAGCCCAGGAGGCCTAGAGGGGAAAGGGGCAGCCTAGCAAGATAAAAACATTTTAGACTATAATCACTCTACTCAAAAGGTCACAGGAAAAACTGCCGCCCATGGCAGCAAAGCCAAATGGTGAGCTGGGGCCTGTACCCCACAGCCTCTCCTCCCCCCGGGCAGGTGTCAGAGGAAGCCAGGGAAGGGGCAGTAACCAAGCCCCCCCAGTGGCACCGGGGACAGGCGGGCGGAGCGGTGAGTCCCACCCTGGGAAGTGTCAGAGGAGGCCCAGTGCTGCACAGCAGGAAGGAGGCCACCCTGCAGTGCTTACGGAGGGAGTCCTACACATCCTGGCAGGAATAAGTCCGGGGAGGCCTAGCAGGGGTACAATTCATACCGCTGCCCGGAGTGATGGGGAGCCCCACTCCCTGGGTGTCAACAGAGGCAGAGGGGAGCCTGGATTTGCCTCCACTGGGCAGTAATGAGGCCTCACCACCCTCTCCTCTCTGGAGTGTGCCAACGAAAACCAGCTGGCAGAGACGGTTTAAATAAGATCCAGAGTCACAGGGCGTGCCCCAGACCCCAAATGTCCAGGCACCGATGAAAAATCACTCCTCATACTGAGAGCCAGGAAGATCGCCAACTGAATGAAAAAAGACAACTATGGTTAAAGGCACAGGGGAAGCGAAAACCTTCTTCTCGACAACAGACTTAGGTATTTGGGCAGCAGCTGATTAGCTACCACAGTGGGACTGTGAGGGGCCGGAAGCAGCCAGCAGCTGCCCCGAAGGCCTGTCCACAGAGCACCGCCCTCCCCAGCAAGCCTTGGTTCACCTCCGCCCAACCCTGGGACAGGTCGGGGAGGCAGGCAGCGGGGGCTGCTGTGTCTGCAGTAGACCTAACTCTTAGCAGCCGCTTCCGGGAAACTTCTAGGTCAGGAGAGCCTATCCAGTCCAGGTCTCTGTAGCCATCTGACCACAGTTAGTCTGCAACTGGGTTCATCTAATCACCCAAAACTACAGCTTTATTTTGGTGGTAAGGACACCCCAGCCCCAAGAACCAACAGCACCCCTGCACTTCCTAGGCATGTGCAGGTAGGTCCTTTTGACTAGCCTCCCTGTTTTTAGGTTAAGAAAAATTCCTTCTTTCTCACACATGTAGCTCCTTCCATTTAGATAAATAATAATAGTAAATATTAATTTTATCAACTCAGAAGTTATCAATATATTTTTACTTTTATTGATTTGAAAATTATTAATTTTGAAACTTATTGATTTATTAATCAATATTAATGGACAGCTGATGTTTATAATATAATTGATGTTTAAAAGTTCTTAATTTATGTTACTGAGGATTATACTCTCCTAGAAATACACAGCAATTTACTGGCTAAGGATCAGTTCTAACTATATCAAGATGTGAAGTACAATTTATTACCCGACTATATGAAAGACTAGTTCATGAAATAACTGTGGCACTTAACGTGAATAGGTTAACTTAACCAAGAGTTAAAAAAAGAAAAGGTACTAGATATTTTTGCTAAGGGATCAAATGCAGAAAGATTGAAAACTTTAGGTTCTTTAAGGAAAATAGAGAAAATAACCTGAAATCGATAGCATTTAGACAGAACTGTTTTCGGTAAGGAATTTTTTTACCCTACATTTATTTTACCTCTTCAAAATACGGCTGTAGAATTTTTAACTCCCATCCTCCTTGTTTCCAGGAACAGATTTTTAATTTAAAATGTCAAAACAGCAAAAAGCCTGTGGGGTACATAATATCACAATTACCTGTGATACACTGTGCCATAAATGCTTAAAGCATTCTCAACACATGCAAATCATGGAAAAAAGATCTTAAAAGCCCTGAAACCTTATAAAAAACTTCCAGCAGTTCTCATCCAATAAAGCCGATTCTGAACTATTAACAATGGGGTGGTGTACAGAGGGCATCTGTTTGCTGAGTTATATTATGTAAGGATTAAAAGAATGGCATGTGTTAATATTTTCACACAAGTGTCAGAAAACAGTAAAAAGTAAACATAACGCCTATATTCTCTCTTGAGTAAGCAAATACATTTTTCATGGCTTTAACTGGTACTTCTATTTTGATGACTCCAGAAATCAGTATTTCTAGCTCTCATGAAATTTTTATACTGCTTTCTTCTAAAAATGTTATTGTTTTAGGTCTCATGCTCTGGTCCTTGATTCAACTGGATTTAATTTTTGTATATGGTGTTAGGTAAGGGTCTGAACTCATTCTTTAGCATGTGGATATCCAGTTTTCCCAGCACCATTTGTTGAATTGACTGTCCTTTTCCCATTGAATGGTACTGGCACCCTTGTCAAAAATCATCTGAGGGCTTCCCAGGTGGCGCAGTGGTTGAGAGTCCACCTGCCGATGCAGGGGACACGGGTTGGTGCCCCGGTCCGGGAGGATCCCACATGCCGCGGAGCGGCTGGGCCCGTGAGCCATGGCCACTGAGCCTGTGCGTCCGGAGCCTGTGCTCCGCAATGGGAGAGGCCACAGCAGTGAGAGGCCCACGCACCGCAAAAAAAAAAAATCATCTGACCATGTATGTAAGGGCTTATTTCTGGGCTCTCTATTCCACTGGTCTGTACATCTGTCTTTATGCTAATAGCACATTGTTTTGATGCTTTTAGATTTATAGTAAGTTTTGAAATCAGGAACTGTGAGTTCTCCAGTTTTGTTTTTTTTCAAGATTGTTCTGGCTTATTCAGGGTCCCTTGAGATTGATTCCATATAAATATTAGGATGGGTTTTCTATTTCTGAAAAAAAGCATCTCTGGAATTTATATGTGACTGCATGAATCTGCAGATTGCTTTGGGTAGTAGTGATATTTTAACAATTTTAAGTCTTCCAAAACCATGAACCAGGAATATTTTTCCATTAATCTATGTCTTCTTTAAATTCTTTCAGCAATGTTTTGTATTTTTCATTGTACAAGTCTATCACCTCCTTGGTTAAGTTAATTCCTCAGTATTTTAATCTTTTTAAAGCTATTGTGTGTGAAATTGCTTTTGTAATTTCTTTCTCGGTTTGTTCATTGTTTGTGTATAAAAACGCAAACAAATTTTTATATGTTGACTTAAAAAAATTTTTTTTTTGAAGATTACTATTATTCTATTTTATTTATTTATTGGCTGCATTGGGTCTTAGCTGTGTTATGTGGGATCTTTCATTGCGGCACACGGGCTCTTCGTTGCGGGCAGGCTTCTCTCTAATTGTGGCGTGTGGGCTCATCAGTTGCGGCACGCAGGCTCTCTAGTTGTGGCATGTAGGCTCCAGGGCGTGTGGGCTCAGTAGTTGCAGCATGAGTGCTCCAAAGTGTGTGGGCTCTGTTGTTGTGGCATGCAGGCTTCAGAGTACGTGGGTTCTGTAGTTGTGGCACACACTCTCTAGTTGTGGCATGCGAGCTCAGTAGCTGCAGTGTGCGGGCTTACTTGCCCCATTGCATGTGGGATCTTAGTTCCCCAACCAGGGATCGAACCAGTGTCCCCTGCACTGCAAGACAGATTCTTAACCACTGGACCACCAGGGAAGTTTTGTATGTTGACTCTTTGCATCCTACTTTGCTGAATTCATTTACTAGTTCTAACAGTTTTTTTCTCTGTGAGAAATCCTTAGGGTTTTCTACATATAAGCTCATACCACCTGCAAACAGAGATAATTCTGCTTCTTCCTTTCCAAATTGGAGTTCTTTTATTTATTTATTTATTTTTGCCTAACTGCTCTGGATAGAACTTCCAGTACTATGTTGAAAAGAAATGGTGAGGGACTTCCCTGGTGGTCCAGTGGTTGAGACTTTGCCTTCCAATGCAGGGGGTGTGGTTTCGATCCCTGGTTGGGGAGCTAAGATCCCACATGCCTTGCTGTGAAAAAACCAAAGCTTGAAGAAGCAACACTGTAACAAATTCAATGAAGACTTTAAAAATGGTCCACATAAAAAAAAAAAATCTTAAAAAAAAAAAAGGCAAAGAAGTGGTGAAAGCAGGTACTCTTGCCTTGTTCCTGATCTCAGAGGAAAAGGTTTCATTTCAGTCTTTCACTATTGAGAATGATGTTTGCTGTGGGATTTTCATATATGGATTTTATTATGTGGAGGTAATTGAGTGTTTTTATCATAAAAGGGTGTTGAATTTTGTCAAATCAATTGAGATGATCATGTGATTTTTTTCCCCTTTATTCTGCAGATGTGGTTTATTACATTGATTAATTTTTGTATGTTGAACCAGCCTTGCATTCCGGGAACAAATCCCTCTTAGTCATGATATATGATGTTTTAATATGCTGTTGAATTCTGTATGCTGGTATTTTGCTGAGGATTTCTGCAACAATGTTCATAAAGGATACTGGTTTGTAGTTTTGTTTTTTTGTAGTCTCTTTGCCTGGCTTTGTTTTCAGGGTAATGCTGGCCTCACAGAATGAATTAGGAA
This sequence comes from Globicephala melas, assembly GCF_963455315.2. Classification (NCBI taxonomy): domain Eukaryota; kingdom Metazoa; phylum Chordata; class Mammalia; order Artiodactyla; family Delphinidae; genus Globicephala; species Globicephala melas. Next base: position 100,666,875 of record NC_083323.1, on the reverse strand, counting down.
GTATTCCTTTGCCTTCAATTTTTGGGAAACATCGGAGGAGGAGAGGTATTAGTTCTTCTTTAAATGTTCTTCTTTAAAGAATTCAGGGATGAAGTCATCAGGTCTAGGGCTTTTCTTTGTTGGGAGATTTTTGATTACTGACTCAATCTCCTTACTAGGTCTAACTCAGATTTTCTATTTCTTCATGATTTAGTCTTGGTAGTTTTTTCGCTTCTGGGAATTTGTTTCATCTAGGTTATCCCATTTTTTGGCTTACAATTGTTCACAGTACACTCTTATAATCCTTTTTATTTGTGGAGAATCAGTAGTAATGTCCCCATTTTCATTTCTGATTTTAGTAACTGAGACTTCTTTTTCTTCCTTACTCCATATAGCTAAAAGTTTATCAATTTTGTTGACTTTTTCAAAGCAAAAGCTTCATTGGTTTTTCTGATTTTTCTCTCCTGTTTTTCTTTTCTCTGTTTTATTGATTCTCTGCTTAAATCTTTATTATTTCCTTTCTTCTGCTGGCTTTGGGTTAGTTTGCTTTCCTTCTTCTACTTCCATAAATTATAAAGTTATATTGTTGATTTGAGATCTTTCTTGTTTTTTAATGTAAGCATTTGCAGCTACAAATTTCCCACAGCACTGCTTTCACTATGTCCCAGAAGTTTTGGTAAGTTGTGTTTTCATTCACCTCCAAGTATTTTCTAATTTCCCTAGTGATTTCTTCTTTGATCTATTGGTTGTTTAAAGGTGTATTGTTCAATTTCCACAACTTTGTAAATTTTTCAATTTCACTTTCGTTACCAATTTCTAACTTCGTCCTGTTGTGGTCAGAGAAGATACTTTGTATGATATCTATCTTTTAAAATCTATTGTGGTCTAACATATGGTCCATCCTGGAAAACACCCCACGTGCGTGTGAGAAGACTGTGTACAGGCATACCTTGGAGATACTGAGCGTCAGTTCCAGATCCATGTGATAAAGCAAATATTGCAATAAGTGAGTCACGTGAATTTTTTTCTTTCCCAGTGCATAAAAAGTTATGTTTACACTATACTGTAGCCCATTAAATGTGTAATAAAAAATTACAGACTTTAATTAAAAAACATTGCTAAAAACTGCTAACTATCATCTGAGCCTTCAATGAGTTGTAGTAGTAAAATCAAAGATCACTGATCACAGATCACTGTAACAAATATGATAATAATGGAAAAGTCTGAAATATTGTGAGAATTACCAAAATGTGACATAGAGACACAAAGTGAGCAAATGGTGTCTGAAAAGCGTCACCTACAGACTTGCTTGATGCAAGGTCGTCACAAACCTTCAATCTGTAAAAAAAAAACAAACCAAAAAACCCCAACAACAACAACAAAACATAGTATCTGTGAAGCACAACAAAATGAAGTGCAGTAAAATGAGGCATGCCTGTCTGCTGTTACTGCTGGGTGGAGTGTTTTGTATATGTCTGTAATGTTTAGTTGGTTTACTGTGCTGTTTAAATCTGTTATTTCCTTACTTATGTTCTGATTGTTCTATCCATTACTGTGAATGGGGTAATGAAGTCTCCAACTGTTACTGTAGAACTGTCTACTTGTTCCTTCAATTATGTCAGGTTTTGCTTCATATATTTTGATGGTCTGTCCATTGATGTGTAAATGTTTATATCTGTTTCACTGTCCTGCTGTATTGAACTTTTCATTAATACATAACATCCTTCTTTGTCTTTTGTAAACTTTTTCAATTTAAAGTCTGTTTTCTTATATTAGTAGAGCCACTTATGCTCTCTTATGGTCACTATTTGCATGGAGTATCTTTTTCCATCCTTTCATTTTTAAACTTTTTTATGTCTCTGGACATCAAGTGGGCCTCCTGATGACAGCATGTAGTTGGTTTATCTGTTTTTATCCAATCTGTCAATCTCTGTCTTTTGATTGGAGAGTTTAACCAATTTACATTTAAAGTAATTACTCATAAGGAGGGGCTTACTTCTGCCATCGTGCTATTTATTTTCTACATGCCCTATAGTTTTTTTGTCCCTCACTTCCTGCATTACTGCCTTCTCTTGTATTTAGTTGATTTTTTTTTTTGTAGCAAAATGTTTAAATTCCTTTCTTACTTCCTTTTGTGTATATGCTATATCTATTTTCTTTGTGGCTACCGTGGGGATTATATCTAACATCCTAAAGTTATAACTGTCTAATCTGAATTTACACCAGCTTAATTTCAATAACATATAAAAACTCTGCTCCTTTACAGCTCTGTCCCCACCCTTTCTAGCTGTTGATGTCACAAAACTACATGCTTATACAATGTGTAACCCAAAACATAAAAGTAATTCTTCTTAATGCGCCAGTCTCCTAAATTACGTAGAAAACAAGACGTGGAGCTACATACCAAAGTTACAGTAATATGAGCTTTTACACATAATTTTTTCCCTTAAATCTATTAGTCTCTTAAATGATGCATAAAACAAAAACTACAGTTACAAACCATTGTTACAATAACACTAGCTTTTATAATTGCCCACGTATTTACCTTTATTGAGATCTTTATTTCTCCATGCAGCTTCATGCTTCTGTCTAGTGTTGTCCTTTCATCTCACCCTGCAGGACTCCTGTGAGCATTTCTTGCAGGGCAGATCTAGTGGTCATGATCTCCTGCAGCTTCTGTTTAACTCAGACTGTCTTAATTTCTCCCTCATTTTTCAAGGAGAGTTTTACTGGATATAGGATTCTTGTTTTTTTCTTTTAGCTCTTTGAATATATCAGCCTCCCCAAAAAAGTCTTCTGGCCTCCAAAGATTCCAATAAGAAACCTGCTGAAAATCCGACTGAGGATCCTTGTATGTGATGACTCTCTCTTCATCTTTTGAAAGTTTGATTATAATGTGTCTCACTTTGAATTCATCTTACTTAGAGTTTGTTGAGATTCATGAATGTTTATATTTATGTCTTTCAGCAAATTTGGGAAGTTTTCACCATTATTTCTTCAGATATTCTCCCTGCCCCCTTCCCTCTCTCTTCTTCTGGGATTCCCATGATGTGTGTGTTGGTCCACTTAGTGCTGCCCCATAGGCCCCTAGGCTCTGTTCCCTTTTCTTACATCATTCTTCTTTCTGTCCCTCAGCCTTGATAATCTCCCTTATCCTATCCTCATGTCACCGATTCTTTCTCCTGCCTGCTCAAAGCTGCCTCTGAATCCCTCTAAGTGAGGGATTTCATTTCAGTTAATGCACTTTTCAGTTCCAGAATTTCTTTTTAGTTTCTTTTTAGGTTTTATGTCCCTTTACTGATATTTCCATTTAGCCACATATCATTTTCTTGACATCCTCATTCCAAAAGGGAGAAGTTGGAAGGAGTAAAGGGGTTGTCAGTTCCAAGCAAGTTTGAAATCCAGCAGAACACATTCCATTAGGCTTCAAGGCCTGCGAACAAGGCCTCTGTGGCTCAAGGTTGTGCCCTCTGGCCACGTGGTGGCTTCACTGGCCTCTGCCTCTGGGCCCCCAGCAGCTCCGCTGACACAAAATCTTAACTTTAAAGTCTTGATTTTAAGGTAAAACTAATCAATACTATCAGAATTCAGGCAAGCAGTCACGTGCAGGACTGAGCCGGGTACAGAGCCTGAAAGGGAGCACGAGGGCCTGGTTCTGGGGTGCTGGTAATGATCTGCTTCTTGGATATGTATGCTGGTTACATGAGAGTATTTCCTTGTGAACATTCACTGACATGTATGCTTAGATGTGTACTTTTCTGTGTGTATATTTCAATAAAAAAGATTTTTTAAAAAAAGGTTGTAGAACAAGAAGATTTCAGCAATAGAGGAAATTATCTCTAGACAGAGAGAGTTATTTCCTTTAATTTAGCTCATGTTTTGCCATTTTCTACAGTTAAAACATTATGGGAATGAAAAGAAGATGTTAAGTTATGGCTGCTCCTACCAGCTGACATAAAAGTGAGAGACCTATTTTAGTCTCAGAGTATTAAAAGATACAATTTAGCTATTTTAATATTATATAGTAAGAGACATAGTTATTTCAGTGCATGGCCATAAGAACAGTTGTAAGCCAGTGGCTAGTAATATCATTACCATTCAGGAAGATAATCCAGGATTAGGAAATACTGTTATAAACAGTGAATGTCTAAATACAGTTAAAGATGGCAATCAGCTGAATTAGAACCAGCCTTCAAAACTGCTTTCCTGTAGCGTATAGCTCTGCCTGGTTATTTTTTCTAAACAATAAGGTAGATAGGGAGGCAACCGTGAGGAAAACTGTTGCAGAGATAACTTGTTCTTACGAGTCTTCCATTTAGCAGAGACTGGGACAGAGCTGACTAGAGGGACAGCACACAGTGCGTCCTTTCTCTGGATCCGGGCCAGTGACTGAGGGCCGATGGAGAAGTCAACCAGGCTCTTACACGTGTTTAACATGAGTCTTAATATACAGCTAGGTATTGGTTTCAGGCCTGCAAGGTGGATACATTTGCGAAGAGCACATATATATCTAAACATAGTTCGATCTCTTTGGATATTTCTGGTGACCTGGCTCATTAAAGTGCTAGGGAGGCCTGAAAGGCGCATGTTCAAAACGATCTTCAGAGGCACCTAATTTTAGAGTTGACTACTATTAGGCTGCAATCTCACACAAGGCCAGGAGAAACATGATACCCAATCCGGAGTGCCATATTGAGGCGCACCACCGGCAACACCACAAACTTTATGTTAAGCACATTCTCTACCTTGAAAAACAGCTACCGCAAACCCTGTTTTAGCACTAAAGCGCATCAATTTATTTAGTTAATTAAATTCTTACACTGTATAAAATCTTTGAAATACAGGGGGAAAAGCTCTTGAACCTCAGCTATAACAGATGTTCATTCTTTGGCAGTCACTATTTTCTAGGAGCTTTTAACAGCTTTTCAATCTCTATTTGCTCTTCTTAAGAATGCAAATTTACTGATTCTTAAATTCTGCTGTTCAAAAGATATCTTAATAAATGATGTGTAATATTTTGGGGCCAGATTTCCATATATCTGCCCATGTACATATATGACAGTAACAGTATTTTCACACCCGAATCATTTGTGATGGTAATTTAGGATTACGACCATACATGTTTTCAAACTTGGCTGCTTAAAAATCGGTCTATCTGATTTCAGATGCTCTCTGAGTTCTCAATCAGAATTCTCTAACTCTCATTAATTCAGTCAACAATTTCCAAGATAATTGTTGAAAATGAGAAGGTATCTGTTGACGTAAGATCGGGAATAGATTTTGGCCTGTCAAGATTCTGACTTTTTAAACTGAGCACAGTCCATTATGGTAATTTATTTTCACTGTAATTTAGAAAAGAGCTTATTAAAGTACTATTTATCACGAGAGAATTACTGGGTCATTAATAATACAGCTAAAGGCTACTGAAATCTCTAACCAAAAGCCCACAATGATGGCAACACATTTCAGTGTAGTGATCAGCAGTGTTGGCAACGGAGGGACATGATTTGTTCTGAATCCCAGCTCCATCGCTTACTAGCTATGTGACTTTGGGCAAATTACTCACTGTCTCTCTCTTAGCATCTCCTCTGTACAATGAGGATAACTGTACTTCACAGGGTTGTTGTGAAGAGTATATGAGTTAATTCATGTGAAGCACTCAAAACAAGAGTTAGCTCAATAAATTTTAGATATTCTTATCTTGAATAATGTTTTCAAGAAAGCCAGATAGTACGGGTGATTTAATTTGGTCATGTACATTGTCCACGGGAAGGGCATTCTGTAACAGGTAATGTTATAGTTTTATATCACTCCTCTCGTCCTTGAATACAAATATCATTTAATTCCATATTCACTTTTAATAAGTATCCACACTGGTTCAAAAGGGACCAAAAGAGGCGGTAGGAATAGATTCTGTGGAGTACACTGGTCTGAACTGACTCCTGCCAAGAGAAGTTTAGTGGGGGAAAGGGGAACCACCCTAAACCAGCCTTCTTTTTACTCATGTTTAATGAGATCCTCAGACCAAGGTCAAGGAGCACAGGAAACAGTTATAAATCATGCCACCTGACGGGAGAAGGAATAGGAGGGGCACGTGCACTGGGGCAGGAAATCTAGGTTGATTTATTTGCATTGAGACAATTCAAGAGGGATCAGGAGACTCAGAAGGTTTATAAATTCCCTGTGGCATCATAAAAGGCAGCGGTCTGACAATAGGAAGGGCAAGCTAGATTTGACGCTAGAAAAGAAGGGAAGGGTCTTATCAAAGTTTTGTGAAGAATCTTTCTACATCTGGAATTGATGACAAAAAAGATGGAAGAGATGGAAGAAAGGAGGCTGGGAGGATTCCAGATTTCCCCACATCTCCCAACCTCTGGACTTCACTTAACTCCAAGCAAGCAGAACTCATCAAAATATGATCTATTTCTTTGTAGGATACAAAAAAGGTTTCAAGGGGATAGTGAGTAACCAGGATTTCTTTTTTAACTTTAAAATGCAATACTTACTACTTTCATAAAGTAAGGAAATTCCTATAGACAGATTTAAACAATCCTTACATATGTGTTTTCTTATGCTTTACAATTCCTTCTTTTAAAACTGTTCCCAATGTCAGCAATTAGCAGGTAATATAGCTATAAGTAAATATATTGACTTGTCAAAAATTGGAAAATACATAACTTTAGACCTCAAAATTAATTTTATCTATCCATGTAATATTATAGATGAGGAAGATAAGACCAGAGAGGTAAGTTAGGAAGCTTGTGACTTGATTCATTAAAAAAACCGAAAGAATAAATTAGTGGCCAACACTTACATTTCAAGAGATTTGTAAGTGAAGGGGGTCAGAAAGTATAAACTTCCAGTTATAAGATTAAGTCCTGGGAATGCGATGTACAGCATGGTGATGAGAGTGAACAATACTGTGTTGTACATTTGAAGGTTACTGAGAGTCAAGATCTTAAAAGTTTCCATCACAAGAAAAAAAAATGTAACTGTGTGGTGATGGATGTAAACTAACCTTACTGTGGTGATCGTTTCACAATATACACACATATCACATCATTATGTTGCACATCTAAAACTAATATAATGCTGTATGTCAACTACACCTCGATCAAAAAAGAGAGGTTTATATATATGGATTCTCTGTGTGTGGGGGCGGTATGGATGACTGGATAACACAGGGCTCTCGTCTTGCAGGGTCACAACGAGCTGGAATTAAAAGCGGCGGCCTCTCTGGACAAAGCACGTGGCCCCCAGTTCATCATGGTCTCTCCTCTCGTCTTACATGCGTCCCTCCCCTCTTGAGTTATGGCATCTGCCTGGCCCACACAGCCCTCAGGCTTGGGGCTATAAGGCATCTGAATAGTACGCTGTAGGTTGTGAAGTGCTGTGTATCAGTTGATGGGGTATTACTGCTCCAGATGATACACTTAGTTTATCAACAGAGTTGGAGCTGGAGCTGAGGTCTGGAGCTGGAGCAACAGTTACCGGTGGGGATTCCTACATTTGAAGAGGACACTGTGGCTCAGAGTAAACGCAACAACTCGTAGGACAGCAAGTGAACAGTGCTGCTGCTTCTTTCCTCCTCCCTCTCGCATTTTAGCTTCTGCCCAAAGGAGGACGAACGTGTGAATGAAGAAAAGCAAAGAATGGCTTTGCTAATGTAAGGAAAAAAACCAATTCCGTGGCTAGGAAATTCCAAACTACAAAGATGAGTCTTGAAGTGAAGATTAAAGCAGAGATTAAGCTGAGGAAGTAGAAGGCAATTCCAGAGATGAGGGCAGTGAACGGAAAATGCTTTGCATCCAGTTCCTTTCAAATAAATCTGGATACCAGCGGCAGGAAACATGTAGCTGATCCTAATGTTTGTAGTGGTTTAGAGGAAGAAGTATGTATACTGAGTACTTAATATGTAAGAATCTAGAACTGAAGGGAGATAGGATAATTAAAACGAGATGAGCACGTTTATCTGACCAAGTCAATACGGGCTGTTGAATCATGAAATAAGGATTGAACTGTAATCGTCTACTCTGTCAACTTCTGGATATCGGATATTCTAACCAGCAGAAGGTTTTCACTCTCTCTGATCACCACGTACCAGTCACCTTCAGGGGATAACGTCGCACAGATGGCTGAGAGGCTGGCTCGTGGACACGACAAGTACAGGACAGAGCAGGCAGGCCAGACGCCCGTGTGTCCTCTGAGAGATGCCTGCTGCGTCCCAGCACCTGGCATCGCGGGTGCGCGGAGCCTGGCCTCATCACCAAGAACGCCGGCGCTTGGCGAGGCGGCCAGTCGCCTCTGGCTCTGCCCCCCACGTGCAGCCTCTGCAGCACTCCCGCTACCTCAACATTTGCTGTTTATTTTTTCCTTTGTTCACTGACAACTCAGGAGCTCTCTGTAGCTTCACCCTATTGCTGTTCTCTTTTCATAGAATGTAAAATCGTTTTGTTGTTCTCTCTCCAATGTTAGATGTCACTTTTAAACTAGTTTTAATACTATGATGAATGGGTTTTCCCAGTTGCTCCAGAACTGGTGGCCCAGGCCCAACGCCGGGGACAAAGGAGAGCTCAGCAGGTCACATTCTAGAGAGCCCACAAGGGGGGTGGGGGGGGCAGAAAAGGCACCACCGTCCACCAGGCCAGCCCCTCACAGCTCATGCCTTTTCTGGGTTGCGACTGGTGTACGGTGATGCTAAGTCTGGCAGAAGGAGTCTTGACGTCACGGGGAGCAGACAGTCATGCACAAGGGGGGCCCCTGTGCTCAGTGAGAGAGGCTCAAAGAGGATTCAGCCCTAAATCCTAGAGTCTTCAATCTTGAAGACGGGGTTTGAGTAGAAGAAAAGGAAACAGGCTTCTCCTTCCTTTGTTTGGTACCTACTCAGGCATCGGACTTGTTGGTTTGCCTTGTGCTTATCTGAGGAGGAGAAAGGACACCTAGAGACAGAGAGCAGGATGGACAGAGGAGCACGTGGCAGCCGACACGCTCTCTTCAGCCCAGCAAGGAGCAGCCAGGTCTGAGTCTTCCGGGCACTGCTCACCCCTCGGGGGTCAACGCTGGCCAGAGAAGCAGCATCAAAGGGCTGCAATGGCATCAGAGGACCCCAACGCCAAAGGAAGAGGGAGAAAGGCATGAAGAGGACAGAACCTGTCCCTTCCTGCTGCAGGCCCCTCTTGGGGGCGGAGGCAGGCAAGAGAAGATGAAGCGAGTTCTGCTCTGATGCCTCATCTGCCTTCTGAGGTCAGAGAGTAAAGTGGTCTTTTCTAGAGCTGAACACACACATGGAATCACACAGCACGTACTCCTCTACATCTGAACAGTGTCTCACCACAGGAGGACACCACTGTTTGCTTGTTCACTCACTTCTCATAGCAGCCAGCCTTCCAGGCCGCCTGCACTGGTCCCCCCACGTTGTAGGTGGCTGGTGCACGTGCAACAGGGCAAGGGGAAGTGATGGTGTGCCCCTTCCGAGACAGGTTATAAGGACATCGTGGCTTCCATCTTGGCTGCTCTCTTCCCCTCCCCTGGATCATGTGCTTAGGGGAAACCAGCCCCATGTCCTAAGTAACCCCACGGAGAAGCCTAAAAGGTACAGAGCCCCGGGCCATGTGAGTGAGCCCTGTTGCCCCGGCCAAGCGTCAGGTAACTGCAGGCCTGGCCAGGAGCCTGACTGCAAACTCATGGGGACCTGAGTGAGAACGACCAGCTTGGGCCGGTGTCCTGGGCCTGCTCAGCGGCTGTCAGAACCCTTAGTTCCACCTGATGAAGCAACAAGTCAGGGGAGAAGTATCACGCAGGCACCCTGTGTGTCACAGGCAGCTCCCTGGAGACTAACCAACTGGTAACAGGAGAGCGGGCAGAACGCAGTAAAAGACAATCACTGAAAGCAAGATTCACTCAATTCAGATATCTTTTCATACCGGACCTACTGAAATACTTGGGGCAGCAGTGAAGTCCCCCCTTTTCCATCAGGGACTTAGGGATTAGGGAAATTAAGCGGTCTTATGAGGCTAAAGAAGTAAAATACAGAAAACACAACAGAAAACGAAGCAAGTCTGTGCAAATGCTTGTCTGAAGAGGACAGGATCCCCCCACTGCCGCCAGGACCACCCGGGGGTCACGCAAGGAAGGAGAGCGGGGACCGCTGGGAAAAGACTGCAGGGACAGGAGGGCATGTTTGGTCTGGGACAGTGAAACAGAAGGCCAGAGACCCTGTGAGCAGGCTCGGCCAGGTGAGCAGGTGACAGCACGTCTGTCTGACAATCAGCTCACTTCCCCAGTGACAGACACGTTTCCACAGAACATGCACCAGGAGACCTCAGCTCATGACACAGCTCTGCACGGACACACTGCTCGTCTCAAGATCTGGGTCCTGTCTGAAGACACTGACTGATTCTCACTAACTGCTCCCTAATGGAACAGGAGACGGCACCCACCTCCTAGCTGGGAGGATGACGCGCAGACCCAGGCAGCCCACCCGAGTTTTCTGCACCCACGACACAAGCACAGATGCATCGTTTACGACCCCTCCAGCCTCCTCAGTCCGCTGAGCTAGCCTTATCCATTCATAATTCTCCTGCTGAACATAACGGAAACTGATAATCTGTTCAGAAAATGGGAAATGAGGACCAATTAGAATCAGTTACAGCTCTTAAAATGAGACAGGTTGAGCAATGTGAGCTGGGTGACAAACCGCTGATCAATTTTTTTGCTCCGTTTTCTTCTGTGATACGAAAGAAGTCTATCTCTCTCTCTCTTTCTTTTTTTTTGTCAAGCTAGGTGACCTGAAAATGTTTATGTGGCAGAATTCCCACAAATGATGGATAAAGTGGTTGAACTTGCAATAAAGGGAGGCCCCCAGAGCACCTTTGTTTTGCTTTCCCTTGTGTCACCGGCACCCAGGAGAGGGTGAAAGCTCATAGTGAATTCCATCTCTTAAAGGGATGAACGTCCAGGGGTACCAGAGCTTAAGTGGGTAAAAGTTTTCTTTCACTTGCAAATGAGCACTGGGTTGTTTTTTGCTGGTCATCTATCTATCTTGCAGTAGGGAACATCTTCTGGTGTTTTCTCATCAAAGTCAGCCACATAAAGTCTATTTATAAGCAGTTTTATTAGTCTTTAAAATAGAGAAAATATCTTTATTGTGTAAATAGTGATTCTTGTTTATTTGAACATTAAATATGATGCTAAGACTTCCCTGGTGGCGCAGCAGTTAAGAATCCGCCTGCCAATGCAGGGGACATGGGTTCCATCCCTGGTGCGGGAGGATCCCACATGCTGTGGAGCAACTAAGTTCATGCGCCACAACTATTGAGCCCTCATGCCTAGAGCTGGTGCTCCGCAACAAGAGAAGCCACCGCACCGCAACGAAGAGTAGCCCCCCCCCTCGCCGCAACTAGAGAAAGCCTGCGCACAGCAACAAAGACCCAACGCAGCCAAAAATAAATAAATGAAAAATGATGCTATCAATTGATGACTGATCCTCTAAAGTAGAAAAAAAGAAATTCCTTCACTTGAAAACTTTCCTACTCTGATTACTTCAGGCAGAAGGGAGAATGTGGGCAGCCCAAACGTACAGAAAAGTGGCGGAGGATGAAGGGGATGACCCGGAAGGCAGGAGGTGGACACTCGTGTAGAACAGGAATGCCGGGAACAGCACTGAAGATGGAGAGGACGCAGACTCTGAAATTCAGCTTTCTCCTTATCTTCAAAGGGGAAAAAGATCTGCCCCAGTTTTAAAATTGTGGCAAAGTATACACAACATAAAATTTACCATTTTAACCATTTTTAAGTGTGCAGTTCTGTCCATTAAGTATATTTACATTGTTGTGCAACCATCATCAATGAGGAAATTTCTAGCTTTTATTTTCACAGATGAAAGGCCTCACGTTAGTATTAAGCATTAAATTTGGGGAAGGTTTTGGGTGGAAAAGAAAAGGGCAAAACTTTGCTCTTACCATCAGAGCTTACCCAGCCTTGAATAACAGGAAATCACTTAAATGAAAATACCCTTAGTGCCTTCTGTAGCGGGAATCTGACTGGACGTAAGGGATAAGACTTTTCACCCGCTGGTGGTATGGGCACACCACCACCAGCTCCACACCACTGCTGCCTGCCCTTACAAGCGGCCTCTGCCCCTGGAGGTACCACTGAGGACCCCAACAGCCCTTGCAGATACCCCACAGCACCTGCCAAGGACCACGCAGTTGTCAGTGCTGTGGACGACCCCTGCGGCCTGACCCCAAGAGACATGCAAACCCCCCCCCCCAAGAAAACCTTTTTCATCTCAAATGGGCAGAATTTCACTAATTTCATCCAGCCATTGCAAAAGTTAAAAAAGTTCTCCTAAGACGTGTGACACCTTCTAAACCAGTCCTCTGACCAAGAATGCTCTGTGCTTCCTAGACAAAGCAGAGATTTGAAGGCTGAAGTCTCTGCTGGTGAAGATCAATTAGATAAAGACCAGACATCTGGCCCGAGGTGGGAGACCTGAGTGCATGAGCCGCAGGCAGCCTCCCCCCAGCCCCACCAGTCATACCTGCTGCTTGAGCTGCTGCACGAGCCGGTCCTTCTCCCGCTTCAGGGCAGCCACTTCTTCCTGGGTCTTTTTCTTCGAGGATGAAAGCTCCAAAAGAGCTATATTGGCATCTTTTTCACTGATGGCGGCCAGAAGGGCTTCCTGCCTGCAAACGAAAGAAAACATCCCGATTTCCATCTAGTCCTCACAGCAATCCTCAAGTTACTAGCACCATTACCTCCATTTTATGGGTGGTGAAACTAAGGCTTAGAGAGCGTCTGCAGCTGCCCAAGTTCACACTTGAAGCAAACGGTCCGGGCAGGAATCCCATTCAGGGCTTCTTGACTCTAAATGGCTTTATCAGGTTGTTATACTGACATCTTCATGAAGAGTTCCTAGATCTAGTTGTAGTTAAACTTGGACAGTAAACGAAGTTAATGACTTTTTTTTAAAGTAAGAATTATCCTGTCATCTATACATTTTACCCATTTGACTCATTCTTTTGATAAGTATTCTGTGGTTTCCAGGCAAACGAGGCACCACTAAAACTGAAAACATTTTTATGTACAGAATGTGTAACGAACTGTAAACGTTAGTAAATAGGATTCAGGAAATCAGCCAGCTGCTCCCGGGGCACTCTGAACATCTACGAATCTTTTTATCTCATCAATGCAAATACGTTTCCAGTCAAGGCTTTCCTTGGCAATGATCTGCACATTTCGAAACAACAATTTAAACTTCACTGATTCCTTGTGGTTTACCTAACAACTATTTTTGGGTTCATATCCAGAAGGAAAAGAAGATGGGATTTTAGGGGAGGGGCGTTGAACTGAGAAATTGACAAAATAGTCAGAATGAAGTTGGTGAACAATTAGTCTCATAGTCCAAATGCATTCCTCTATAGCTCATCTTTTATGTAATAAGTCATCTGGAAGAAGACAGATCTGATTTACAGGAACTATAAAAGTGGCCTGAGCTTTTGACCTGAGGAAATGCTGGATCTGAGAACGCACTGCCCAAGTTTAACCTTGCTTCTGTCTCTTGTTAAGATAATTACGCTTCAACAGCAGTCATATGGAAGAGTTTTAGTTTAGCCACAAACTGGAAGACTATCTTTTGCACATTCTGACAAGGATATTCCATACTCAGATGGGTAGGTCTGGGGAACCCTGAACAAGCAGTGCTAACAAATGGAAGACGTAGATCAGTTTACATCATGGAAATGAGGATTTGTTTTAACTAGTCTTCGCTGTTGGAAGGGAAGATTCGTTGACCTCAGTATAACTTTCCACTGTCCTCACTCTACATGAGTCTAAGAAATGGCAGATGGCTTATCCCATGAAGTCAACACCAAAGGGATAACGACAGTCTAAATATATCCACTGACCACTTGAAAAAAATATGTTAAGTGGCGAAATGAGCTTAAAGGTGAAGGAGTTCAAGATGGTCTCACTCTGCGGTTTCCTGTTAATTGCTGTCATCTGTTCCCTTTTGGGGAGCCCAGAGACTGACAAGCTGGGACGAGAAATGTGCCTTCTCAATAAGGGGGCTGCATTTCTGTGCATCAATAGTCAGAATGACACATTTAGCGGCAGGCAAATAACAGACGACGAATGAAAGATAAATTACTCTGTCCAGTTAGACCGAGTCATGAGAACTTCTGCCGAATGCAAGATAAAAGGCGATAGGATCTGAGTTCCATTCTGTACTTAAGGAAAGAAGCGTCATAATACGAAATGGTAAAAATGATCCTATACTGTTGAAACATCTTGACTGAATTCCAAATTCTTTTATAAATGATATGCTTGGCCAGCTAGTGTGGTACAGTTAATCTCTGGGGTAAAATGTCACATTCCCCAAATGCAATATGATATAACAGGTGCCAATTCATATTCTAAATTTTAAAATAAAGGATGTGGCACTGGAGTCTGAGCCATTGGAATGGTGCCTTTTTTAATAAGATATATATTTTGAAGTCTTTTTTCTTTTTCTGTACGATTCAAATAGAAATTTTATTATGTCACTGATGCTATTTACTTTTTATTGAGCACTGATAATATATTATGAACTGCACAGAATCAAATTTTCTCTCCCACACCCAAGGCTCTCACCCTCTAAAAATTCCCTAGCGGATTAACATAACACTGTCCTTTCCATTTTAAAACTATACTCTCGATATTGACTTCTACATGTGTATGCGCCTATAAAGGGCAATTCACAGTCAAGAGAATGAAATGTCTTGATTACATATTGCACATATGATCATGTAAACTCTGGGTAATGTTAGTATCTTTTGTGGGTTTATTAGCTTTCAGGTTTTTCTCTTGTTTTTGGAAGGGGACAGAGATTGTACTGTTTTCCCTATAATTTTGGTAAATTTGAAACGGACACCATGGGAAGAACAACTTCTTGAAAACAGTTTGGAGGACAGGAACAAAAATAAAGCTGGTAAGTAGTAACAGCCGTCTAATTTATGGGGAATAAGAAAAACTCTTGTTCCCTCAATACATGTGATAGGAAAGACCATATTTGTAGTTGAGCTTACGTGGTTAAGCTTTACAAAGAACATTCAAGTGTCTAAGCTAAGAAATTCTAAGAATACCCTGCCTTTCAGAGGGAGTGGAATTTGGAGCAAAAAAAGCAAATAGCAAAAAGGATTTTATTTTAGTAGCCACCTATTCTTAATACAACTGCTTCTTTGAAAAACAGGTATTTTCTGATAACAAAGTAATGTTCATTCATTGCTGAAAAATGGCAAGATACAGAAAACTGTGAAGAAGGAAATAAAAATACCTGCAATAATTCCTTTCTAATCAGAGTCAATTACTTGAGAGCTGAAAGGCAGCTACTCTAACACTAATACGGCTCTTTCAAAGAGAATGAACCTTCCTGGGGATTAATAATCAACTTCAAAAGCTTCACTAATCCAAGGCTCTCCACAGAAAAGGAACACTTGCTGGTGGAACACTTCCTGACTTCATTTCCCATAAGCCCATAGGGAGTAACACAAGCACATGAAACACAAAAGGGAACATACATAGGCCACAAGCCCAGACAAAAGAAGAACTAAGATGCTCTTCCTGCCAAATCACTCTCCTTGTTCTCTTAGTGGGTTTTCCTCAGTTAAAAATACAAAAAAATGAAAATGTGGACACAGGACCTTTCAAAGTGATTAGTAATTCCCTACTGCATGACTAACAGGCCCCCTGACTTGCATAATGAGTAGGTAGTAACAGAAATCCAACTTTAAGTCATTAGTCTAGTCACACCATCCCTGGTGCTGTAAACTACCAGAACAGTTGAACCTGCCCTTTGACCTGCAAATTCTAATAGAATCAAGATGTCTCTAAAAGTTCTGCTGTGGCATTTGAGCTTCAAGAAATGGTAAGACCACCTTCTCTGTCCCCCTCCCCCTTCCAGCAAATTTCAGAAACAAGAGGCAAATACCCAAGGCAAGTGGAGCTCAAAATCCTGCTGGTACCTCCTGAATCCTTAAGGACAACACACGAGCCCTCTCTTACTAGTAAACGACGGTGGTTAGCAATTTAAGAGTGAGTCCTAGGTAAGCGTGTGTTTAACAGAAATGCAAGACAGAAAAGGAGTATGAATGAAGGGATATTATAACAGTTTATTTTTCCCTCTTCCTCCAACTGGGTATTCCAAACGGAACGATAAAATAATCGTGTTTCATAAGTTTCATAATCCAGAAAACACGAGGAAAGAGAGCAGATGAAAGCAACAGTGAGATCAGTAGCTTTGGACGTATTACTGTCAAAGACATGTAGGCACAGCTTACTCCAATTTTAAGATGAATCTGAAATCCAGATTCTCTTACTGATGCCTCCTTTACTTGTAATTTAACCGGTTAACTATCCGGGGTGAAATCTCTTTCACCCCTTCATTTCCCTTGGCGAGGAGGTCCTCCAGCCTCCCTCACGGAGGCCTCAGAGGGTGTGGCCGATACGCCACCTTACGAAAGCTCAGTGGGCAAGCCTGGCTGAAATACCTGAACTTCCAAATCTGGTCCCTGAACATCTCCTTATGTCCTCTCTAGGGAGCCTCTACTTAGATACTCAGCATTACCTTTAATATAAAATGTCTACACTAAGTCAGGTCTTCCATCCGTCACAACGAATCTCCCATTCAACGTTAACTGAATCACCACACTTCTAGGCCCACAGCCTGAGAACACTGAAAAAATTTGATTTCCTCTTTGTTCCCCAGAACCGGTATGCAAGTTTTGTGGACTCTTCCTTTCTAATAGTTTTTAATGAACCCACCACTTTGTACCTGCATGTTCACTATCATGGTCCCCAGCATCCTTTTATCACAGGCCTGCATGATTCTTAAAACGCCTTCTCTGACCTCACTGCTGTTCTCACTGTTCTGCTTCTAGCATCACTTTCATCAGGTTTCTTAATGTATTAAACACTTGGGCCTAATATCTGACCAGCTACAATTTTCTATCTACTCCTTCCTCACTGTCTTCCAAGGACTGTGTGTCACTGAGACATGACTTGTTTTCACTTAGTTTTATGCCACACGCTCTACCTGAAAGGCCTGAGCTTTCTCCTCACCGGCTGCTAACTTCTCTCTGTTCAGCATGCCCTTCCAGCACTTTCACAGTTTAGATTAATAGGCATCTGCTCTGTGAAGGTCCTTCAATTCTTCTACATGGGTCTGCTTCCCCAACTATACTATGCTTATGGCTTATGTCTTTAAAGTTTTCTTTTAATGTTGAGTTTCTTGGTCTTTCAATTTGTTGCTTTGCTAATTTTTAAACTTTTTTTCTTCTTAATTGTGGTAAAATACACATAAAATTTACCATCTTAACCGCTTTTAAACCAAGACCAGGGACAGGAGGCTGTCACCTGAAGGGGGGGGTGGGCGTGCCCCCAGGACGGGGAAAGCGAGTGGTGCCAGGCCCCTGCCGCCCGCTGCCTTGCTGCAAAGTGCTCCCTGGGCTCCCAGTGGCCAGGTTACAGCCCAGGTCCCATCTGCTTAAGCACCATCCATTTTCCCTGAGCCAAGAGCTTGGCCACAGGGGCCACGCTGGCCAGTGGCACAAGGTTCCAAATGCTGTTTCCCAAGCTGGCTGACCAGAGGCTGCAGCTAGGATTCCCTGCCAGGGGTCTGTGGGTCCCCAGGGACCTGACACAGATTTTCCAGGGTTTAAACACCTGTAAAAAAATGTTTGTTTTCATTTTGCTTACTCTAAAAAAGGACCCCCTTACCAGTCACAATGACAGAACTATTTTGTGACAACTAGAAATGAAAAGGTTTTCACAGATTAAAAAAAAAAATACACATAACACTTACCATCTTAACCGTGTTTAAGGGTACAGTGCCGCAGTGTCAAGGACATTCATACTGCAGTGCAACCGTCTCCAGAACGCTTTGTCTTGCACAGCTTAAACCATGTATTAAACGATCCCCAGGCTCCTCCCGAAGCCCCTGGCAAACCACCCTCGCCTTGTCTCTATGAATCAGGCTACTCTAGAGCCTCACGTAAAGGCAGCCACACAGTATTTGTCCTTCTGTGACTGGCTTACGTCACTGAACATAAAGTCCTCTAGGTTCATCCCTGTGGCAGCATGTGTCAGAATCTCCCTTTGTTTCAAAGCTGAATAGTATGCCACTGTACGCAGCCGTCACGCTTTGTCCATTCATCAGTCGATGGACATTGGGGTTGCTTCCACCTTTTGGCTATTGTGAATGCTCCTATCTTTAATTTTTAAAATGTATTATTTTCCTTCTAGAGGTGTGGTTCCCGACTGTGAATACCAAAAGCTTGCACATACTGTTAATTTTCTACATTGCATGTGCCTGAACCATTTACACTTTTTTCTCTTCTTTTCTTTTGGCTTCAGTTACTCTATACTCTGATATTATCTGCCAGTCTTTTTTTTTTTTTTTTTGGCCTAAAGTCTTTGCTCAGAAACAGCTGGAATACAAGCTCCACGAAGGCAGGGTGTCTGTCTATTGTGTTGCGTGTCCCAAGTGCCAAGAACGGCTCCTGGCACCAGCAGGCACTTCATACATGCACCCTGAACCAACAGCTCCTCCAGTTCTGACTCCATTCCCATCTGCCATAGTGGTTCCCAACTGCTCCAACGTTTTCACTTATTCTGAAGCTGGGCTTCGCTGCATTTTATTTATTTATTTATTTTTAAAAGGGCTTCAAATGCTTGGCTTTTTTATTTATTTATGGCTGTGTTGGGTCTTCGTTTCTGTGCGAGGGCTTTCTCTAGTTGTGGCAAGTGGGGGCCACTCTTCATTGCGCTGCGCGGGCCTCTCACTGTCGCGGCCTCTCCTGTTGCGGAGCACAGGCTCCAGACACGCAGGCTCAGCAGTGGCTCACAGGCCCAGCTGCTCCGCGGCATGTGGGATCTTCCCAGACCAGGGCTTGAACCCGTGTCCCCTGCATTAGCAGGCAGATTCTCAACCACTGCGCCACCAGGGAAGTCCCACTGTATTTTTAAGGCTTTTTTTTTTTCTTTCAGTCCAGCAGCATGGAAAGCAACTGAGCAGAGGGTTAGAGTAGGGGCTATCAAAATTTGAAAACATGATAAAAACCAAGACTAGAAAGAGACCACTAGCTCCAGTCAATTCACATTTCATTAAAAGAAGAGTTTTGCTTTTCTCTAACTAGACAGAGGACAACTGGAGAAGTAGGTTCAATCCTGGAGGCCATTATTCAAGAGGCAATTAAAAGTAGAGTGATCCAAAGGAAGGTGACAGGATGGGGTTATACAAGGGCATATTAATCCAAAAAGATTTACCCACAGAGCATGACTGATACTAGAAGAGCAGAAACAGGAAAGGCAGAAATAGGATTTTAATCTGTGTCTCTCTAGAAAGCGCATATGACACTAAAGGGAGGACAGTCACAAAGATACATATTTCAGTTTATACAGTGATCATCTAACGTATTATCTCCTGTTAATAAGTAGAACTGGGAGGCCTAAAAAATGACAGGGCTTCTCCTGACTAGGTGTGTAAAGAGGTTATCAGAGGTACTGTACAAATGATTTTGCTTTGAGTGGTAAGTCTGTCCTTTTTAACTGTAAGATTCCAGCAGAGCGCATGAGATGAAACAAAAATGCTAACTAAGTGCCAATAAATTGTATGGGCCATACGTGCTGAAGTAAGTGACACCGCAGACAAAGAAAATCACCTGGGGCCGAGGACACGGGAAGTCAGTGGGCCTTATCTTGACAGAGATAATAAGAAAGACAGAGAAAGTGATGTGTATAAAAGCACAGGTCGTGTGAGGACACACGGCATGACTGGATTGGAGGGTTTCTATAGGGAAAGGACAGAGTGAGGGGGATGCTGAAAAGGTAGCTTTGAATCGGAGCACGGATGGTCTGGAACGGCAGGAAGGAGTAAACACAGACTGTGACACCCTTGAGGGTTCTAACCTGAACCCGGCAGACAGAGGGTACTCAAAATGCTGAATAAGGAATGATTTAATTTTGAGTATAATATAGAAGCATCAAAAGTTCCAGAAAAGTAAAGCAAGGTCTTAGAAAGACTGACTTAGAGGCAAAGAGGAGAGACGAAGTGATTCCGGAAGCAGAAGGGTCAGGAGGCTCCTGCTAGAGATGTATTATGAGCAGAATTCTTACATTACAAAAAATGTTTTTAAAGAAGTAAGAATAGAATGCTGCTGCTGTCTGACTCTGGATTCCTGAGTCACAGGAGGGCTGTGATAAATCGCTATACTATTCAAAGAATACGAAACACACAATCAGTGTTGGACATATGTTTTGATGCTGGAAAGAAACTTTCAAACGTCACCAAACATAGACTCTCTGAGGGCATTTGATCCAGCAGCACGAGCTGGGGTCCTCCCTCATGTGACCGTCTCACGGCAAGGGGCCAGCCCTGTTCCACCTCCTGAAACAGGGGAAACAGACACACTGGCAAGAGAATGGGTAGAGAAGTTACCCCGCTATGGACGAACTTCTATATTTCAGAAGTCCTTGAAAAGAATCAAAATTAACATAAAGGCAGAAATTGCTGGTAGTTACAGCTCAGTAAAGGAGGCTGATTGAACAAAATTTTGTGCAGAAAAGCTGTATTCAGTTTTTCTCCTCACTTTTTCTGAAAAATGAGCATTTTGATATATCCAACCCACCACAAGTTATGACAAGTTTGGAAAACGGAGTTTTACTGTGATATTGATACTTCTGCTATAAAGCTTCTGCCTGCTTCTCAGACAGGCAAAAACTTGATGACTGTATTCCATGTGTCAGGAAAAAAAAAAAGAGAGCCTATATCTTTTCCATTTGTTTAAATATAAAAATTGTAATCTAGTCCACAGAGAGATATAAAGCAGATCGGTGTCTGCCCGGGACCGGGGACGGGGCTGCACAATAACTAGAAAGGCCCACGAGAGCTTCTGGAAGTGGATTATAGCTTGACTATGGTGGCAATTACAAGTGTATACAGTTGTCCGAGCTCACCATACTGTGCACATGGGCACCATAAATACGGCATAAACTACATTCCATGATTAAATCGGCTTGCCCCAAAGTAAATGTCCGCGATTCCAGCTCCCTTGGGACTACTGAAAGTTTAATATTACCAGTACATAAAGATGATTCTTCTTATCCTATGTTTCCTTAAAATATAGCAAACATCCAGTTGCTTCCCTCATAAAATATACCTGTACTTACACTTTAAATGAAAGATAAGTTCTTCAAAGAATTCATTTTAGGAAGTTACATAAAAACATTTATTCAATAATGCTGCCAAATTTATCTTTAAAACTGACTTCAGGGCTTCCCTGGTGGCACAGTGGTTGAGAGTCCGCCTGCCGATGCAGGGGACACGGGTTCGTGCCCCGGTTCGGGAAGATCCCACATGCCGCGGAGCGGCTGGACCCGTGAGCCATGGTCGCTGAGCCTGCGCGTCCGGAGCCTGTGCTCCTCAACGGGAGAGGCCACAGCAGTGAGAGGCCCGCGTACCGCAAAAAAAAAAAAAAAAAAAAAAAAAACTGACTTCAAAATCTATTACATTATTTATGTATTTGGAATTATGACAAACATCCTTTTTATTAAACTGAATTTAAGTTCTGACATCAAGTCTGGACACTGAAGTTAGACAACCAGTCAAGATGATATGTTTTAGGACCACAGTGAGGATAAGAATATATTTATTTTCAGGGGCACCTCGTTAACCAGCTCTGGAAGCAACCGCCAAGAAAAGGGTTACAGACATATTCTTAGCAATGGCAGCACCAAGGGAGTAAGTGGAAAGCTGTCTAGGTGACTGTTTTGAGACCAGTCGGATCCTCAGTTCCTACACTCGTTATTTAAAAAAAAATCCTTACCACTTCATAGACAAACCTTATCTTCATGATAGATCAGGACAACACAATCTCCTCTAAACAATATTGGATCTAGAGATCCCCTTCTGCTGAGTATGACTTCCAGACTCTTGTTTTTGATACTCTAAGTTCCTTTACTTTTGAATTATACTTAATCAAAGTAGCTTGTTCCTTTTGTAGCTCAGTGTGCCCTCCCCTCCCCACTCCTGCTTCTGGGGTGCCATGCGTCAGTGAGCCACCGGATTACGTGAATGGGGGTAGAACCACAGGAATGGTGGAGAAACAAGAAAGGATGACTTTGAACTCATGACAACTTTATAGAGCAGAATTAATATACCAGTTCGGACTTGGACAAGAAAGAGACATACATTTGTATACAGTTTGCTCTGTTATTTTTGTCGGAGCAGGTTAAACGTATGTCCTAACTAGTTTTAATTAAATGTTTTAAATCCACTTAGCATTTTGTATACAAGAGGGAAAATCTATGAAAAGTCTACAAATAGTAAAATGACAATATAACTGGAATCTAAAAATTAGAAGAGAAATTGAGATAGGAATTAACCGCAGAATACATTCTTTAAAAAAAAAAAAGCTAGAAGAGAAAGGCATACCTTGTGAAGACAATGTCTGTTCATTTAATATGTCATTTTACTTACTGATTAGAATAAGATCCACTAAAAATTTAGAGGATCCAAAGTCAGTTGGAAAATATTGGCACACAGTACCTTTCTTTAAAACAAATCTAGAACTATAAAATTAGTCAACTATCAAATTGTATGTAAAATGTATATCTACATTCTCCATGTTAGAGGATTCAGTTGATGATATATCTTTTGTGATACCCAGAGATGTGGAGACCAACAGTCCCTTCAATATGTTAAGCAGGAATTACAATTTATGGTGAAACATTACACCAGGAAGGAAAACAGTATCATTCAGACGAGTGTCTCGGGCTTTGTTCTCTATACAATCACAGCTCACTAGTGATTTGTCTCTATCTCTGGTTCAGTGTCGAAGTCATTACGGAATTCTACCTAATGTCCATCTGTTTCCAGAGAGAACTCATAAAAAGGAAGAACGTGTTTTATTTGATCTAAAATGATTTATTGTTCATACCACAATTACTGATGCTCGTCTTAAAAGGAAAAAAGCCTCCCTTGACTTACTTTCCCCTAAAGCTGCTATGCCTTCTGGTCAAAAATTTTGGCACTCCAATACACTATTGGATTCCTGATTTCAAGATGGCAGAACAAAGACCTAGCTGCTCCCATTTCCTCTGGAAAATCAACCCCAAACACCAGAACAGCAAAAACCAGAAACAAGCCCTATCTTTGAAGATACAAGATTGATGTGATGCTGAAGTGTAATATATAAAGAGAAAATGGACATGGAAATTCTTAGCACAAGAAAGTCAACCCAAAGTGCCTACAGAGGGCAAGACTTATGAGAGGGAAGTAGATTTACCTGCAGAACCAAGAAGAGCTCAAGAATGCTAAGTCCACCACTATGGAAAGGTGTGTAACTCAAAGAAGTATAGCAGACTTGCTTTACAAGCAGTGATTCTCAAACATAACAGAAACTATTACAAATGGAAGGCTGTTCCCTACCCCTGACCTACCGAATCTGAATTTCAGGGCACAGCCAAGCCACCTATACATTTTTTTTTTTTTTTTTTTTTGCGGTACGCGGGCCTCTCACTGCTGTGGCCTCTCCCGTTGCGGAGCACAGGCTCCGGACGCGCAGGCTCAGCGGCCATGGCTCACGGGCCCAGCCGCTCCGCGGCATGTGGGATCTTCCCGGACCGGGGCACGAACCCGTGTCCCCTGCATCGGCAGGCGGACTCTCAACCACTGTGCCATCAGGGAATCCCCACCTATACTTTTAAGAAGTTTTGCAGGTACTTTTGGAACCCACTACTTTACAGAAACAATTGATCGATTGA
This sequence comes from Globicephala melas, assembly GCF_963455315.2. Taxonomy (NCBI): domain Eukaryota; kingdom Metazoa; phylum Chordata; class Mammalia; order Artiodactyla; family Delphinidae; genus Globicephala; species Globicephala melas. The sequence goes on along the minus strand of NC_083323.1, from coordinate 100,643,097 downwards.
TTGATATTTTGATAAATTTGTTTATTTATTTATTTTTGGCTGTGTTGGGTCTTTGTTGCTGCACGCGGGCTTTCTCTAGTTGCGGCGAGCGGGGGCTACTCTTTGTTGCAGTGTGCGGGCTTCTCATTGAGGTGGCTTCTCCTGTTGCTGAGCATGGGCTCTAGGCGCACAGGCTCCAGAGTGCAGGCTCAGTAGTTGTGGCGCACGGGCTCAGTAGTTGTGGCACGCAGGGTCTGGAGTGCAGGCTCAGTAGTTGTGGCGCACGCGCTTAGCTGCTCCGCAGCATGTGGGATCTTCCCGGACCAGGGCTCAAACCCGTGTCCCCCTGCACTGGCAGGTGGATTCTTAACCACTGCACCACCAGGGAAGTCCGAAACAACTGATTTAAAAGACCAACAGTAAGGTGTTAGGTTTCCTTGATTCCCCACATCCTTGCCAAGACTGGGTTTTTAATATTTGTATTTATTTTTCCAAATTCACTAAGCACATACAAAATCTTCCAGTTCCACTGTAAAATGATCAGCTTTTCAAACTCTTAAATTCTGATGATACTGCAGATACTCATGAGACTGACCATCACTGAACTTAGAGATATCACGCAGAGATGACTCATGTGCTGTGGTTCTACCCAACAGAGTGTCTGAAAGGCGAGCATTTCATGATGTATTTATAGGCAAATTTCCTCCTATCTTCATGGCAAGGGCCATCACAAGATAGACAGGTGAATGTAGGATCTTCTGCTTTCTAAATTCTGCCTTTAAAAAGAGCTGGCAAGCCAAGGGAGTTTTTGTTGGGGATTTACTCAAATCCTACCAAAATCCCTAGTGAATTATGTCTTAAACCCAATGATTTGTGTTGGAAATCCGGGGGGTAAAAACCGCTTAGCATGAGCCTCAAGAGATGAAGTTAAGTAGTGGGTTCACAGTAACATCTGGGGATGATGTGTACAGAAAGATTTATACGGCCTTTTCTTTCATTTTGTCTTTACTATTTCATAATAGTATGTCCTTTATGCCTCATGTTTGATAGTATAATATGAAAAGAACACTTCAGAATATGAACTTCCCTTATAAAGATACAGTCCCTTCAAAATAATGGTCTGCTGGTTATTGTTATATTCACACTTCGGGCTGTATCATTTACTGTGTCTTCTTTTCTTAGTAAGTTTCTGTTTCCAAAGGAAAATAAAGTCTTCTTACAATGTTTCTCAGAACTCAAACACCAGAATCCCTCCATTTATTTAGATGTCTGCTTTAAGAATCATTGAATGCTTTAAGCAATTAATCTCTGCACTTTGTCACGGTCCCACTGTTGACTTAACCTTTTCCAGTTGTAGATGGATAACATGTCCACACCAGCTGCCCCCATGGTGCTACCATGGCGGCCGTCTGCCTTGCCTTTAGCTTGCACTGCATTCCGAGTCTGCTTGCTATGACATCTGCTAGAAGAATGCCAGTGTATCATGGCACTCATTCTCCACCTTCTAGCACAATCAAGAGCTCAGTGTGCCTTGATTTCACAAAATAGCCAACATTATACAGAACATCCGATGTCTGGATTTGTGGTACACTGCCTGAAATAAAAAGTAGGAACAGTTCCAGTGAGTAAATATCCCAGATATTCTGCAAGCTGTCTATGAAGCCCTATGAGAGCTGTAGGGATACATATGCATGACTCCTGGGGCGCTGGGAGGGGCCTGAAGATGCTGGGCTGCCGAGAGGCTGAAGGTCACCAAGGTACTTGCTGGACAAAACAGCTGAAAGCAAACTCTGCAATGTATTAGTGATTCAACAATTCCATCATTCACCTCCTATCAGTTTGTTGGCAAAAATTATAAGAACAACTCCTCTCCTACACAGGTCTCCAACGAAACATCTGGTGGGGAAATTCTACAGGAATACACAAGTGACTATGCTTGCATTCGGTAGATGAATTGTTACTATTGTCGGCTGGGATCCCGTGTTCTCTGCATCCTCCCTTAGGTTCCAGCTGCTTGTCAAGTGATAGACATAAATTAGAAAGCAGGGCCTCTACACCTGTTTTTCCATTTTACATATAAGAGGCACATGGTGATGGTAGGCATACAAGGAGGGGAGATGTAGAATCTTCTGATAAAAGTGTTTTTTTTTTAATTTTGAAGTTTTTCTGCATTAGCAATTGTATTATTTTTAATAGGGAAAATATGTTCAAAAATAGTAAAGCAATAACCATCGCTTTACTTCTCAAAGATATAGGAAAAGGACAACTGAAAATATTATTTCAAAATAAGTTTTAGAATTTACGGTATGATTAATGATTCAACATTAAACTTTTTAAAGTTTAAAAACTAAAAAAGTTTTTAAACTTTAAAATGTTTGCTTATTTAACAAGAGTAGTAAAGATTTTAAAACTATGGAAAATGACAACTATTACTGCTCGAATTTTGTTATGGCCTCCGGCTCTCTTCCTCCTCAACTGAGTATTTTCTCTCTTACAGCACCTCTGTTTGCCTTATGTTATAGCAACATGTACACTTTTCCCACTTCTGAAAGCTGATCAATGACATGAAATTTACCACGTCCACTTCAACTCAGCCAATCTTTGAACCAGGTGTAGTGAGTGCCTAACTGGTACCTTCCTCGCAGGGGTAATTCCATTTTACTAGTCGCTCTGTGACTAGTTAGCTCAGCTGATCAGAGAAAGAGTAGTAAAGACAAGATGCTTCCTCTCATTTCCGGTCTGCTCCACAAGCGACATTTTTACCTCTAGCACACATGTCTCAAAAATGTATTCCACAGAAGTAAGGCGAGAGGTACTAACAAATGTCCCGTGAAAAAAGATTTCCATAGTCAAATAAACAGGAGAAACACGACCTGACAGGGCACTGGTGCAGACCTTAGAAGAGCTTTTTATGATGTAAGTTACATATCTTTAATAGGAGGCCATGTTTTAAAGCAGGGTTCCCCCAACTGCTGCCCACAGGCCAAGTCTGTCCACCACTTGTTTATGCACAGTCCATGAACGAAGAATGGCTTTTACACTTCAATATGGTTGAAAATTTAAGGAAAGGAATATTTTTGTGATATAATATAAAATAATATTTTGTGAAAATGATGTGAAATTCAAGTTTCAGTGTCTATAAATAAAATTTTAATGGAACGCAAACATACTCATTTGTTTATGTATTTTCTATGGCTGCTTCAGCACTACAACAGGAAATCTGGGTGGTTTGACAGAGACCAAATGGCCCTTAAAATCCAATATATTTAGAAAAGGTTTGCCAATCCTATTACAGACCATTTCCAAACTTACTTGAATGGAACCCCAATTCCTTCCTTCCTTCCATCTCTCAAGTAACACCTTGAGACGTAGTATTCCAAGAAAACAGTTTGGAAAGTGGTGATTTAAGGATAAGCCAATGGTTCCCCAAGAGAATAAAGAGTCTTAATGAACTGGGTAAAAATTTACCATGATCAACACTGCCATGATTACTACACAGCTAGATGCTTTGCTAAGCACTTTACATGGATTAAGTAATAAATCCTTACAACTACCCTATGAACTCGAGAGAGGAGACATCTAGTAGGCAGTTGTACTGATGGGCCTGAGTTAAAGATGGGTGTGGAAATGGTCAGCATAGAAGGTAGCTGAAATAATACACGGGTCCACCAAGATCAGGAGGGGCACATAGCGCTGGTGGAAGAAAAGCCTGTAAAGAACTGAGGGCAAAAGTCTTAGTAGAAAACAAGGTGTGGGTCAGTGGTATCTTGGAAGCCAGAGAAAGTTTCAAGAAATAAGAAGTGATCAAACACTTTAAAGTGTTTATGGACAAGTCAAGACAAAGAATGCAAAATCTCCTTTGGATTTAGCTTTTAGAATGCTACTGGTTAGTTTGGAAAGCAGTTTCAGTGCTGGGAGCAGAAGCCACATTGAACAGGGTTGAGGAGTAAACAGCAGGAAAGAAGTGGAAAGAGACCATAAATTAGCCTTTCAAGATCACAGAGAGCAAAACTAGAATCACAGACTCTTAGAACAGCAAAAGACCTTACAGACCACCAAATCCATCCACGAAAATGATTGCTTGATTTTGTTCCATTACATTCCTGTCAAGTAACCCTCCAGCTTACGCTTAGACACATTTAAAGACATGGAATTCTAGCTATCCCAAAGTGGCCTACACTACCTGTGATAACCCCGCGCTTAGAAATGACTTTATAAAATCAATCCTGAAAGCTTCTCTTCTAAATTCCTTAATTCTATCCCTTTAGGCCACATTAAAGAAATTTAATCATTCTTCCACCTAACTGTCTTTTTAATATTTAGAAATGCTATTCTTTCTCCTCAGTGCTAAACAATTGCTTGCCAAAAGTTTGTCCAAGGTGCCGTGGCCTGATTTTGCTCTTCCTTAAGCCCAAGTGCACTGAATACAAGTCTTACGGAGCCAGGTGATCCGTATGAACTGGCATTTGATGGGCTAACTGGCTGCTGAATTTCTAAGATGAGCAAATATGTCTAGATATTTTATTTAAAGCAATCTGTAAGCTGTATCGTGTAAAGTCTACTCCTTAAATCTCAGTTACGCAAAGAGCTGATAAATGTTGGATCTCTTTCCTCAATTATCTTGGAGAACAAAGTAAGACTTATAACTGGAGAAAACCATTCAAAAAGATACATGCACTCCCCTACTTCGTTCATGGCAGCACTATTTACAATAGCCAAGACATGGAAGCAACCAAAATGTCCCTCAACAGATAAATATGGAAGATGTGCTGTATATATATACACACACATGCGCACACACAATGTGTATATGTATACATACATGTGCGTGCGTGCGCACACACACACACACACGAATGGAATATTACTCAGCCAGAAAAAAGAATGAAACAATGCCATCTGCAGCAATGTGGATGGACCTAGAGATTACCATACTAAGTGAAATAAGTCAGAAAAAGAAAGACAAATACCATATGATATCACTTACATGTGGAATCTAAAAAAAATGATACAAATGAACTTACTTACAAAGTAGAAACAGACTCACAGACTTCGAAAACAAACTCATGGTTACCAAAGGGGAAAGGTTGGGGGGAGGGATAATTTAGGAGTTTAGGATTAATATATACACACTACTATATATAAAATAGATAATCAACAAGGACCTACTGTACAGGGAACTCTACTCAATATTCTGTAATAACCTATATTACCTATATTCCTGTTATTACCTATATTCTGTAATAACCTAATATTGGGAAAAGAATCTGAAAAAGAATATATATACACATATGTATGTATAACTGAATCACTTTGCTGTACACCTGAAACTAACACATTGTAAATCAACTATACTCCAATATAAAATAAAAATTAAATTAGAAAAAGAAATTAGTATAAAGAGTATAAATAAAATGTGGATTTTCAATGGCTCTTTCATGATCAGACTGATATTAGGAAATTTTATAGGGATTAAAATACAACATTACTGGGGAATGTTCCTGCTTGAGTCATATGAGGCAAAATGAAAATGACCTCCTGTGAATTGTATCAAAGTTGACGAAGGGCCTTATTATCTTTTACTGATTGGCTAAGGGTTCAGATATCTTCTCTATGTTAGTTTCTACAGCAATCTCTGCAGAGCAGGAATCCTTAATGTACCATATCTCTGCAACTACCCTAGGAAGTTAAGAAAATTAAAAGACTTTTGCAAAGAAAAAACAACAACATAACATTATATCTTAGTTTATGAAGTTCATTATTTGATTTACCCAAATACACCTCTGGGTGAGATGACTCATTGCTTCTCATACCCTAGAATTTTATCACAATGAGAACTAAGAGATCGGGTTGAGTACACATGCTTAGATGGCATACAAGACAACATTTTAAAAAGAAAAAAGGTATTTCAAACAAAGTAGTCCTGTTCTAGAGTAAATACGCATTGTCTTACACAGGAGATCATGAATATAAGATTTATTTGTACATACTTTGAAAGAAACCGAAAGAGAGAGAGCAACAGAAAGTAAAAGCAAAACTCCCCAGATAACCTCTACTTGTGTATTATTTTAATTTTCACAAACTTCTATGACTACTCTGTGCATGTCCCATCACACTTGAGGGTAACTGCTTTAAGAGCCTAAGACCAAAGGTGCCGGCAACGAGAGATTATTTGAGGATCTACTGACAGATCTCAATTTGATGTTTTCTGGATTAAGATTATGAATTCGAAGAACATTCTAGCCACAAAAATTCACCATTCTATGTAAGAGATAATTATACAAATTCACAAACTACACATGATAACATTCAAACCATTTGCAGTTTGGCTCCCAACCAATTTTCCCAGCCTGATGCTTGAATATTTGGAAAATTCTTATGTTCCCCAAATATATGCTTCCCTTTCTTAGTGCCTTTTAAATTCTTTCCACTTAAAATGCAGGCTTCTAATCCCTCTTGCCTCTGCTGGTTCAGGTCAGTTCAGTACACGTTTACTAAACGTCTTCTATGTAACAAGGTCACACTAAGCATTGAGCCAAGATAAGAACTCAATCCTAAGGTGTTATCCTGAGAAACCGTCTAGGTGAGTGGAGTGGGGAGGCATGATGCAGCCTTGGGTGGATGGAGTCCGGTGACCCCTAAGAGCCCCGGGAAGCAAGGAGGTGGGTGAAGCCTTAGGCCTTCGGAAGCTCCTGGGAAAGCAGGGGATTTCCATATATTGTGTCGGATGGAAAGGAGGCCGAGTGGATCTTCGGGCCTTTTGAGGCAGTATACACTAAGTAGGGATTTATTTGCCAACTGTTTAACCATATGAGAAAAGGAACTGGTTGTTTTCTTCTAAAAAGTTATTTGTAAATGACACTTGTAAAACTGGAAAATAAACCCTTTCCAATTTGACTGGTTAATCACATACATCTAGAAATTATTTCCCCCTGCATTTCATTAGTAATGTCTCTGCATTAAAATAAGAGAATCTTAAATTCTTTAAGCATATAAGTCTTTATATTCCGGATACTTTTGTTGAGAAGCATGTACTGTTATTTTATTTAAAAAAAAACATGTTTAAAAATTTCAAATACCAAGAGACTGAGAAGTCCAGTCACAGACTGGGAGAAAATATTTGCAAAAGACACATCTGATAAAGGACTGTTATCCAAAATATGCAAACAGTTCTTAAGACTCAACAATGAGAACCTGATTAAAAAATGGGCAGAACTCCCGGGCACATCGCCAAAGACGATGCACCCATGAAAGATGCTCCGTGTCGTCAGGGATATGCAAAGTGAAATGATGAGACACCACTACACACCTATTAAAAGGGCCAAAATCTGAACACTAACAATACCAATGCTGGTGAGGATATGGAGAAACAGGGACTCGCGTTCACTGCTGGTGGAAACGCAAAAACGTACGGCCACTTTGGAAGACAGTTAGGCAGTTTCGTACTCACAAAACTAGCCCTACTCTGACCACATGATCCAGAAAACACACTGCTTTGTATTTACCCAAGTGAACTAAAAACTATCTCACACAGAAACCCAGACAGGGATGTCTACAGCAGCCTTATTCATAACGGCCGAAACTCAGAAAACCCTTCAGTGGGCGAGTGGGTCAACTGTGGCACATCCAGACAATAAAATATTATTTGGTGCTAAAAAGAAATGAGCTATAAAGCCATGAAAAAGACATGAAAGGAACTTAAATTCATATTACTAAGTGAAAGAGGCCATTTGACAAGGCTACATACTATACCATTCCAACTATATGACATTCTGGAAAAGGCAAAATTATGGAGACTGTGAGAAGATTAGTGGTTGCCAGGGGTTGGGGGGAGGGAGGGATAAGGAGATAATAAGGAGAGCACAGAGGACTCCTGGGGCAGCCAAAATACTCTGTATGATACTACAATGGTGAGTACATGTCACCGTACATCTGTCAAAACCCACAGAACATGCAAAACTATGAGCGAACCCTAATGTAAACTATGGACTTCGGGTGACAGTGATGCACCAATGTAGGGTCACTGATTATGATAAATGTGCCCGCAGCTGTCACTGGGGGAGACTGTGCGTGTACAGGGATGGGAGGAATGGGAACTCTGTGTCCTTCTGCCCAATTTTGCTGTGAACCTAAAAAATAAAGTTTATTAAATAACTAAAGCCAGAGTTAGTTAAAAGTCTCTGTTGAGAGGATGAAAAGATAAGGTACAGACTGGGAGAAAATATTTGCAAACCACATATCTGACAGAAGACTACTATTTAGAATAAAGAACTCTCAAAACTCAACAGTAAAAAAAAAAAAAAAATCTCATTAGAAAATGGGGAGAAGGCTGAAAAGCATATAGAGGGCAAATAAGCACATGAAAAAGATATTCAACATCATTCTCCTTTAGGGAAATGCAAATTAAAACCACAGTGAGAGGGCTTCCCTGGTAGCACAGTGGTTAAGAATCCGCCTGCCAATGCAGGGGACACGGGTTCGAGCCCTGGTCCGGGAAGATCCCACATGCCCCAGAGCAGTTAAGCCCGTGCGCCACAACTACTGACCCTGCACTCTAGAGCCCGCCAGCCACAACTACTGAAGCCCGTGTGCCTAGAGCCCGTGCTCTGCAACAAGAGTAAGCCACGACAATGAGAAGCCCGCGCACCGCAACAAAGAGTAGCCCCCGCGCACCGCAACTAGAGAAAGCCCGCGCACAGCTACGAAGACCCAACGCAGCCAAATGTAAAAACAAATAAATAAATTTATATATAAAAAAACAAAACACAATGAGATATCACTATACAACTATCAAACTTGCTAAAATAAGAATAGAGACAACGGCAAATGCTGGTGAAGATGGAGAAAAACAGGATCATTTGTCCAGTGCTGCTGAGAACAGAATATGGCACTGCCAGTCTGGAAAACTGTTCAGCAATCTCCTAAAATATTAAACGGGCAACTACCGTATGAGCCAGCAACTGTATACCTGGGCATTTATTCCAGAAAAGTGAAAACTTGAGTTCACACAAAAATCTGTACACAAATACTTACAGCAGGTTTATTCATGATGGCCAAAACTGGAAACAACCCAGGAAAATTAAACAAACTGTATTACACCCACACTATGCAGTATCACTCGGTAATAAAAAGGAAGGAACTGCTGTAGACACAACAATCTCGATGAATCTCCAGATAATTATGCAGAGTGAAAAAAAATCTGAGAAGATTACATACAGTATGGTTCCATTTAGATAACATTCTTGAAATGACAGAATTATGGAAATAGAAAACAGATCAGCGTCTGCCAAGAGATGAGGAGGGGGCAGGGATGAGAGGGAAGTGGGTGTGGTTATAAAAGGGAATCTCCGTGGTGTATCTTGATGACATCAGCGTCTGTGGCTGTGATACTGTGCACAAAATCACATCGTGGTTTTGCAAGACGTTACCATTGGGGAAACTACCTTAAGAGGACAGGGGATCTCTCTGTATTATTTCTTACAAATACATGTGAATCTACAATAATCTCAAAATAAACAGTTTAACGAAAACAACAAGACTATTTCATTCAGGTTAAAATGAAAAAATATCATGCTGTCCGTGTTTGGCTACCCATATAAATCCTAAGTGCAATTCTAACAGATTCTCTTTATCAGAGCTGGGGAATCAAATGAAGCTCCAAAAGCCAGGCAGAACTCTAAGCTTATTGCAACACCGGCAATCAAGAGGATGACTGATCGTGGCTTAGCAGTCCAGTGAAGAATCTTCCAAACAAAAGTTTCTTGAAAAGCCTATGAGCAACAATCTAAAATATTCAAGTCAGTTCTACTTTATAGAGGTAAATTCAAGAGAAAATATTAGTGACAAGTACCTCTCAGAGCTATTTTTTAGGTCTGTAAGCAAAAAATCAAAGGTTGGGTAGACTGAAACAGCACACAAAAAGCCGGAGGACACGTTCCGAGGAGGATGCTGAGCTTAACCAGTTCTGGACTGTACATCCCTGTGAAACAGGAAGAGAGCTCTTGGACGTGACACGAGCTGCGGCTGGCTCTGCCCTATCTCGCTTCATGGATTTATGACACTTCCCCAGTCAAATACCCATCCCAGAAATCACGTGTGGCTTATACGACTGTCATTCCTACTATGGTACGGAATAAATAAATCACGGGGTTGGGTCAGTACAGCCAGCCTGGAAAGTGACTCAAGGAGTCAGCAGTACCGTGCCTAGGGCTATGTGCTTTATCACAGTAAACCTCGGAACAAGATACGACTTCCGGACTCAAGAAGCAGCCTTTAAATCAGGACACCTGGGCAGCCCTGGAATCATTTAAAAAATACAATAGGTCTCAGTCCACCACAGTTCCTCAGTGCTGGCCTGCACTCGCCCCAGGCCAGTTGCTTTTAACGCTATTCAAAATGAATCCTTTCTGAGTGAATTATTATGGTGACAGAACTATTGAACAAACCTAAATGCATCCCATCCTCGGATCTCCTTTCCTTTGTCCTCCGTTTTTCCCTGACTTTATTTACCCATTCAAGAAAATAACATTCCCCAAGTCAAATTTCCCTCTTGAGCCTTTTCCCAGACTTTAAAACTCATAAACCAAGAAGGCTGCCTTTCGGTGCTTAAAATAAAAAAGCAAGGGATCGTGAGCCTGGTTCCCCCTACATAAGGCAATAAAGAGCACGAGCTGGAGTAATGCTGGGGACAGACCTGCCAGGGCGTCCGTCGGCTGGGCTTGGAGACCGGCACTGCCATCAGCACGACCTGTGCAGACAGTATAGATACTCCAAACCAGGACTGGCAATAGGGCCAACCTCTTGTCAAGGAGAACAGGAAATATAACCAGCTGTAAAGGTTATGTGTTTGTTGAAAAGGGCTTTTGACAGTAAGCTCTAAGATAATCACCAAGCTATCTTTTATGTTCTCAACTGTTTGAATAAAATGCTTAACGCCACTAAGACAAACAAAAACCACATTCCTAGTTATCAAAAAGAACTACTTTTAAGCCAAGATGCCAAACAGTGTTTAGCTAGACAAAAAAACTACTGATCCGAATCAATCTCACTTTACAGATTTACTGAAGCCTCCAAGCCAAAGGCCAGTCACATACTAATATTAACTTATGCTTCCCCTTGTACAAACCCTGTATCATGACCATAGAGCTGACTCCAATGCCCCGATCCTTTGGGGGTACACTGAGACAAACTTACTTTAATTCAGTAAAGACCTACTTGATTGTATATATTTGGGAACCACAGGTACAAAACAGTAAGAGACAGGCCGAGTGAAAACATGGAGTCTGGCTCATGAGCTCCGCCACACCATCCCGTCACGGAGATGACTGGACTGTACACATGCCTCAGGTGTTCAAACCCTTAGCATGAAACTGGAGGCCCAGGGAAACCACAACAATTAAATTGCAAACGTATCAAGGCTCAAGGCTTTCCAGTGAATCAAAAAGAGAGAAAAGAAATGACATTTTGATGGCAATGTGATTGCTCATATCTCAAGGGACAAGGTCTTCATAAGTCCTGATAGGAAGTCTTGTCACGTTATATTGTAAAATATTATACATTTTTTTCCCTTAAGCTGATTCTTCACCATTGACCACACAGTCCAACAAGTTTCCTAAAAAGAACTCAGTAATGGAAGTTCTTTAATTAATGAATACTAAAACTGCTGAAACAAGAGACACAGACATTTCCTTCTTAATGACCTCTGGCTGTGTCCTGCTAAAGAAGACATCCAAACCTGGAAGAGGCAGGGGCAGGTCATCTGCCCTGGTCATGGAGTGTTCCTCACTAGGAAGAGCCGCACGCCTTTGCAGCCCACCAGGCAGCGTAAAACACACTGCAAAATGAATCGCACTCTAGAGGATCAACTAACTGGAGAGATACATGAGAAACTGGCGTTTAAAAAAATAACGTTCACTTCTAGATAAGCCTTGAATTCTTAACCTGGAAGCAAAAAGGATGATTTTTGTGGCATGTGTGAAAATTGATACCAATCACAAAATTCATCTAGTAGTTTGTAGGAAATAATGTCTTAAGGACCATCAAAATGTCAGTAGATAGGTTTAAGTTGTATATAATTTCTCTACATAGCAATTACTACATTATCTCAACTTCCCTCTTCAAAGCAATTAATTTTTATCTGGGTGCATTTTAAACTGACTAGTAAGTTAAGCACACTTTGAAAAAGGAAAAAAGTTCCTGGCATTAAAATGCATCTTAGTATTTTGATGACATATTTCAAGAAGATACATTTGAAAACTGCAAACAGTAAGTCTTGACAAAGATGAATAACTGTTTGTCTCATTTCTATTACTATTTAAACACTGCGCTACAAAATACCATCGTCAATGGATCCTAGCCCCAAGTCTAACCACCCCCCAAAAACAAAAAAACCTCAAGATTAAATAAACACACGTCACAACACGGTTTCCCAGACACTACAGTAACTAGGTATAGTACAGTTAACCCATCCAGGACCCATGTGGACACCAAATCCAGAGACGCTCAAGTCCCGCACATAAAATGGTGCAATGCAGTCGGGCCCCCATCTCCCGGCTCCGCAGCTCAGGATTCAACCAACAACACCTGAGCTGCTTCCGCCCTTTGGCTACTGTGAACTGTGCTGCTGTGAACATATGTGTACAAGTATCTGTTTGAGTGTTTGTTTTCAATTCTTTGGGGCATATACCTAGGAATGGAAACACTGTGCCACTTGCATTCGTAAATACAGTTGTACAGGAGCACAGCCGCATTTATTTATTAACGTGCTGGCTACGGTTGCTTTTACACCTCAATGGAGAGTGAGCAGTTGTGAAAGAGGCCACGTGTCCTACAAAGCCTGCCACGTATTCTATCTGGACCTTTACAGCAAAACGTCTGCTGACTCTTGTTATAGTGCATTACAGTGAGATGCAGAAGGGGTGGAGAAGCAGCTGATTTTGTCTTATAAAGTTAGGAGGCCTCTGTGTGTGTGTGTGTTCTGAAGGGGGCAATGGGAAGGGGAACATTAGGTCCTAACAATACTACCTTGGAAAAAATCATCCATATTCTGTTTTGACGCTGAGGTGAGGGTCACCATGCTAACCCACTACATTAAAGCATCTGCTGAGCGCTTTTCAAAGGAGGCTTCAGAGCGAGACTGAGCTTTACACTTTATGATTACAGGTTAACTACAGTTCCTCATTTTCTCGACACTGTGTTCTCCCTTGGCTTTTGAGAAGTCACACTTAACTGGTTTACTATCTAACTCATATCATTTCTTCCCCTCCCCCACATGGTAAGTTCCCTAGTGTTCCAGCTTAGGCCCCCCTTTCATTTTATACTCACTGCTCATTCCTTTTGTTTGAGCTCCAAACCTACAGATACCCAGCTGTCTACTGGACAGTTCTAACAATGTCCTGTATCGCAGTGGACCACATCTACATCCACCTGTGTCTCACGCCGACCGACACCTGTCGTCCTGAGCTCCTCTATCTCTTAACCCACCACGTCCAACCAATAACCGACGTGTTACGCCTCTTCTGTCTTTGGAATTCAATTTCTCAAAAATCTCTTAAACCTCATAAGCACTGCTTTATGTCAGGATCTCAACAACTCTAGATTCCTACAGTGTTTCCATGACTTAAATCTTGTCCTCTACACCTCATTCTCCACAGCAGAGTCACATATGTGAAACGCAAATACGAACATCACTTACATGTTCAAAACATTCAGTAGCCGTTCACTGCTCCCAGGATGGGGCAGCCAGCCTCCAGAACGACCCCCGAATGATTCCGCAGCCAGGCATTCACACCCTTCTGCAGCCTTTTCTGCGTAACACCAGTGCTGATCTGGGACCCACAGAAGATGGCAGAGGTGATGCTTATCTCTTCCACGATGAGGTTACAAAAGAGACCGTGTGCCCTCTCACTCCTGGACCACTTGCTCTGTGAGCTGCCCCACAGAGAGGCAACGAGGTCTCCTGCAAACAGCTGGTGAGGGAGTGAGGACTCTTCTCGACAAGCATGTGGGGCGGCCACAGTGAAGCTTCAGAGGACTTCGGCCCAAGATGGCCCCTCGGCTGCCCCTTCACGAGAGGCTGGGGCCAGAAGCACACGACTAAGTGGCTCCCGAACGCCTGACCATCAGGAACTGAGACAATCATTGTTTTAAGCCACTAAGTTTGGGATAATTTGTTGACTAACACACAGGATAAAGGCCAAATTCCTTGGAATGGAACAGAAGGCCCTTTGTGAGCGTTAATAACGCCTCTCTTGCTCCCGTCATGCATTATAATTTATGCTCCAATATTGCTGAAGTACTTGTAATTCTCCGCGTCTTATCAACTGCTTCCCAGCTTTTACAATCCTGCTCTGATACCACCACCACCTAGAAGCTGTCCCTGATCATCAACTCCCATCTCCCTTTACGCCTCACATAACTGGAGCACTGCCAGAACTCTGTGCTACCTTCACACACGGAACCCCCAGGGCCAGTGCACAGCACAACTGGCGATGTGATCAGCATGTGAACGGCACAGTGTGTCCACACACACAGTAGCTTTATGTATATGCTCCCATTTTTGAACCCGATCATGCTTTAGTATGTCTGCTTATATATCTTTCCTTAGCACCTAAAATAGGTATTCAATAAGCCCTTGTTGAATGAACAGACTTGTGTTAAATTTTCGGTATAATCGTATTACACAAACACTTAAAATAGACAACTTTAAAGAAGAAGAATTGTGCAGAACTTGCAATTAAAATTTTCATTTCCTATTTTTAATCCTAACTCGCGACACAAACTTTTCACCCACAGAAAAGGAACAGACTATAGAGATGTAGTGAACGTATCCTAGGCAACCCATATCCAAAACAGAAAAATGTTTTGTTGTTAATAAAACAAAACATGTAAATTTGAGGTCCCTTTTCACATCATGCGACACATGGAAAGTGATATTTGTATAGAAAACTGATGTGAAAGGCCGAGGCTGCTCTTGGTTCAGTGCTGACGCCTGTCTGGGACGCTGCAGTGGAACGCAGCTTCCTGGGTCACATACACAGTATTCTCTCAGATCGCCTTTAAAACTAAATACGGCAAATTTGCCTAAAGGTGGCAGATTTCAGAATCCAACTCCCCACCCAGGACTTAGGAAAAATAATCAAAACACTGCAAAAGCCACAGGAACCAAACAAGACAAAGGTCACAATCTTAACTTTAGCCACGGGTAAGGAAATGAAACAAAGCCTCTGGTGGGGATGGACAAGTCCTTGACTGTATTCTAAGTCCAGAAGCAATCCAAGGTCAGAAGTGAGGGGAAAAAATCGTGAGCATTCCCAGGAATAACCTCACATTTGGAGGAAAAAAGACTGAAAGGGTAAACTGACAGTTCAAGAAATGGAAGTCAGGAGGAACACTTATCTCTAGAAGTCTCAGTACAGGCAAGAGAAACTACCAGGATATGCCGTTTTCTAGGAAACACTGCAGAATTTAGCAAAGGATCTGAACGCTACTCACTTCTACCAAGATGAACATAGGACATTTATCAAAACTTCAGAAGGAAAAGACAGAGACCAGGTCTTCCGACAAAGACTGTGCATGGCCCTAGCTGAGGCACTGTTCCTTCTCCCCACACCCTCAGACCAGAAGCAGACTGAAGTCAACTCCCAGCCCCTCACACTTACTCTCAGAGGAGGAACCTATGAGGTTTCAGATAAGGTGGGGGCAGGAAAGATATCAGGGGACAGCTGCCCACTCTACATTAGAAGACACAGGTCCAGGAATTTCATAACCAACTGAATCTTCAAGTATAATGGCAAAATAAATATTATCCGGCATGCAAAAACAAAAAATGAAAAGAAGAAATCAATATCCATGTCTTTGCTTAAAAAACCAATTGAAGATAAGATTCAATAAACTAAACAAAACAAAAAAATCAAAGAATTCAGGAAAAGTAAAGAGGAGATTCAGAAAAGAGCAGGTGACAAAGCACGGAATTTAGACGTGGAACCTACACTGAGTTAATTTGGAAATTATAGTTATAAAATCAAATGTAAATATTGTAAACCTTGGCGAAGCTGAGATTATCAATAAAGCATATCTTTAAATACTGGTGAGAAGTGAAAACTTCATTTTTTAGAGCATGATTAAATGTTGCTGAAAAACATGACCTAATCTTTTAGTCTTTTCCTATCCTTGGAAAGATGTCTTAGGAATTCTTCTGCTGAACAGTAAAGAAACACTCAGTTGAAACTCCATTTGCTCATTCTGTTACAATCAGGTAAAATGAAATTCAGTTTTTATTCAAAATGGCATGTTTCTACGATCCCATTAATTTCCCCCCTATTTTTCCTTCTGTATATGTGCTTTAGAAATATGACAGAATCAATACTTACTTACTACAAATGATTACTTCCCAAACAGTTGGTTTTGGGGTTATTTTTTTTCTTTCTTATTTCTACTTTTGCTATTGCTTAAATTAAAAAAAAATAAGTAAATACATAATTAAAAACCTGACTTGAGGCCACTGTGACACAGGAAAAAGCATGTGTGTGGACTTCAGCTCTGCCTTATGCTTGCTGTGTGATTTGAGACAAGTAATTTCTTGAAGCTCATTTTCCTATCCATGAAATGGTAATACAAATGCCTAAATTTCCCAGAGTAGCTGTTAAGATTTTGACCATTTAAAATACGACACCTCTATTATAGCTGTGAATCTGGCACGAGGAAGGCACTTAACAAATTTTAGTTTTCCTAGAGAGCTCAGGTTGCGACAACAGAAGTAGAAAGAAGAAACCCACTTATACTCTTGGTCTTATATTTCTCTCCAATTATATCTTTTAACCTTTAGTCAATAGTCAAATGGATATGAGGTTTTTTTTTTTCTAATTTACTTGTTATTTTTATTTATTTATTTTTGGCTGTGTTTGGTCTTCGTTGCAGTGTGCAGGCTTCTCATTGCAGTGGCTTCTCTCACTGTGGAGCACGGGCTCTAGGCGTGTGGGCTTCAGTAGTTGTGGCACATGGGCTCAGTAGGTGTGGCTCACGGGCTGTAGAGCACAGGCTCAGTAGTTGTGGTGCACGGGCTTAGTTGCTCCGTGGCATGTGGGATCTTCCCAGACCAGGGATCGAACCCGTGTCCCCTGCATTGGCAGGCGGATTCTCTACCACTGTACCACCAGGGAAGCCCTGGATATGAGTTTTATATCCCAAGATTAGTGTGCCTAAGGGCTGTTAGTTTTGTTACAACATGATGATGAAAATGTACCAGAAGGAGTTTTCAATATAAACTTCCATGTGGTTCCCGAGTCTTTCCTTTCCTCCTCTTGAGAAATCAGTCTCTTCTGGACTCAGTGCAAAGAGAATATCACCTTTAAAGTGCATTAAAAATATCTTTTCCTCCACTGAGATTTTGACAGAATCTACTGAATTCCGAGAGCAAAGGTCACGATTAGCAAAGAAAAACAAGTACCACAAAACTGATCAAGTTATCTTAAAAAAAAAAAAAAAAAGCTCCTCCCCAAAAGGGCCAATCCCCCTCCTCTTCAGGCCCATAAAACGATTTTAACATAGTTAGATGTTTTATTTATAGATAAAGATGAAAATGTTTTAACACACGAAGTCCGTAATTTAAAAGAGAAGCCTCTCACCGCAGCTCATTTCAGCACATCAGCACGTAGCTCGGAAGCACTAGGACAGGGAGGCCCAGCACTAAACGGGAACCAGGGCTGTGCGGAAGGAAAGGAAAGCAGCTGAGACCCAAGACAGGAGGGAGAGAGCCAAGAAGATTCATGACACACATGGTCAGAGGGTAGAAAGGGTAGTTAAGTGACTGAGGGATGAGTTAGTAACAGCTACGTAACTTCCTTTAAAAATGGATCCATATCAATACCAACATAACTAAACTCCAAAGTGACAACACCATCTTCTTCAAGGAAGAACAGACACATAGTTTCGATAGTAGATATAGCTTTCCTGATGTAGCTTACAGAAACCTTTTACATTAAAAGTAGCGTGGGGACTTCCCTGGTGGTGCAGTGGTTAAGAATCTGCCTGCCAATGCAGGGGACACGGGTTCAAGCCCTGGTCTGGGAAGATCCCACGTGCAGTGGAGCAACTAAGCCCGTGCGCCACAACTACTGAGCCTGCGCACTAGAGCCCATGAGCCACAACTACTGAGCCCGCGCGCCGAGAGCCCGTGCTCCACAACAAGAGAAGCCACTGCAATGAGGAGCCCGCGCACTGCAACGAAGAGTAGCCCCCGCTCGCCGCAATTAGAGAAAGCCCGTGTGCAGCAATGAAGACCCAACACAGCCATAAATAAATAAGTTAGTAAGTAGGTAGGTAGATAATAAAAAAATAAAAGTAGCATGATGACTGAATGGAATGTTTTCATGCCAAAATAATGAGAAGCAGAGTTCCCAAACTGTAAATTACAAAGATTAATACCAAAACTGCTATCATTTGAATGTGCCATGAAATATTTTAAAATCAATGATACGGGTTAACTAGCTGCAACAAATGGTGCTCTCCTTGGCGTGATGGAGTCTATAATGGGAAAAACGGTCCTTTGCTTCGGAAGCTTGTCTGCACAGGGCTCTGCTGGCCTCATGGTGCCGACACAAGAAACCCCAGAAGAGCTGCAACATCTGCTTTAAGCCCAGGAACTCCTACACCTGTCTGTACAAACAGGGACGTTTCTGAATAAACACTTCAAAGCTGCCGAGTGCCAGGACTGGTCAGTTCAGGGGCTGTCAGGAGTTGTGGACAGCATGAGTGACAGGCAAAAAGATCACCTAGGTATTTAATCTCATTAATCTTCGAGTGTGCTTAATTCTTAAATTTAGAGAGTATTCCTGTCTGGACTCATCCAACGGATTCCTTACTGGTCTTCTGCTCCGCTCTCTCCCCATTCCAATCCATCCTTAACAGAACCAGCACTATTAACCTAAAATATGGATCGGACGGTGTCACTTCCCTGTTCCCTATGTCCACAGAACAAACATTTTAATTAGTGGCATAGCATACAAGGCCCTTCCAGCATCTTCCTTCAGAATTTGCCTCAAATATTCTTTGCTCCAGCAATACTAAATTTCTGATGGTTCCTCAAATACACCTTAGTATTTCATACCTCTATGACTTTTCATTTTCTACTTTATTTGGTCTATTAATACTTTCAAAGCTCTCTTCTCTTATTCCTCCTAAGAGACAGCTAGGGGGTCTGTGACGCCTGCCTTAACCATCCCAGGTAGACTTGGGTCCCTCGCTTCCTTCAAGCTCCCGCCGAACCCAGCTCATATGTCTTTTATATCCATCAACACAGTATGTTATGATTTCCTGCCTTCATGAATTCCCAAGACAGACCAGCAACCGGCACCAACTGTTTATCTCTCTATGAAATACAAGAAGAAATTCTGATAAATATTTTTCCAAAGTTCAAACAAAGATGTGAATATCCACTCAGTGATTCAGAAACAAACCTGTCCACAGAATTACCTTAAGTATGCCAGGCTGATCTTGGAGCCTCAAATTAATCCTGACACACGCTACAACGTGGATGAAACCTGAGTTCATCATGCTATGTGATAAAAGCCAGTCAAAAAAAGACATACTGTATGATTCCACTTAGAAGACTTATCTAAATTCGTCAAATTCATAGCAACATAAAGTAGGATGCTGGTGACCAGGGGCTGGGGCAAGGGGAAAGGACGAGCTCTTTAATGCAAGATGCAATGTTCTGGAGATTGGTTAACACTATGGAACTGCATTTAAAAATGATTAAGATGGTAAATTTTATGTTATGTGTTTTCTTTAACTGTATAAACTACTTATTAACAGACAACGCCCACAAATTTATTTCTTCTTGGGCACACTTGCAGTACAGCCATGGCGGCCCGTGGTCTTGGTGTGCTGGCCTGGACACCAAGTCCCCAGAAGTGGCACAGCCTATGTGGGTCCAAGTCTGCTCCGGTCGCTCCAGGTCTTCCCGGAGCTTGTTGTCCAGACCCTTGGCCAGGACCTGGCTGTGTTTTCCATCCTTCAGGTCCTCTGTCTGTCTAAGAACCAGTCTGGGGTCCTGTACTGGCGTGGATTCTGCAGGATGGTGACCACACGTTGCACCTCATCCTCAGTGGGCTGTCCTGGTCAGGTCCACGTCGGCTTTCCTCAACACCACAAGGGCGGATCTTCACCCCACACCCTTAATTGCAGCGACGGCAAAGGCAATCTTCCATCGCCCACCGATGTGGGTGCTGAGTGCTCGCGAATATGGTGGACTTTCTCAGGGATCGCTAGGGAAACGGTGGCGGCCTCAGTGGTGGCGTGCGAGTCTCCAGTGAAAGAGCTATGTTTTTTTTATTTCAATAAAAAATTTGAATTAGGGACTACCCTGGTGGTCCAGTGGTTAAGAATCCACCTTCCACTGCAGGGGACGCGGGTTTGATCCCTGGTCGGGGAACTAAGATCCCACGTACTGCGGGGCAACTAAGCCTGCGTGCTGCAGCTACAGAGCTCACAGGCTCTGGAGCCCATGCGCCACAACTACTGAGCCCACGCACTCTGGAGCCTGTGCACCACAACTAGAGAAGCCCGCACACTGCAACAAAAGATCCTGCATGCTGCAACAAAGATCCCATGTGCCACAACTAAGACCCGATGCAGCCAAATAAATAAATTAATTTTTAAAATTTGAATTAAAGAAAGGCAACTGCAAGTTAAAAAACATAACTACAACACCTAGGAAAGCCTATTCTAGAGCAATGCCTAAACACACAACAGTTTTCATGACTGAATATGTTAAGTAACTAAATTTCTCTAGTAGATGATATGTGTTTGTGGGATATAGTTTATATCTCTGGGAAACCTCATTTAATCCCCCAATTCTGTCACGTATTTCCTATAGTATAGAATGAATGGAATTTCATGGGAAAATAGAAATGTTAATATCCAATGTTTTAAATCAGTATTTGTTTCTCTGGAAGAACAGTAAAAACAGAGGTGGAATGAAGTGGCAATATACCACTTAGAGTTAAAATAACAGGAACTGGAAAACACTTTAACAAAAGGAGACCAGAAAAATAGCTTGTGGTATATCATTCAGTGGAATATTATGATATTTAAAATAATGATATACATCATTAACTGATTTAGAAAGATTTTCATATTTATTGCTAGGTGGTAAAAATCTTTATATGGAGATACAAACAGAATGAAGAATAGTCATACAACAAATAATTAGTTAGCTCTAGGGTAGGATTGCAAGTGATTTTAATTTCCCTTTCTAAATGTTTATGAAATAACTGGATTTAAACACATTAGCATGTACTCTTTTATAACAAGAAAAAAATAAAACCATTCCACTCTGATTCAAGTCCAGTGTTTCCTTGTTGATTTTCTGTCTAGAAGACTCATCCACTGTTTAAAGTGGGGTGCTGAAGTACCTGCTTTTACTGTATTCTCTACTGCTGCCTTCAGATCTGCTTGTATTTGCTTAACATTTTCAGGTGTTCCAATGTTGGGAACATATAAAATTATGACTATTCTGTCTTCTTGATGAACTGACCCCTTAATCATTACATAATGATCTTTTTGTCTCTAGTTACTGTTTTTGGCTTAAAGTCCATTTTGTCTAGTGTAACTACACCGGCTCTCGTTTTGTTTTTACTTTCAGGGAATATCCTTCTCCATTCTTTCACTTTGAGCCTATGTGTCTCTTTAAAGCCACAGTGAGTCTCTCGTAGGCAGCATATGGTTGGGTCTTGTTATTTTATCCATACAGCTAATCTATGTGTTTTGATAAGAGAATTCAACCCGTTTACATTTAGAGCAATTACTGAAGGTAAGCACTTCCTAATATGCCATCTTATTCATAGTTTTCTGGCTGTTTTCTAGTTCCCTTGTTTCTTTCTTCCTCTCTTCCTGCCTTCCTTTGTGAAATGGTGATTTCCCACAGTGCTATGCTTTGATTCCCTTCTCTTTGTCTTCTGTGAATCTGCTGTAGGTTTCTGCTTTGTGGTTACCATGAGGCTGAAATAAAACATTTTATAGCTCCAATAGTCTATTTCAAGGTAGTAGCAACTTAGATCATACATAAAAAGTCTACCCCTTTACCCACTCCCTTTTATGGTTTTGAAGTCATATTTTATCTCTTTTAATACTGTGTATTAATTAACAAATTACAGCAGTTACAGTTATTTTTAATACTCTTATCCTTTAACTCCAGAATTTTATTTTGTTTTTGTTTTGGGTTTTTTTTTGCGGTATGCGGGCCTCTCACTGCTGTGGCCTCTCTCGCTGCGGAGCACAGGCTCTGGATGCGCAGGCTCAGCGGTCATGGCTCACGGGCCCAGCCGCTCCATGGCATGTGGGATCTTCCCGGACCAGGGCACGAACCTGTGTCCCCTGCATCAGCAGGCGGACTCTCAACCACTGCCACCAGGGAAGCCCTAACTCCAGAATTTTAAAACTCTTGTTTTATATCAGAGTTAAAACGCCACTATATTACTGTATTAGAATATTCTGAATTTGATTATATACTTCCCTTTACCAGTGTGTTTAGTGACTTGAAGTCACTAATTAGCGACCTTTCACTTCAGCTTGAAAAACTCCTTTCAGCATTTCTGGTAAGGCAGGTCCAGTGATGATGAGCTCCCTCAGCTTTTGTCTGTCTGGGAAACTCTTAATCTCTCCTTCAGTTTCTCAAGGACAGCTTTGCCAGGTAAAGTATTCTTGGTTGGCAGTTTTATTCTTTCAGCGGCTTGAATGTATCATCCCACTCTCCCCTGGGAGTAAGGTTTCTGCTGATAAAGCGACGACAGCCTTATTGGGATTCCCTTGTAAGTCATTTAAGCTTTTTTCTCTCCTGCTTTTAAGATTCTCTGCTTGTCTTTGGTTTTTGACAACTTTATTACAAAGTTTCTTGGAGAGATTTCTTTTATCGTTATCAGTTTTATGGAAACAGAATCAACATAGAACACTGTATAAGTTTAAGGTACATGACATAATGACATATAGAGAAACGACTACCACATATAAGTCTAGTTAACATCCATCACCTCACATAGTACCAAACATTTTTTTCCCTCGTGATGAGAACTCTTAGGGTTTACTCTCTTGGCAGCTTTCAACTATACCACAGATCAGTGTTAACTGTAGACTCCACGCTGTACATTACACCTGTGGTGCTTATTAATCTTATAACAGGAAGTTTGTACATCTTGACCACCCTCACCCAACTCCCCCACTGCCCACCTCCAGTAACCACATATCTAACCTCTTTTTGATGGTATTTTTTTTTTTGCAGATTCCACACGTTAAGATCTTTCAATATTTGTCTTTCTTTGACTTACTTTACTTAGCATAATGTCCTCTAAGTCTATCCCATGTATTGCAAATGACAAGATTTCCTTCCTTTTTCATGGCTGAATAATATTCTTGTGTGAGACATTTTCTTTAACCATTCATCTGTTGATGGACACTTAGGTTGTTTCCATGTCTTGGTTATTGTAAATAATGCTGCAATGAACATGGGGATGCAGCAGATATCTTTTCGAGATAGTGATTTTATTTTCTTACAATATGTACCCAGAAGTGGGGTTGTTGGATCATATGATAGTTCTATTTTTAATTTTTTGAGGAAACTCTGTCTTCCATGGTGGTTGTACCAATTTACATTCCCACCAACAGTGCACAAGGGTTCCCTTTTCTCCACATCCTCACAAACACTTGTTACTTCCTGTTTTTTTTTTTTATGATAGTCATTCTAACAGGTGGGAGGTGATATCTCATATTGTGGTTTGCATTTGCATTTCCCTGATGATTAGTCATGCTGAACACCTTCCCACATACCTGTTGGCCATGTGAGTATCTTCTTTGGAAAAATGACTATTCAGGTACTTTGTCCATTTTTAATTGGATTATTTAGTTTTCTTTGCCACTGAGTTGTATGAGTTCATATATATTGGTATCAACCCCTTATCAGACATGACTTGCAAATATCTTCTCCCGTTTGGTAGATTGCCTTTTCATTTTCTTGATGGTTACCTTTGCCGTGCAGAAGTTTTTCAGTTTGATGTAGCCCCGCATGTTGGTTTTTGCTTTTGTTGCCTTTACTTTTGGCATCAAATCCAAAAAATCATTGCCAAGACCAATATCAAGAGCTTAACCCTATGTTTTCTTCTAGGAGCTTTATGGTTTCAGGTTTTATGTTCAAGTCTTTAATCTATTTTGAGTTGATTTTTTGTGTATGGTGTAAGACAGGGGTCCAGTTTCATTCTTTTGCATGTAGTGGTCCAGTTTTCCCAACATCATTTATTGAGAGACTTTCCTTTTCCCACTGAGTATTCTTGGCTCTTTTTGTCATAAACTAATTGACCATGTACGTATGGGTTTCTTTCAGGGCTTTCAATTATGTTCCATTGGTCTATGTGTCTGTTTTTATGCCAGCACCATAGTCTTCTGATCACTATAGCTTTATATATAGTTTGAAATCAGGAAGAGTGATGCCTCCAGCTTCGTTCTTCTTTCTCAGGATTGCTTTGGCTACTTGAGGTCTTCTGTGGCTCCATACAAATTTTACGATTGTTTTTTCTACTTCCGTAAGAAATGTCATTGGAATCTTAGGAGAGATAAGGTGTCTATAGATAGCTTTGGATAGTACAGACATTTAACATAATGTCTATATGTTAATTAATATTGAATATTAATTCTTCTAATCCATAAACACAGGATATCTTTCCACTTATTTGTGTCTTCTTCAATTTCTTTCATCAAAGTCTTAGAGTTTTCCATATATAGATCTTTTACCTCCTCGGTTCAATTTATTTTTAGTATTTTATTGTTTTGATATTATTACAAATAGGAACATTTTCTTTATTTCTTTTTCAGATAATTTGTTGTCAGTGTATAGAAATGCAACTGATTTTTGTATGTTGATTCTGTCCTGCAACTTTACTGACTTTGTTAATTAGATCTAAGTTTTTTGGTCATATCTTTAGGATTTTCTATATATAAAATCATGTTATGTACAAATAGAGACAATTTTACTTCTTCCTTTTCACCCCTGATGCCTTTTATTTCTATGCCTTGTTTAACTGTGCTGGCAAGGAGTATCAGTACCATGCTGGATAGGAAGGAGAGGATTTCTTTAAGCTGTTTTGTTTGGTGACTTATGAGGTTCATGTACTTCAATATCCAAATCTCTCCCCAGATTTGGCAAGTTCTCAGTTATTATTTCTTTAACTAAGCTTTCTGCCCCCTTCTCACCCTCTTCTCCTTTTGGAACCCCAATAATTCACAACTTGGTTCTCCTGATGGTACCCACAGATCATTTGGGTGTTCCTCACTCTTGTGTTATTGTTGTTCTCCTCTGACTGGGTAATTTCAAAGCTCATGTCTTCATTCTCACGATTCTTTACTCTGCTTGACCAAGTCTGCTGTTGATGCAGCAGACTTCTCATTACACTCAATGAAATGAATGAAATCCACTGATCCTCAAATGGACCGATCTGGCCTCTCTTAGCCTAAGTCTGCATCTCAACCTTTCTCCCTTCATGATGCAAGAGACACGATAACTTCCAGGAGGCCAAGAGCCCACACACAAGGAATCCTTCAGTTAGAGAAGGGGAGAGAGAGGAATTTCTGTTTGGTTCTTTTTCATGATTTCTTATCTCACTAAACTTCTCATTTTGTCCCTATATTATTTTCCTGATTTCACCAAATTGTCTTTCTGTTTTCCTGCAGTTCACTGAGTTTCCTTGAAACAGGTATTTTGAATTCTTTACTGAGTAAATCATGGATCTCCACATCTTCAGGCTCAGTACGGAAGGTTACTGTGATCCTTCAGTGGTGTCGTGCTTCCTTGATTTTCGAGGTTCCTTTGAGTTTTGATTGCTGCCTTCACGTTTGAAGGGGCAGCCACCACCAGGCTTTCCTAACTGCCTGCTTCAGTGCATCCAAACTCACTTTTTTTACTCCAGTGGAGTGCTAGATCTTCTGTACACCTGGACTTCCACAAAGGCTCTCTTCTCTGTGGGTGACTGTTTAAGTCAGTGTTCTCCAGGGGCTCCCAGACCTCAGTCAAGAGGACCTGGAGCTGGTTCACGAGTCACTTCAGGGTCTACAGCAGGGAATGAGGTCTGTCTGCCTATTACACACACAATGCATGGGTGGGCGATGTTCCTTCCAGATCTCTGTGTATGATGACAGATCCTACAGCTCCCACGAAGACACTTTTATTCCTAGATGGATGCTGGATATTTGGGGGGGGGGTGCAGGTGGGAGGAAACATCTTATGCCTCCACAATGCTGATGCCACTTGTCTTTCCACTTTGAAAAATAAAAATTTACTGCTCCCCCACAAAGCACTGTTGACAAGATTAGAGAGATGCCAGAAATTGCTTCCCGCAGTCTATATATGGTTTACACAAGTGTTTCATCTGCATGGTATTTTGTTTTTAAGTGAACATGAATGCTTTGACACTGTCTCACTTTAATCGTTTATATTATTTTCCATTTCAATAATTTACGTTATCTGCTTAGCCCCTGAATACATCTGGATTTGCTACTACAGGCTTTTACGATTGAAAAACTGGACCAAGCAACCATGGCAGAACCTTCTCACTTACGTAAATTGAACAGTGTACTCCTCACATTCAGGTGGCTGTTTTAAAACTTAGAGTCATCTCAAATTCAGAAGCATGACAGTTTGGTGGGAGAGGACTACTTCCAGCACAGTATACTGCTAAGCCTGGAAGTCCCTCTGGCTCCATCCATCCTGGCTATGCTGAATAAATGTCTGAGCACTTGAGTGTGAACTAGAAATCTTGCAACCTAAGTAAGGGTCACCACTGTGGCCAGTGCTGAAATCTGGGCCACCCAGGGCACATCACCAGAGCAGAATAAAACTATCCACAGAACTATGTGGGATCAATTATTCAAGCCAAAACGAAATGAGCAATCTTCCTCCATTTCCTTCATCCCCAAAGTCCAAACCATCAGAATGCCAAAGGCTCAACTTACAAAATATATTATAGATCTATAAACATTAAAAACATGAATTACACCATGCCACCACCCTGGTCAAAACTCCCTGACGGTTTCCCACTCTATTTAGAATAAAATTCAACCTCCTTTAAGACCTTAAATGACCTGGGTCTTGCCTACGTCTTTGGGCACATTTCCTATGAATCCCCTCATTTATTATACTCAGTGGTTTTGTTTCTGTTTTTCTAACAGACCAAGTTCAATCCTGCATCAGGGCCTCTATATTTGCACCGATTTATGCCTGGAATGCTCTTACACCAGACAGTCACATGGCTAACTTCTTTACAACATTAAGGAGATAAAGTTCAAGGAAGACCTAAAAGAAGCATTCTTAGACCCCCTGATCTAAAATTTTCCCCAACCCCAACATACTATAAGATCCCTCCAGCAGTCAATTTCTATGAAAGATCTCTTATATTTTCTTCCCGTTACTTAATCCTTGTCTGAAACTATCTTATTTGTTTACTTATTTTATGTCTAAAATACACTAAAATGTATCCTATCCTCCACCTCCATAAAGGCAGGGCTCTTATCTGTCTTGATCACTTGTATATCTCTTGATGTTAGAGTACTTTCTAGCACATAATGCTACTTAATCAATGTCTGGTGAATGAATGAATGAACTGATCTTCAATAACTGTGTCATTTGTCAGTAGCGATATGAACTTCCCGTTATCCCTTTCAGCTTGGTGTCTGAAAGCTCCTCCAATCCAATGGAGACCATTAAAATGATACTGAAGAAAGATAAAAAGGAAATAACTTCTGTTATGGGTTTATTTCCTATTTGTATCTCTTTAGTATCAATATCAGATGGGAGCATTCAAAGAATTTCTAAAAGAGATAAAAAGAAGCAAGTGTGCTGCCAGATGAACAGGACTGGAGGAGTATCCCGCAGTCCAGGGAAATGCAGTAGGAGGCTAACGATGAGATGGGAGCAAGTCCTCCCTGAAAGACTCCAAAGAAATTCAGGACTCAAACAAGCCTGTGGGCGGGACAGAAAGGAGGAGCCCAAAATAAGGGAATTCATTCAAACTCTAACTACTAACTCACTGCAGCAGCTGTCCCTCCTCACTTTCCTGTCTTCTTATACAGGACACACGGCTTACTATTTTCCCCAGCTATAACAAGCGAGCAAGCAAAGAAATATGACGGGGTCCTCTATGATACCAAATAAACTACTTAAGGAGATGTAAAGCTCTTATGTCAGAATCGGCGCCCCCGAGTAAATTCTTCATTCTAGACTGGGGGCCCTCCAACCTGGATCTATGCCCATCCATCCCAGCGAGATGTCTGACAGTTAACAAGTTCTGTTTATGTAAATAAAACTACTTGCCAGCTGCCTCATTCAGAGGAGAGGCCTAGCAGGACAGTAAACCTATAAACACCACTAAAGGAATCTCAATGCAGCCACCTACTGCAATCAACTCAGTTCCTAAATATGAATGGACCATTAAGGATCATCAGACGTATGTGGAAAACCTCCAAAATGAAAGAGAAAATAAATAATAACTGAGGTAGAAGGAAATACCACTCAGGAAACAGATGAAAGTTCTTAAAAAGGTCTAATTACTTTTCTCAGAGAAATTCAAGAAGATATTAAAGCTACAAAACAAAATCTAGGAGGTCATGAAAAAAGAACATTCAGATTATAAGACAGTTAAAACACTCATTACCAAAATAAAAAAAATTCAAAAGGACTGAAAGAAAGTCAAGAAAATACCCCGGAAACTGAAGAAATAAAACCCAAAGAGTTAAAAATATAAGAGAAATTGAGGATTAATCTAGGAAGGTCCCAAATCCAACTACTAGAGGTTTTAAAAGGTGAGACCAGTTAAAAATGAAGGAAAGGCCATTATCAAAAAATCTACAAACGATAAATACTGGAGAGGGTGTGGAGAAAAGGGAACCCTCTTGCACTGTTGCTGGGAATGTAAATTGATATAGCCGCTATGGAGAACAGTATGGAGGTTCCTTAAAAAACTAAAAATAGAATTAACATATGACCCAGCAATCCCACTACTGGGCATATACCCTGAGAAAACCATCATTCAAAAAGAGTCACGTACCACAGTGTTCACTGCAGCACTATTTACAATAGCCAGGACATGGAAGCAACCTAAGTGTCCATCGACAGATGACTGGATAAAGAAGATGCGGCACATTATATACAATGGAATATTATTCAGCCAGAAAAAGAAATGAAACTGAGTTATTTGTAGTGAGGTGGGTGGACCTAGAGTCTGTCATACAGAGTGAAGTCAGTCAGAAAGAGAAAAACAAATACTTCATGGTAACACATATATATAGAATCAAAAAATAAAATGGTTCTGATGACCCTACGGGCAGGACAGGAATAAAGACACAGACGTAGAGAATGGACTTGAGGACACTTGAGGGTAAGCTGGGATGAAATGAGAGAGTGGCATGGACATATACACACTACCAAATGTAAAACAGACAGCTAGTGGGAAGCAGCTGCATAGCACACGGAGATCAGCTCGGTGCTTTGTGACCACCTAGAGGGGTGGGGTAGGGAGGGTGGGAGGGAGGGAGAGGTAAGAAGAGGGGATATGGGGATATACGTATACATATGACTGATTCACTCTGTTGTGCAGCGCAAACTAGCACAACGTTGTGAAGCAATTATACTCCAATAAGATGTTAAAAAACATTTAAAAAATAAAAAAAGTAAAAGAATTGACACTACATAAATAAAAAAAACTTCCCTAAGTTCATATTCTGCCTGAGACCAAGAAAGGAAGGAGAAGGAGCCTCTCTATGAATATCAAAAAGACAAGTGTTTCATCACATAATAAGTAGGAAATGACCTATCAAATATTTCCTGAAATCAGAGGACCAATTTTAAGCCATTGATACACCTTTTGATTACTATGATCACAACCATGACTGATAACAATGTTGATTTAATTTAATTCTCACAACAACCTAAAGAGGCGCTATAATTATTTTCATTTCAGAGATGGGAGAGACACAGATAAATTAATTAACTTATTTGAATTCACACAGCTAAAAAATGGCTGAGATTCTAACTCTAATTTTGACCTATATGATTAAATAGCAACATTACCAACAAGAAGATGATTACTGAAAATACTGTAATCTGACAAGCCTGTAAATCTAAGAGGCAATTTATAATAAAAACTTCTATTAATGGAAAAATGTTAAACGTCTCCATAGCGATGCAATTAGCAAAACCCAGAATGCAGGGCTAAGAACTTGTTTTTTTTCAACAAATACACTGAAAGGGGTAAACGAGATGGAAGGGAACTTAAAACAGACTTAAGAGACACACAAAGCAGCCTCAACATAGACATTGGTTTGGATGCTGAGTTGCACAAGCTACAAATAATTGAAAGTACAAACCGTTTAGAAACAGCCTGGTAAATGCTAACACTAACTTTGATGAAAATAAAGAATTACTGTTAAGTTTTTTCAGCTGTGATAATGGTACTGTTGCCATGTTTTAAACAGAACTCTCATCTTTTAGAAATATATACTGAATGACTTAGGATAAACTAATATGATGTCTACAATTTGCTTCAAAATAAAACAGAATGGGGGAAGTAAGAATACAGATAAAATAAAATTAGTCATAAGTTGATCACTGTTAAAGATGAATGACAAACACCAAAGTTCACTGTTCTACTTGTTCTATTTTTAAATATGTTTAAAATTTTCCATAAAAAAAAACACCCCATGTCTTGAACACTGGAATCACACAAAATGTTATTACTTGAATTACTGACTGAGTATCAGAAACTGAAAAAATATCTTATTGCATTTGATTGACTTATTAAAAAAGAGAAATCACAAGACACAAAACAACGAGTTGCCAAAGTAAAGGAAGAGGCGCACAGCTCTTCTCACCCAGTAAGTACACAGTGACATTCCAACTCATCATGTAAAGGTTTGCTGTTCACAAGTAAAGATTTTTGGTTACAGGAGTGTTTATAAAAGGAACATTGAGCAATGCAGAGGGTATCATACATTACAAAAGTAATAAATTTTTTTGCTACATATAATTATTTTTAAATTTTAGAGACTTTCAAACGCAAGCAATATTCCATGTTTAGTGAACATTCATTAATTAAACAATGTTTGCGTGTTCACACTGAGCTGCCACTGTGTGGGGCAGAGTGTGTGCGCGAAGTGCCGCTGCCCGCAGGGGTGCAGTATGTGAGGTGGGGAGGGGTGGACGGAAGAGGGAGCAAATGCTTCGCTGCTGCTGTGAGACCTGGAGAACAATGGTCAGCGGAAGCATAATCTCCATTTAGAATGATGAGAGATTCACCAGCATCTGAGACTGAAAACAACACTGGACGGTTTACTTTAAGTACTGACATTGTTTTCAATTGAGTTTGAGATGGTTCGAAAACATTCCCAGAAATCAAAGAAACAGGTGTAGCTAGTAATTCTGGGATGACTAATTTGGCCTACTATATGCAGTATCAGATAGTTCTTAAATATATGTATCTCCCTCACCCTCACCCTGGGTAAAATGTGGCCACAGTTACTTCTCTGCACATAATTCATTCTCATTCTCTCTCTCTCTCTCTCTCTCTGCCCCCCCCCTCACACACACACTCACACACACAGACACACACACACAGTCCTTCCAATGTTTCCTCTTTGCCTGGATTACAGTGACCGGGACTATAACCTCTGACTTGCTCTGCTGAGAGTAACACGATGTATATTCTCCTTTGGTCTCCATGAGTGACAGGTACCCTGGAAAGTCCACCAGTTAATCTTCTTGAGATGCGTTCTAGGAAGAAGTAAAAAGCTTGGCAGGCTCCAGAGTGAGGCGAGTGCGCTGTCTGGGCTCCCCTCCCACTCGGCCAGGAGGGCAGACTTTCAGGTTCATTATCACCTCAACAGTATGCCTGTCAGGTGCCAAGGGTGAGAGAAGGCTGGGCCTCTTAAGGCGTCCTGGACTTTCTGCCTTCTCTAAAGTAAGAGCAAATCCATAACAGACAGGTATGTTTTCAACCTACTGCACCCATTTATCCACTTTAATTTACTGGATCGATTAGCTCAGAGTAGGAAATGCCTAACACTGGATTTGCCATTACATGGCCACCATTCGAATACCCTATGATCAGGACTAAGGGTGGGAAAGTGGACATGTGAGTTCGGGGGAGACAGGAGCACTGACTCACCTCTGATATGACCCTAACAATGTGGGCTCAAGTCTGACTGAGACGCAGAGCTTAGAAGGTACCACGGCAGAACTGAAATCCCGGTAGAGAGAGAAGCACAGTGGGAGGAACAGCTGGCGATCGTCTCAAGAAGTACCTCCGCGCTGCACATTTAAGAGAAGAGACACGTGGGGTCTCCCGGTTTCTTGTTTTGTCTTTTGAAGCAGACAAAAACAAAAAGCAATCATTCCTTCTAAGCAAAATATTTTCCCAACGTCTTTTCTATTTTGGAATGTGGGTTTAAGTCTTTAATTTTTCTCTGGGTAAAACGTGGCCACACAATTTCTCTGCAACGGATGTACTATTCTTTCTGCCCACACTCAGGCTTTAATATTATTCAGGTTTCAGACACTACATACTCATGCCCAACTTTATTGTCAAAAGCATATAGAATATTCACATTCCTCACAAAATATACTGTATACCAACTTGGACCCTCTTTTTTAAGATATAAGGTTACTTTACAAATGTAATTTTTCCTATTGTGATGTTGAAGAAGCCTAGCAATAAAAAGAGAGATGGAAGAAAAATAAGGTTTCTCAATTCCTAGAGTAGAATTCTCTTTATTAATCCACTGTTGAGGCACACAAACTCTTACCCATTTTTAATCAGCAAGAGTAACGAAAATCACATGTGGAAAAGAAAGTCAGAGGGGATTGAATTAATCCAACAAAACCTAAAATGGACAAATTGAGGTTGGCAAACTGGAAAAGCAAGTCGGAAATAAAAGTTTAGAAAATACAAACAGGCTCAAAATGGGAAAATGACTACTGAGGCAAGTTACAGCAATTTTCAATAAAGACGGAAGTTCAGAATTGGAGAACTGTACCAGGTGAGAAGAGGTGGACCTAAAAGAAACTGCTGAGAACTGTGGAATTATCATCACTGAAGATGTTCATATGCTGGAATCCAACACCCGCCCTTCTGGGATGGGGTCAGTGTATGAATGCTTAATTCACAGCAATTTCTATAAGCCCCAGATCTTATCAAGATAGAAAAAAAAGATGAACCAATAGTTTTTTTTTTCCTCATTGAAAACTGTACACGAGAATTAAGTGAATACGGATGTTTCCTGGAATAGTGGAAAGAATCCAGTGGCAATCAAAGTGGGATCTGGCACCAGTTCTGTCACTAAGTTGGCTTCTGACTGTGCACGAATCACTTGGCCATTCCGAGTGCCAGTTCCCTTACATGTAAAGTAAGAGAACGGAAAGGAAGGAAGGAGACCGACGTGCACCGGGAGCTGGTCCACACCGTGCTCTCTTCTCACGGCAAGATGCTGACAGCAACCCTGTGGGTAGTGACTGCTCTGCTCATTCTTATAAGTGATGGAAGTTGGTTCACAGAGGCTAACTTGCCCAAGGTCACACCTACAGAGTAGGCAGCAGAGACAGGGTTTGTGTCCAGCCCTGTTTGACTCTGAAGTCTGTAATGTAAAAAAAACTGTACTGCCTCTCGGGAGTCTCAGAAAGGACCAGTGACCTAAATTCTCTCTGTTTTACTCTTAAGAGACTCGCCACCCTTTCTGCCATTTCCTGACTGAAGTCGCTTCTTCGGGCTCCCGTACCCCCTCCCGACAGGCTCTCGTTGCCTGTTCCCCAACCTCATCTACTGCCCACATGGTGACCACAGGGTATTCCTAAGAGATACAAACTTGTTGTTGTTGTTTTTTGCGGTACGCGGGCCTCTCACTGTTGTGGCCTCTCCCGTTGTGGAGCACAGGCTCCGGATGCGCAGGCTCAGCGGCCATGGCTCACGGGCCCAGCCACTCCGCGGCATGTGGGATCTTCCTGGACCAGGGCACGAACCCGCGTCCCTGCATTGGCAGGCGGACTCTCAACCACTGCGCCACCAGGGAAGCCCCAAACTTGTTATTTTTATATCCTTACAATAAAGGCTCGAAATACAGGAAAAATGCCCAAAGCTTGGGAAACACACACTGATGTCTTCATAGCGCGCTCCCAACTCTCTGCCTGCTGCTGCCCGAACAAGCCATGCCTTCAGTGCTGCAGACTGACGGGGGTCACTCTTCCTTTCATCCGCACAGAAGACCTCCCCAGCCTTCAAGTACAGTCTGTCCCTACTGAGCAGCTCCCTCCATCCACGCAGCTCCAGCGCTGCCCAGCCCAGAATGAGTCTCCCCCCCCGCTCCTCCTTCCCTCTGTGGCGGAAATCTTAACCTTTAAACCATAACTCACTGGTCATCATCTCCTCTGTGATCTCCTCCCCATCAAATTCCCTGTGAGCTGGTTCTTCCTTTGAGCTTCCATACCTTTACCAGATACCATCTTACATTCGTTTTGAGCCTGTCTTCTCTATTGTGAACTCCCGGGGTTTTATTTACCTTTGTATTATTGCCCCCCCATCACCTATCAGTGTCTGGCCAATAATAATGACCAGACTTAATAATTTAAGTTTGTTAAATGAATTAATAAATCTGAAGAGGGGAATGCCTTCCTCAAAAGTAAACATCACTGCTTCCTCATGGACACTGCAGTGGCCCCATTTCCAGCAAACCATCAAACCACAAGAGGTCAAAACTCATTGTGTTTAGGGTGTTTGCGTGTATGGTGCAAGGGTAAGTAAGGGGCAGGAGAAGAGGAGAGAAGAGAGGGCAGAAGAAGGAGCTAGGAAGACAGCTCAGACTAGACTGCGCAGGGCTCTCTAAGTAAGAAGTTGAGGTTTATCCTCCAGGAGATGGGTGCTACTGAAAGAATTTTAAGTTGGGAAACGACACTGCCGTATTTACTGTGTGAAAAGCTGTTTAGCAGCGAGTGAAGTCGGAATTCAAAGGTGAAAACAGGCTGAAGACAGAGGACTCAGGAGGCAGTCTGGTTCCAGAGCTCCCCTTCTTCAACATAACCTCTCAGTAGTAAAGGGAGGGAAACCTGCCCAGAGTGAGTGCGGATGGCAGACAGGCAAGCTCAGGCCGAAGGGAGCACCAATGCTCAAGTAGTGCAAACAGTTCACATCCATAATTACTTACTATCTACTAAATATTATAATAATGAACACGTGCTAGGTACTGCGATGGAGAGAGATAAGTGAGAAACGATTCATAGTGAAGTAGGGGACACGGATCTACAAACAAATAACTAAAATACAGAATTACGGTTCAAAACCAAAAAAAAAGGTCATTACTAGAGATAAATAAGAAGTATGAGAAAAAGGTACCACAGAGTCAAAGGGAAGAAACAGTCTCGAGGGAAAAAAAAAGGAGAGGGTTAACTAGTAGGGTACAAATATTATAGAGCATCCACATACAATGAGGACAGAAAAGACAACAGTTTGCTTCTTAACTTTTGTTAAGTAAATAAATTCTGAAATTTCATATTGAAAAAGGCGGTGTCTCCAATTAGGTATTTTGCCCCAGGTGTAGATTAGAAATTCCCATAGTTCTAAACACGGTATAAGACTAATTCAATGTCGAATACTTTAACAATGCGGGATCTAAGTCCCTTACCGTATCAAGTAGGTAGATATCAATTTAAGTATATAGTCCTATATGAGCACAAGGACATTTATTCAATCGATTACAAACTTGCAAGCATATGACTGACTACTCCTCAAAGCAGTAAAACACAGAAAATGATCTGATCACTGGTTCTAAAAGGACTGGCATGGAAAGAAGTAATTCCTTATTTCTAGGAATATGCTATTAACATGGGAGCAATTATGTATTTACTTAACTTTATTAGCATGAAAGGCGAGAAATGCTCCACACTGTGTAGTTGGGTACAATGAATTCAATAAACTTATGGAAGCAGGAAACAGTAAAGGAAGACAAACACTTATTCTATAAACACCCAAGTGTTATTTATAAAGATTTCTAAACCAACTGCCTGCTTTCCCAGGATAGTACCTAAAACCACGGGTAAAAGATACTCCATCTGAAGTGCCCATAGAGAATCTTCATCAGGAGTAGAACAAACTTTAAAAGTCTCAAGTTTCTAGGAATGAAGCCTAGCTTGCCTTTCAATTACACTCCGAAGTAAAAGAGATAATTCAAAGCAGAAGCTACATTTTCTACGCTGATAATTCAAAGTACAATTGATGACTTAAAAACAGCATTGACAGTCAGGCTCCACGGTGTATGAGCAGCAGGCAACCGCCACTTCCACAAGAGGTACTTGTGTCTCATGAGAATATGCAGTAAAAACAATTTAATCCTGAGATAAAGTTACAAATATGTGTAGCAAAGTGAAGGTCAATTGATTTGTAATAGGAGGGAAAAGACTGAGAAAATAGGAGTAAATCCAGCTTGTTAACAGCAGGAGTAAAAGGCGATCAAGTACAGACGATGCCCCTTACTCGTGGCAGTGGCGCTCTGTAAAGTAGCTGTGAACACTGAATTCACAAACCCTGACCTGCTGCTCCTAAGGGAGATACAGGACGAGGTTCCTGTGAGCTTCTGGGTACAACGTGTACACAACCAGTCAATACCTAACCGTGTTCTATGCGTGTTTTTGTTAAACACACACATTTAACATACACTGCTGACTCATTACACTGGGCTCCAGGCCAAGGACACGACTTACTGCTCACGCCTGAGTGGAGCTTCACCAGCACACGTGTTTCCTCCGTGAGGCACATCAGAGGTACACCAGGCAGCCCTTCGTGCAAAGAGGGGAAGCCAGTGGCCTCCACAGACCGTGAAGAGGACCCTGTGTGGAGTGTGAGAGCCAGATGAGAAGGCAGACAGCACGCGGCTCAGCCCCAGCGGGATGTGCACGGAGGTGGGTCACAAAGCCCGGTCACTCTGCCCACGTCCACGAATGGCTGTGAGAGTGTCTGAGTGCTGCGTTTGGAGTCACAAATAAGTGTTAGCAGCAGGTGAACTGGTATACACAGAACCCACAAATAATGAGGGGTGACTTTACTTCTCTCTCAAATGTATTAAAAGAAAACAAACCTTTATTTTCCACCCCATTAGTCAATCCTGCTTCCTATTAGAGTGACTGTGAACTGACCAGGGCCACCTCTATTTGCATCAGTTTTGCTTCCAGTTTAGAAAAGACACAATGTAGATGCATATCAAGAAACTAAGTTAAATCCAGGACAAAATCCTGAGGGATTCCCTATGCTTCAATCACAGCATTGTAACTTCTTGAATAAAAACATGTAAGGAAAATTGTGGATGAACTCGGTAAAGACTGAGTTTATGAATGCATCTGAAAACAGACTGGAATTCTTAATTCTGTATCTCCTCAGATTACACTTTACATGATAAGGATTCCCTTTTTCAAATTCTAGGGTTAATCTCATTCCCAGTGGATTCCTGGCATGGAAAGGTTCAGAAAGGTACAGGTCTGATTGCATCTGACAGCAGTATTCTTCCACCAACTGTGAGAGCTTCATTTTGTATATGAACACTCTGCCACTGATGTCATGTAGGCAACTTTGTTTCTAAGAGAAAGAAATATGTGCTCCCTAGTCATGGAAGTGGGAGAATTTACTAAGTA
Source organism: Globicephala melas (assembly GCF_963455315.2). NCBI lineage: Eukaryota > Metazoa > Chordata > Mammalia > Artiodactyla > Delphinidae > Globicephala > Globicephala melas. Next base: position 100,605,422 of record NC_083323.1, on the reverse strand, counting down.
GAGATAATGGGAAAGTCGCAGCTCAATAAATCCCTACATTTTAAAAAGAGGTGCTGAGAATTCACTTTTCCATTACAAAGGCCTATGAGTGAACACAGCTGCAGGAAGCAGCCTGAGAAATATAGGGCAGATTTTGTTTTTTTAAGGACCATTCTAGGGCTTCCCTGGTGGCGCAGTGGTTGGGAGTCCGCCTGCCAATGCAGGGGACATGGGTTCGAGCCCTGGTCTGGGAAGATCCCACATGCCGCGGAGCAACTGGGCCCGTGAGCCACAACTACTGAGGCCTGTGCTCTACAGCCCGTGAGCCACAACTACAGAGCCCATGAGCCACAACTACTGAAGCCCACACGCCTAGAGCCTGTGCTCCACAATAAGAGAAGCCACCGCAATGAGAAGCCCGCACAAACAAAGAGTAGCCCCCGCTTGCAGCAACTAGAGAAAGACTGTGCGCAGCAACGAAGACCCAACGCAGCCAAATATAAATAAATTTATAAAGAAAAAAAGTACCATTCTAAGAATGGCGATGGATGTTGTCTAATTTGTTCTACAATAATAGAATAACCTTCCTCCTCCCTCTCTCCATTCTTTCAAAAAACACTCACAGGCCATGTAATGTACTAGAAGGTAAAAGACGAAAACAATCTGGCCTCAATAAATAGTGAACCTATTGGAAGAGACTATAAGTAAAGAGGTAAATAAAATCTAGTGTGGTCTTTCTGTAAGATATCCAAACTGAAAGATATCCAAACAAATTTTTACCTACAGCTGAATGGATAAATAAACTAAGGTACAGTCATAGACTGGACTACTACACAGCCACAAGGATAAGTGAACTACAACCACACGTAGGGGTAGCAGAAAGCAGGACAGAGATCACGGAGAGCCACACATACCACACTAAGAAAAAGAAGTGTTCTTGTGCAGGATGTAAAGGGTCGGAGACAGCGACGTTGAAAAATGTTAAGGAGAAGATTCAGCAGCTCTGAATTTTATACCAATCATTATGTCAGGCAATGTGAAGCATGCGTTACAATGAGACAAGAAGACCACTTAGGAGGCAATTAAGGAAATCCAAGCAAAAATCACCATGAAGGTACAAATTATGGTACAGAGAGGACAAGAGAAATCAAGTATTTAGAAACAAAATGTTTGTGAGCAGGAGAGTCAAAGAGGAGTCCCAGAATCATTCTAGAAGGACCACGTGGCATTTCTTTTCTCTTCAATATTTTTTGTAATAATAAGACTCTTTAAGGGTTAGCTAAGCTTTGCGGCCACAGAAAAAAATTCTAAAATGGAAATTGCAAAAGCTACCCCCCAAAATATTTTTGAATGTTGTATACACTGGATATTCTATATTATATAGGCAGAATAGAATACGAACTGCAGACCTGCTGCATAACTGTGTATGTTGTAGTCCACACGTAGAAACTGTAATGTTTATAGATAAGGTAGGCCATGTGGAAGCTGACCTTCTGAGGAAAATATGTGAAAACCTTGAGGTTTTGCAACATCTTCAAAGAGTTAGAAATGGTGGACACCAGAACTCTTGATAAACAAAGTAAAGAACACAGCAGTATCCGTTATTTTAGTGCTGTTCTAACTGTACTGAAATAAGTGAAACAGCATAAAATATCAAAATGTTCTACATGTAGACAGGAAAGTATTATTAAGTGAAACTTCCTTCAGTAACACAGAATGCAGTATGTGTGTGTATACATATTACCTGTTCAGATATTTTAGTGAATTTAAGCAGAGGTCATCCAAAGACTTACAGGGAAAGAAGTAGATAGTATATTGACATAAGAATGAGTTACAGCAGTTGAGTATGCTTCTGAATATGAATTCTTGTAACATTTCAGAAGAAAGTCTGGACAGTAATTAGATTAATATCCTATGAAGTCAATTTAAATACCTAAAATCACTGTCTGTTCTCTTAAGTAGTAAATATAAAAAGAAGGACTTTCATAGCTACACCTTATCTTTTATAATTGCTGACCATCTGAAGTGGCAAAGAGATTGGAGTGGGTAATCTGAAGCACTCCCAAGCAAACTGATGCAGAGAGAAAGGATAAAAGTCATATGCAAGATGCAAAATTTTGGGAAGAGAATAAAACAAAAAAGAAACAAAACAAAACAAAAAGAATTGCACTTAGGATCTCTTCGGTTCTTTGGAGTTGGAGACCAATACTCAAGGCAGCTTGGATGTTTATAGAAACCACTGGTTTCTAGAAAGTTTTATAGAAACTTGCCAAGAGTATTTTCTAATTTGATATTCTTGACAAGGAAAGTTTTATGAAGTCCTTGAGGTACAAATGACTTGGGAGGGAAAACTAATGGAGTAACTTTGGAAGAAACACAAGACATTTTAATATATTGTAGTGATAACATATACTTGTTATTTTCAAAAGCTGATATTCTTCCGCTATGCGTACATACACAACACTAATTCAAAATTTATTTCTTTGCAGGAATTACCCAGAAGCTATCACTGGCTAAATTATAGCGGCTTATAAGTAGATCCAGTTTACACACACACACACACACACACACACACATCAATACAAGACTACAACATACGTGCCTGATAACATATGAGCCTGGCTTAAGGGTTGCTCATGTCAGCTTCTGAATAAATGTTTTACTCACTGTAACAGCTCTATTCTCTATGTGTATATATATAAAAGTAATAAATATATATTAGTTTCCCACTCGTATTCATTTTTCCATTGTCTGGTAACATAAAAGAAGTCACCGTCACAAAGATCAAGCCTGGGTAATGGTCTTCTTCTGAGTAAAACAAATGGTTCAATTCTGCCTCTACATTCACGTTTAAGTAGAGTGCAACAGACAACAGACATTCTCTGATGCAGTTTTATTCCTCCAAATACTACCTCTCAGGATTTCATATTACAGAAATATCTTTGGCTGAAAGAATGGAAGGAATCCAAAAGAACTGACTCTCTGCTCCAGTGCAGCATGAGCTGGCCACTGTGCTACCCACTTTGCCACAGCTTCTCACTGAATTATGCAACTCTCAAGACAAGCATCTACTAGTTTCATTTACATACGTGAGAAAACAGAGATTGAGAGGAAATTAAATGTTTATGCTGAAGGTCACACAGTATACATTTAAATTTAGTTCCAATTTGAAAGCTCATGCTTTTACTACTATGTTAAAGAAATATTTAAAATATTACATAGGCAATACATTCACATGGTTAAAAATTTTTAAACGACTGAAAATTATATATTTATGCGTGTGTGTGCTTGTCTGACCTTTGTCTGTCATCTTCCCTCCCACTGACCTAGAGGATAACACATAAGCATGCGTGCGCCTGCATACACATATGCTTTTGCCTCCCCCTTGAAAACACTTTGCACACTGCTTTCCGCCCTGCTTTTTCATTCAACAATATTAGCTAGAATTACAGATGCATATGCTGTCTTACTCTACAATTCCACTGCTGGGGTTTTATGCTACAGAAATACTCGCACATCGGTTGAAATGCCTTTTATACAAGTTATTCTTATATTTATGAAAATTCTGTCTTCTTACGAACGTGATGCTATTTTGCAGCAGTGTGTGTAAAATGGCTAAGTGTCAGGAGTAACTTGAATGGCCATCGGTGGAGGGCTAAGTAAGTACAGTACTGTGGAATACCACACTGCTGAAGGGGGACGAGAGGGAGTAACGGAAGGCATCCCAAATATAGAAGTGGGTCAGCAAACCTTAAAAGCCAGATAATACACAGTACACGCAGGAGCCTGTGGACAGGAGTCTGTGGTAGAGCCTTCTGTTAAGAGGAGTTTAGCAACGGGAATCAAAATAAAATTTGCTTCACGTTTTGACTCAGTAATCCCACTAATGAATCTCTCTCAGAGAATATGCTTAAATATGTGAGAAGACGCAAGTATAACAATGTTCTTTGCAGTACTGTTTGTAATTCTGCAAAACTGGAAAAAAATCTGTATGACCTTGAGCAGAAAAGTGATAGAAAAAACAATGGGACATCTATACGAGGGAACACCAAGCAGTTGTTCAACAGAATATGCAGATCTTTATGTGGACATTAATAAGTACACACGACACTTTTCAGTTAAAATACTAACTGCAGAACAATGAGTCTAACATTCTGTTTACATATGGAAAGTCAGAAAGACGATATGTCAAAGAAAATGAACCGAGAGGCCTCCTCCCACCACAAACACACGAGTTGCGCAAGTGTTCTCTATGCTTTCCCAGTCCTACCAGAGTTTTAGGCACTCTGAAAATTAAACCTTATTACAGGTTAAGTAAAGAAATCCAGGATTTAAACATGCCAGTTACACCCCTGTGATGGCCACAAGTGTGAAAACATAAGTCAAATTATGAAAACTTCTAACGATAAACTCAACTCACGATGCTTTGGCAATGATACCAAAAGGTAATATAGAGGAACCTAAATGGAAAGACAAAGTCTGAAGTGATACCTCATCACAATGAAGTCCTGCCGTCAACCCAAGCGACATTTTTAGCAACGCAGTTTATGGGACTGACCAGCAATGTGTGCATGGACACCAGACACTGCTCTGTATCCAGGGGGCTTGGCACATCAACAGCAAAAAGCAACGTGAGGAACAGAAACCCAATGAGTCGCGATTACAACAATCACCTGTTTGGGGGCTTTCAAATCAGTTACCAAATCCGAGATGGGGCAAAGGATTAAGAGTTTTTCTATTTGCTATGTGAGCAAAGCTAATCAACAGAGGCAAGTGCTAGCCTTAAACCACACGTGCACAGACATACCACGCACAACAGTGCTAGCCCTAAACCACACGTGCACAGACATACCACGCACAACAGTGCTAGCCCTAAACCACACGTGCACAGACATACCACGCACAACAGTGCTAGCCCTAAACCACACGTGCACAGACATACCACGCACAACAGTGCTAGCCTTAAACCACACGTGCACAGACATACCACGCACAACAGTGCTAGCCCTAAACCACACGTGCACAGACATACCACGCACAACAGTGCTAGCCTTAAACCACACGTGCACAGACATACCACGCACAACAGTGCTAGCCTTAAACCACACGTGCACAGACATACCACGCACAACATCAACAGTAAGGGTGAATTAAACGTCAAAACTGATTCTTAAGTTACACTCTCAGCACAACTGGGCAATAAAGCTGACAGTGCCTTGACACGAAGGAATGAAGAATGAAGAAATGATCACTGTGGACTATAACGTAGCAGAAATAACAAGAGCCACCATCGAGCAAGCATCAGTAAGGTCAAAAGTCAGGAGCACGGAAGAAATATGGGCCGAAAGTTCTCTTCTTTGGGAACTCTTCCCTCTTTTTGTTGGGTATGACATATTCTAACACTTAATTACTCCTACAGAGGAAATGCTTTTCTAGAAACTCTTCTTCACAATTACAAAGAGCTGAGAATCACACAGTAAATTTTTGGCAGTTAACCTGGGCGAGACCGTTGCTTGGAGCTGCTACCCCCAAACATTAAGCTTCCCAGCGAACAGGGCTGCTGTGGCCCGTGAACTCATCTCTGTGGAGGGCCCCACCGAGAGCCCCGCGTGTTCTACAGCTCGTGCCAACACCCCTTTCAACCCTCCAAAGGCTCCCTTGCAACTCTGCATAAATCGTCAGTGTGTCTTGGCTCCAGAGACAGCTTCACCTACAGGGCTTCATCTTTCTGTTTGACACCTACTGTTGATTTTCCTGCAAACTACAAAAGAGCCCTCTTCAGTGTTTCTCACACAATGACACAATCAGTCCTCTGTAACTCAGAAGAGGATTAATGATTGGGTTTTATTTGATTGTAGTTTTGATTAATCCTGACTTTGTTCAATTTGTGACCTTTGCTGGAATCCCAAGGGCTGGGAATTAGAAAATGCACACTGCACCACTGTACTCGGGGCAGTGTGAGCCTGCCAATTTACTTCACGCCTCATTAGCCACAAAAGCTATGAAATTGTAGTCCAAAACAGCTTCACATTTTTTCAGGGTATGGGTACAAAATTCTGTATGAGCTTTTCTTTCTGATTTAAATATAGTAAGCCAATAATTAAGTCTATCCTGGTTAAGCTCATAGGGTCCTAATTGCAATTGGCAGTTACCTCAGTAAATTATCAAACTCAGGCAAGTCATATCATGATGTAGCTGTCCTGACTTCCTGAGGCTTGGAATTATTAATAGTTTTCGAGAATGGGTGGGGAAAAAATCTGACTTTTTGGATTGCAAACGATTACAATATTCTTTAATAAATTTGTCTTTGGCATTAAACCGAATTTATATGACTAAATTTATCCTAGTTTGTGTTAAATCTTAAAGATATCACACCGTGGAAAAGTTGCTGCAGTTTTTCATTATTTACTATTTGAGAATCAGCTATTTATAATGTTTTTATAAATAATTTATAATACACAACATTCTACATAAAAGTGTTACCTTTTGGAGCTCCCAGAATCAACAAATTCTTTATAAGAAACTGTAGAATATGCCCCTTTCTGTGATACTCAATTCTGCTATAGATTAACTAAAAAAAAGTTCATTGAAGAATGGAAAAAAAAAAGAATGGAGAAATTATACATATAAATGTACACTGCTTCACCAATTTTTGATGCAGGAGAGGTCCAAAGCTCACCATGTGATCCAATGCCTTAAATTCTGCATTGTACAAAAAGGACCCCTCAAGTTCCAGTTTTGTTAAAGTAGGGCTACTACTTAAAGACATTTGAAAGTAATTTCAGTTTAAAACACTTTTAGATTAAAGAAATTTCCCCCCATACTCAACAATTACCTCACTTTTACCTAATTCAAAAATGATTTTTAAACAATGATTTTTACTTTTATCTTCTTTCCAAAACATTCAGCTTTAGTTTCACAGAAATATTTTTTTTCTTACAAGTATGTCATTGGTTCCATATAAGATAAAAAACATATAATTACAATATCCTGAATAACTGGAATAAATAAGTGTGGAAAAAAACATAACTAACTTTCAGTAATCACTCAACACGTTAACTGAGATGCGTGGGGTATATTTCAGGACCTGGATTGTGAATGGGACGGTACAAGTAAAATGTTTAAAATCAAACTCAATTTGTGTGAAAGAATGGACCAACTCACAAATAGGGTGGATGATTCAAGCCTAAAAGTCAACTTGATTTAACAGAGAATGGTCTTATTTTTTAGGAGTAAGGGAAGAATCAACCAAAGTTAATATATTAAATTATATATTTAAGTATATTAAAATATATTTTAAAAACAACTGCTTTTCTTTTCTGAGAAGCAAATGCATTTTAGAATCACCCTCAATGGGTTAAGAGGTCACAAGCAAACATACTACCCTCTTCTACTTGTTTCTGTCTATCACCCTTCATGCTTAAGACCAGAGGTCAAGCTAAAGGTGCTGAAGGGGCATTCAGCAGTACTAAATTCAGAACAAAAGCTCTAATGGTGTATGCAACCACACCCCTATCACAGAGAAACAGCCCCACTTATTCCCATTATTGAGGAAATCATACAAACAGTAGCCACGAGCAGGAGAAAAGGCACTGTTAAGGGAAGAAATCATGCTATCCAACCCCCAAACTGAGACGCAAAAGACAAAGTGATGCTCTTGGGGGAAACGGGAGTTACACTGTTTTCAAACAATGCAATTATGTAACCCTGGAGAGCATAAACAAGAATTGGTTTAGTTTTCCATACTACAAATTCAATCATAGAAAGCCAATGGAAAAGTTTTTATATTACTCAAACTTAATCAAGTTCCATTCCATTCAGCTGTTGAATGTGTTGAAAACACTTATTTTGGGCTATATAATGTATCTCCACAGGAAGAAAGAAAAGCATGACTAGTTCAGGAGAAACAGCCAGAAAGATAATTGATAACTCTATGTAATAAAGCAACTGCTCTTTTTTTTGAGCAAAAAAATAGAATAGTGCTTATAAAGTTCCACTCCAAGAAATTTCTAGTCTAAAATAAGTTGTACAAGTTAAGTCCTGGTAAACCCAGAACCTATACAGAAAAAAAATTCTGACTGTGATGCTTGCAGCCAATAAAGCAACAATGGATCTAGGTTAGAGGTGACAATAAAAATTGCATTGATAAATTATTTTCCTAGACACATGTAGAAACACCAAAGGCACATCTCTCTCTCTTGTTCTCTAAGTTCATAAGGCCTTTCGTATCTTGCTACCAGAAAAAAATTCCTTACACTTGATCACCCCAGTTCTACCATTTTAGGTTTTTGCAATTGATTCTATTAACCAACAACCACCGCCACATTAGATTTTTAATGACACTTATCAACCTACTCCACATTATGTAACTAAAGCAGTAACCTTAAGAATCTGGTTCATTACAAATGAAACCAAAGACTTTGCATTGTGTTTCTTAAAGAACAAAGTCTCAATGGGAAAATGGAAAAGGAAATAAGAAGACGTTCAAAAACAGTATATCCATGTCAGTCAATACATCATATTAAATCATAATTAAAAAGTTCTACATGAAAGATGGAGAAGATTAAAATTCCAGCAAATTATCTCAGGATTTATGTATAAAGTCCGTGACATGGACTCAAAGGCCCTGCGTGATGTAAATCTTGTCCTTTTCACGCGTTCTGAATACCTAACCCCCATTTTCTACACTTGACCACACTAGCTTTCCTTCAGATCCTTGAACACCCTAAGCCCTTCCCATCACTGGACCTCCCTTTATGCTAATTCCTCTGCCTGGAATGTTCTGCTCTTCCTCTAGTTCCTTACTGGCTTCTCAATCAGATGGCACTCCTACTCATTCCTCAGGTCTTTTTTCTATCTAAATCTTTAAATACTTCCAGTATTTTGTTTCAGCCTATTGAGACATTCCTGATGTATAACATACACAAGTTCAAGGTGCACCACGTGATGATCTGATACACAGTGATGCACAGCTTGCCTCTTTTCATGGTATCTCATAATTCACGTTGGCTTTCTTCACTCCTTTTTATTCCTTTTGCTCCTCTGACTGGATGATTTCAAGTGACCTGTGTTCTGGTTAACTAATTCTTTCTTCTGCTTGGTCAGGTCTGCTATTGAAGCTCTCTAGTAAATTCTTCAGTTCAATCAATATATTCTTCAACTCTAGGATTTCTGTTTGGTTTTCTTCAGTGGTTTCTCTTTCTTTACTGAACTTCTCATTTGTTCATGCATTGTTTTCTTAATTTCATTTAGTTGTCCAGATGCTTCTTTTTAATTGAAGTATAATCGATTTCCAATGCTGTGTTAGTTTCAGGTGTACAGCAATTTAGATATATATATTCTTTATATATATAATTCATATATATACATTCTCTCTTTCTGTGTGTGTGTGAATATATATATTCTTTTTCAGATTCTTTTCTCTTATAGGTTATTACAAAATATTGAGTATAGTTCCCTGTGCTATACAGTAGGTCCCTGTTGGATATCTATATTACATATAATAAAATTTATATATTTGTTAATCCCAAACTCCTAATTTATCCCTCCTCCTCTTTCCCCTTTGGTAAACATAAGTTTGTTTTCTATGTCTGTGGGTCTATTTCTGTTTCGTATGCAAGTTTGGCTGTATCTTTTTTTTTTTTTTAAGATTCCACATATAAGCGATATCATATGATATTTTATCTTTTTCTGTCTGGCTTACTTCACTTAGTATGATAATCTCTAGGTCCATCCATGTTGCTGCAAATGGCATTATTTCATTCTTTTTTATGGCTGAGTAATATTCCACTGTATATATGTACCACGCCTTCTTTATCTATTCATCTATCAGTGGACATTTAGGTTGCTTCCATGCCTTAGCTATTGTAAACAGTGCTGCAATGAACATTAGGGTGCCTGTATATTTTCAAACTATGGGGTTTTTTGTAGTTCACTGAATTTTTTAAAGAGGATTGTTATTCTAAATTCTTTCCCAGACAATCCACAGATCTCCACTTCCTTAGGGTCGATCATCCGAGTATTAGTTTTCTTTGGTGGAATCACGCTTCCTCGATTATTCGGGATCCTTCTGGCCTTGCTTTGGTGCACTTGAGAAAGTAGGCACTTCTTCCAGTGTTTGCAGGCTGGCTTGGCAAGCAAAGCCCTTCATGGGTCAGCCCCTCCAGAGGCTCTGGGTAGAGGCCGCCCGGGGGTATCTGCAGGCAGGCTGGCTGGTGGAGTCCCTGAACAAACAGATCAGGCACCTGGGTCAGTGGACATGAGCCTGGTGCTTGAGTCTGTGCTGATGGGCTGGGACCTGCATCTGCATGGGAAGATCTGGATCCTGGGTCCACTGGGGTGGACCTGGTATTTGGGTCTGCAGGTATTGGCATCTACAGGAGCCAGCCCAGTGCTGGGAAGGGCCAAGAGCCTGGCTTTACAGGAGCCAACCTGAAAGCTGTGGCCACAGGAGCTGGCTGTAGATTAGGTCTATAGGGGCCCATGTGGGAGCCTGGATCCGTGGGAATCGGCCTCGAAGATGAGGCAGCTGTGGTAGCAGGGGGTCCGTCTTGGTCCTGGAATGAGCTGGGAACCTGTGTATTCAGGAGCTGGTCTGGAGTCTAGAACCACAGAGACCAGCCTGGCACTGGAGTAGCTGGGGGTCTGGAGCCATGGGAGCCGGCCTGGTGCTGGGGTGGGTCAAAAGCAGGGGGTCTGTGGTAGTTGGCCTGGCACTAGGTCTAGCTAGGACCTGGGTATGCAGGTGCCCACCTGGAACCTAGGTTTAAGAGGGATGGTTGTAAGCCTGGGGCCACAGGAACCACCCAAGGCTTCAGGAGCAACCTGGTGCTAGGATGTGCTGGGGACCCAGGCTCACTGGAGCCGGAAAGGAGCCTGGGGCCACGGGAGGTGCCTAGGGCAGCAGCAGGAGCCAGCAGGCGCCGGGACCTGGCTTTGCAGGAACACACGGAGCCACGCAAGGCTGCAGGAGTTGGCCTGGTGCCAGGGGGGACCAACTCTGGGGGTCCACGGTAAAGCTGGTCACTTTCCTTTCCCCATGGGGTGGGTGTTTGCACGATGCTGTCTGGGCTTGGGCGAAAGGTAATAGGAATAGTGTACATCTACCTTTCCTACCCTCCTCAATGTACCTTTACTTCTGTGCTTCATGCAGGGTTGGAATCCCTCACATGAATCCTTGGCTCTTATAAAGGTACTTTTGTGCAGGGACAGCTGTTCCAACAGATGTTTCTGGCAGGGGCAAGAGTGCTAGGGAGCCCTATGCCACCATTTTGCTGACATCACTCTCACTCCTCAGGTCTTAAATGCCACCTCATATGGAAGATCATTGCACGTTAGCTCAGACTCCTTATTATAAATTTTAATTTACTACTATACTTTTTGTTAATTAGACATGATAATCATAACTGAATTATTATTTGCTTAACATGTCATCTTATCACTAGACTATTAGATAAAGGGACTGAATACATCTTGTTCAAAATCACATTAATGTTCAGTACAGTTCCTGAAACACAGGTACTATTACAGACATTTATTAAAAGACAGAAAAAAGAAACAAAGAATAGGAAGGAAGAATGGAGAGGGGGGAAGAGTAGAGGATGAGAGAAGTGGGAGCCAACTGAAACACTTACTGGGAAAACTTTCCCAATGTTGAGTATGTTTATAAAAAATAAGCCAAGATATTGCACCACTTTTTGTAATGAAAAAGATGGGCTGCATATATATTAACATAGCATAATTTAATAACCTGGACCAAGCCCTATATACTACTCTACCAGCTACAAGTTCACAGAAATCATCAACTAGAATTAAACGTAGAGACAGACTGATGGAAACATGCTATTAGAATAACTACTGGTCAACCAAGGTAAGTCTCATGCTTCTAACTCTACTGCCATTTGATAAAAGCAAACACTAATACGTTTAACACTGTACGAATGGAACAGGGAAGAGAAGCTAGTGGTCCCTTTTTCTTGGAATGTAGTTGTGTCTGCTTTAGGGCTTCTGGAAATTCTAGGTTGCCCTAGTGAGCGCAGTTAAGTAAGACAGGCAGGATTCAGATCCCGGTACGTCTATCCTTAAAGTTCATACCAGAAAAGACAGCTAACTGCTGCAAGTTATGAAACACGAACTTGATTACAGGCCTCCTGTATTCCTGAGAAATGTTCCCACTCCTAGGTTAACATTCCTCAGTCTCCACATTTCTCTGCCTCTGTTCCCAGTCTCACTCCCTTGAGAGTTATCTGATTGGCAAGTTTTGAAGAAAAAGATAAACATGCTCATTTTAGCCCTTCTGCTCTCCTGTCTTCGGATTCGTCTGTCTATGCAGAATTTACACCCTGTTCTGCTCTCTGCATGTAGTAAAATGCCTGCAGTTATCTAGCTGTGCTCTAATTCACGAGTGAAATAGTAGGAAGGCTACTTGGCTGCAAATATAAAGCCGTGTACTCTAATCAGCTTTATCAGTATAAAGCTAATAATACTTTTATCTCCCTTTTTCCGACTCCTCTGTTTATCCAGAAAATCTTTGGCAAGGGATACAAAACATACCTGCCCAGGAGTAAAAATCCAGAAGAAAATGCATCCTTTTTACTATATATAGTAGCACTTTTAGAGGTTTAAACTGTTGTTTCTTTCCAATCCCCAAATGTTCTAACCTCTGATTATTCATTAAGGTTCTAATAAGTAATACAGCAGTAATTAACAGCCAAGGACTGTTTTAAGTGTTTCACATGTAGTAACTTATTTATTCCCCTCAACACCATGTATTATTATTAATCTCCATTTGACAGATGAGGAAACTGACTAACTGAGAGGTTAAATAATCTTGCATGTGGTCACAGATAGGAAATGGTGATGGCTATGTTAAAACCAAATTGGGCCCCAGAGTCTATGCCCTTAACTAGTCTTCCTCAGTTTAGTGGCTCTTGAGGGTCTTTACTTTGTTTTAAAAACAAAGTAAGGGCTTCCCTGGTGGTGCAGTGGTTGAGTGTCCGCCTGCCGATGCAGGGGACACGGGTTCATGTCCCGGTCCAGGAAGATCCCACGTGCCGCGGAGCGGCTGGGCCCGTGAGCCATGGCCGCTGAGCCTGCGCATCCGGAGCCTGTGCTCCGGAACGGGAGAGGCCACAACAGTGAGAGGCCCGCGTACTGCAAAAAATAATAATAATAAATAAATAAAAATAAAATAAAAACAAAGTAAACAAGAATAAAAAGGAACAGAAAATATCAGTGCACAGCAAGCAGAAGTCCTGTTTTGTTTGGTACTTGTTTCAGTTATTTGTGTGTGTTTGCGTGTATATGAGTGAAAGAGAGACAGGACAAAAGAGGGGAGGGGGAGAGAGAGCAAGAGAGAGAGGAGATGTAAAAAGCTCTTCCTCCTGGGGTCAGAGTCTCTGTTCCTAATTAAGATGCCCGCTGTCTCCCCACAGGCCGGTGAAGAGTCCTGGGTCCTCTGGTAACAGCCTGGGACACACTTTACCCTCTTCCCCTAACAGTCTGGCATGGCAGCCATTTTTCCTGAACTAGGATACCATCGAGTCTTATTAGCTAATATCATTCCACAATACTACGACGGTTCCCACCCTGCCCCAGGGAACTCAAAGGGGCACCGAAGAATATTTTCAATTTGGGGCAGAAACAGTGACATCTGTTAGACAACATATGAATCACGAGCTTGAGGTGGTTTCAGCACTTGCATCACACACAGATACATATGTCGAGACAGTCTCCGTCTGTGAACCTGAGTTCCGATGTTTGCTGTGATGAAGAGCCCAGCACAGTAATGCACAGAAATCAACGTAGAACAAGAAATGAAGGTGGCAGTGGCCAGTCCGATCCCAAGACCTGTGCAGTGCCCAGTAAGCACACATTCCAGTAGTGAGTTACTGTGGTGATTAGAGAACAAAACTAAAATATTTTGTCTTTCAATTTATATATGATTTTTGAAGCGATCAGCAAATCATTAGGACATAAATATTTACAATGTACAAGCATAATTATTATTAAGAACCGTTAGGTATTTATTTTGGCCTGGAGGCCATGAAAAGTTGACTGACTGCACTGAGACCAAGAAAATGTGGGGGACCTCTGCCCTATGATAAATAAAAGCTCCCCTTAAGAAGCTGTAAGATAAAGTCTAGCATTTAAGTCGGAAGGAATTTCAAGTACTCCTTCATTCTGTGCATGTGGAACAACATAAATGGCTTTTGTTTTTCATTAAAGAGTCCTCATTTAATATAACTGAATATGAGCTCTCAGGTCTTTCTCTGCTTCTAATCTGCTGCAATACTCTGGGATCCAACAGAAAAGTGCCCGTGGAGTCATCACTATTATTCATGCAAAAAACTTACTGCTAAAAAATATCAACTGTAAAAATATGATAATTCAGCAGCCATTCACCTCTCATCTTATCCCTGTCCCTGGCAGAGCTAGGGCTCTGCCCTACCTGACAAGCAATTCTGCTATTTTAAATAATGAAATAAGGTCTTCCTTATGCATGGTGAGTGTTCACACAAACACGGGCTTTGGGACTTAACTCCTGATGTTTTGAACCATGTTGTCAGTATCCAAATGGGATGTACAGTGGACCACAGCCACCACTGTTCACACTGCATCACAGCTACACTAAAACACAACAAGACATCACAATACTTTCATCTGGAACTTTTTATTAGCCCACAGTTCAGCTCAGTTTGAGCCCAGGAAATGTGCAGTGCTTTCTAAGCTGAAAGCCTCTATTTACAGCACTTCTTTAAGTAGCTGAGATGGAGGAGGAATACCACACAGGATATGATCCCTCTGACCTAAAGAGCAAGTAAAAATGCTCAAGTTTAAATAAAAACTCTTGGGTAGCATAAAGGAATCATCAACTTAACAGTGATTGGGACTAAAACACTGCTCTGGTCTTAGTTTAAAGTAAAAAACAAAATACAGCTCTTGAGTCTTGTTATGCTTTAAATGTGAAAACAAAGATGGGATAGGGAAGCACCCAAAGCTAAAAAGAGGTAGGATGAGAGGAAGCTGCTATGGCGAAGAAATGCCTCCACACTAACGACACCCCAGGGTGAACTGAAGGGAAGAGTCAATTCATTCAAAATTCAATGCGCAATTTCTACTCAATGTGGAGCTCTAAGTAACGACCAGCACTCTACCTAACGTGATTCCAGAGCCTGCGGACTTACTAAAGCATCTGTTCAAAACTGCAGAGCAGAGGTATGGAGGTGGGGCAGGGTGGGGTCTCATTTTATGCACCACTTATTAAACTGAACTATTCCTTCTTTCTTTATTGGCCCAAACTTAAGTGACATGATTAACTATCTTTAGGGAAAAAAACAAATTTAGTTTATCTTCATTTTCAATTCAAAGACACTAACAACAGCTGACATTTGCTAAAATAGCCCCCATCTTAGTGACAAAAGAAGTGGGATTCGAATGAGCACTGGCAGGTAATGGGTGGGCTCTGGGGCCGTTCCTGCTCTGGGGTCCATCAGCACTTCCCAGAATGGTGACTGGGAAGAAGGACGGGTCTGCCCGCTGTCCCCAAATGAACCTTCCTGAAAACAACTATGCTAAAGTATTTCTATTGTTTGCATGTGATGGATACATCATCATTTATATGTGTTGTGCAATTATCTGGATACTTTCTAACAGATGGAGTAACAACAATAAAATGAGAGGAAAACACTCTCTTAATTAGCACAGGCCCAAGATATGCACATCTGTCCTGGTAAAGAAACCCTCTGATGAGGCCCTCTTCCACATCTGGAAGCACTGACAGCTTTGAGCCTTATTACACTTCATCGCAGTAGGGCTTCATCCCCAGAAAGAAGGGCTGGAGGATCCACTGAATGACACAACAACTTAACCCTGGTGTCTCAGAATTTTCATACTGAGGGGTTTAGTCACATTAAGCCCTCCTATAAGATAAAAATAAAACAAATAAAATATCAGAGGGAGAAATAATAAGAAATGTCCTCGAGGAAGCACAATTTTGGAGAAATGGAAAAACACAAGCACGTGTGGCTGTCTTATCTCTCCAGGAAATTAGTAGCCAAAGAGCTTCACTCCTCCAGTTTCTACTTCAATACTAATGGGTTCTGCAATTACCACATGGAACAAGCCCCCTGAATACCACCTGGTCTACCTCCCAGCAGTAAATTCCACTCCCATGCCTGTCCAGGCTCATTTAGATAGCACAGTGAGTTTCCTCTGTGAGCCTGCTCCCAGAGCTCAGAGTTGAAGATACAATGAGATACGAAGGTGTTTATCATGAAGTAGAATGGGAGTCTGAGCCAAAGCAACAGGAGATGGATATCGTGAGCAGGCTGAGAGCAGAAAGGTTTTCTTCTTTAAAGTAGATTGGAAAAATAAACTGTTCCATAAGACACAAAGTTTGGGTGAAGATGAAAATCTTTAAGCAGAAGTAACTCTCCACCTTACAGAAACTTAAAAGAACAAAATAACATTTCAGAAACCAAGTAGGGCCAGCACATCTTTCATCGTTGCTTCTTGCTACCTTTCCACATAAAATTTTGGTTCAGCAGAGTTGTAATTTACCCCATCCCACAAGAAATGGCAAAAATTTTGCAACAGATGTTCTGTCTGAAAAGTCGCAATCAAAATCCTAGTTATGCATTTTGAAGACTTCAAGAAGGCAAAGTATGCATATAAAAATAAAGGCCAAAAAATAAATTAAGAGAAGGGAAAAAAACTAAATTCTGAAAACCAATTTGGTTTAAATGGAAACTTACACTTCTGATAAACATTATGAACTAAACCAACATACAAGGACCCTTCCCTCCTGCTCCAAACTCATGAAAACACTGCATAAAATAGAAAATAACCATGAGGTATCAAGCATGAGGTAAACTAAACTGGAAGCGCCAATAATGAAGATAGAACTCAAAGTCAAAGCACTGATGAGAGATCAAGTAGAAACGGCTCATAAGGGGTAAACACTGGGCTATAGGCCTTAATAACTAAGGGCTAGGGGAGAGGTTCCTGAATGCAGGCTCCACAGGAGACAGAAATAACCTGTGCATTACAGCTAAAGAAAGTCACAAAGGTTGGCTCCATCTGTAAAATAGGGGCCAGAAAAACGCCGCCTACCAGCCCAGCGGGGCAGTGAAGAGTCCAGAGCTTTGGGTGTGAAAAGAATCACCCACGAGAAATCGCTGGTAAACGAGATACACAAAATTCCAAGCACAGAAACTGGTCCAGAAACAGTGAAACTCACTGTCTCAGACAAACTCGAAGCTGATCTGAAGGAATAAGACTCCCAAGGTCAGTAACCCCACAGAAGATGAGCTCACAGTCAAAGATTACAAACCATATAAGAAAACAAATCCTCATGAGGAAAGTTAAGTTACAAGAGACTTCACACTGTAAAAACCAGAAATAACTGAACTGTGTTAAAGGGCATTTAAATAGACATGAGAAGCTCTCCTAACAGAACGCCATGTATCAGGCTCTCCAGATTAATCAGTATCCTTTCTCCCTTCCGATAAATTCACTGATGTCCAAGGCATATTGACAAAGGGCATCTAGGAGGCAACTGCAGAAGACTGTATCCGGCCGCCTTCCAACTTTGTTCATGGATCCACCCCTTCTTCAGCATGACTCAAAGATAAACACCCTCTTTCTAGACCGCAGAGGTAGGTACTAATAGAGTAAGACAGAAAAGGTGCACTTTTCCCTTCCCAGTGACTTGGCATGTGACTCAGTCTGGCCAAACGGACGAGGAAGGTTAGTCTGCTGTGGAAGGAGGCTGTGAAGGACTTCTGGGAAAGTTTTTCTTACATGTAAGAAAGAGACCTAGGAATACCTGGAAATGATGTCATCATCCTGATTCCAGCCTGAGGGTAAAATCAACATACCGTCTAATGCCAGGATACCTGGTCAATAGATAATTTTAAACATTTCTACTGTAGCTGTATTTATGCCTCTTTTGCTTACCTTTTATAGACTATTTTTTCTCACTACAATGTATTCAATAATAATATTGTGAGATCAACACTGAATACTCCCCCCCTAATTTTATGAAATTAAACCACCACACCCTGGATAAAACATGAATCAACGGGGAAAGCTCAGGAAACCAAAAGACCTAAAATACACAAGGAGAAATTTCTACATATCAAAATTTGGATATAGCTAACGGGAGGCTTAGAGAAAAATTTATAGCCTTCCATCATAACTGACAATATTCAAGTAATTTGGAAAAAAGTAAACATGGTAAATGTAAGGAAAATAGAAGGAAATGATAATAGACCAGAAACTAGTAGAGTGAAAACAAACATAAAATAGAGGTGAACAAAATCCCAATCTAGCTCCTGAAAGAAAAGAATAAAGTACACAAACTTCTAGTAACACTAAACAAGAAAAAAAAGAATACAAAAGTCACAAAGCATATGAATTAAACAGGGCATATATACAGTATAGATTTAAAAAGCACCACCAATCAGAAATAATAGCATTGGCCTATTAGATCCACTGAGAAATAAACTTTTACTGTGTTAAGTCACAGAAAGTTTTCAGCAGGTTGTGCTACTCTAGCTAACAAAGCTAATAAGGGGTAACAGGATATATATAGAACACCAGTATTTTTTTAAAGATAGCTTTTTACATACCAGGAATAAAAAGGTAGAGAATTTAATTGAAAAAATATATCATTCATGATAGCAGCAAATGAGGTATCTAGAAATAAATCTAACGTAGATGTGTGAGAATTTTGCTGAGAAAATGCACAAAATACTAATGAAAGTCATAAAAGAAAACTTAAATGGATAAACAGGCTACGTAAGTGGATGACAAGACGTACTGTTTATAATAAATATCTAATTTTGCCTAGTCTATTAATAAATGCAATTTCTTATCAAAGTCCCAAAAGGGTTTTTTTTTTTTTTTTTCTAAGAACCTAGTCAACATCATTATAAAATTTCTATGAAAGAGTGAAGTTCCAGGTGATTCTGACTGAAGCACACTGAGGAGACTTCTGTCCTGCCATATACCAGAACTTAAAAGTAGAAC
This sequence comes from Globicephala melas, assembly GCF_963455315.2. Lineage (NCBI taxonomy): Eukaryota > Metazoa > Chordata > Mammalia > Artiodactyla > Delphinidae > Globicephala > Globicephala melas. The sequence goes on along the minus strand of NC_083323.1, from coordinate 100,586,411 downwards.
AGTATATAAAACAGTAACAATCTAGCACGGCCATAACAGGTAAATGGAAAACTGAACAGAGCCCAGGAACAGACTCAGGCACATATGGGCACTTACCATATTATATAGGGGATATTACAACTGGCTTTCCATAGAGAAAAACTAGAATAAAAAACTTTCCTCACACAATACATTTCAGGTATCTTAAGGACTTACATGTGGAAACAAAACTTTACACACATAAAAACATTCTGTAAAAAATATAACACCCATTACAGGATGTTTTATCAAACGATGCACCCCTCTCATGTGGCCGTTTACGTTTATCTTCACCCACAGAAATCGTGTGTGCATAAGTCTATGAGCTCTGTGATGTGAGGAAAAAATACCTCATCTCAGTGAATATTTTATCCACAGTGCTTAGCACAGTTTTGGAGCACATAGTCTAGAAACAAGGTGTAAATGGTGTAAAAATGCTCTAAGAAACAAAACAAAGAGCAAAGTGATGGGGGCACCAGTGTTGACTGGGAAGATCTAAGCTGGTTTCTTTACAGGCAATGTGATTTGGTGTCAGCCTTGAGAAAAGGGTGGAACCATAAAAGGCAGAATATGGAGAAAGCATTTAAGACAGAAGAATGGTTTTAGCAAAAGCATTAAGGAGGGAGAATGTAAGTTTGAATAGATTTGGGATAATGGAGATAAGAACCATAGAGGGAAATAAAGCCAGAAACGCTCCAAGGGACAAAATTATGGAGAGTTGACTGAAATAGGGAGCTTCTGAAGGTTTGTAAACGTCAGTGCAACATCATTAGATTTATGTTCCCAGTGAAAGTAAGAAACTTCTTAGTTCCATTGAGCAACTGGTTAGAAAAAAAATGCTTTGAATATACTCCTATATATCAGAAAGGTCATGACTACTTTTATCCAGTTCATATTCAACTCAGTGATGTGGACTACACTGCCCAAAGATTAAAAATAGAAACTAAAAGCAAATGAAAACAGTAATATAAGACTTGACTATACTTCATGTGATGGGAGAGAGAATGATGATATGAAATGAGTACTTCTAATATCTGCCTTTCACAAAAGAAAAAAGAGACAGTGAAGAGGTCTTGATTCTTTTTTTTAAAAGTTAATGAATAATATCCATGCACATGTCTGAATCAATCACACTCCCCCCCTTCCAATGTACAGCCTTTACTTTATCTAACTCTAAGAGTAATACACCCTCATTATGGAAAATTAGAAAATGCAACAAGTATGAGAAAGAAAAAAAACACCCATTTTTCCACCATCCAAAGATAAGTACTTTTAACATTTTGGTGATTATTCTTCCCAGCTTTAATTTTTTTGTTAAAAAATGCATCTATATATACACACAGAAAAGTCAGTTTTATGCTTTTTCTTCTCACTTAACATTGTATCATAAATGTTTCCCCAATTTGTTAGATATTCTTTGAATGAATCAATCACACTTTTATGAGAGAACTACCCTATTTTTACTGTCTCTTTTTATAATGTTAACCCTCAACTCCAGATTTTGAGCACTGGATAAAGGCAATTAGACACATTCGCAAATTATGAATGCTTTATAAATGAGCTAAGAAAATGTAAGCAAAAAGAAAATATAAACAAGCAAGACAGTATGGTAAAAACAAGAAATGATGAAAGAAAACGAAGATTGCAGGGTAGATGTGGCTGAAGATAAAGGAACACCAACTGGATGACTATATGTCTGGCATACTGTGAGCTTGAGAGACACCACCAACGTGAGGCCAGAGCCCAGGAGCGCAGATGTATTCTGATAGGTTCACTCCAGATGTGTACGTTGCCCCCCTGTGAAACTAAGCTTAATTTCAAGATCAAACTGTTTGCTATCTCTGCTAGGTAGTAACCACCTTGCTCTAAAAAGCAACAGTATCTCTAACAGAAAATGCATGGCCACAAACACTAAGAAGAAATAACTTAATTCTGGGTGGAAAATTATACCAATGTCCATGGATGCTGTAAGAATGTCATTATGTGGAAGAAAAGGCAATGAAGAAAAAGAATAAATCCAGTCATAATTTCTTTCACATGCATAGCAAAGACATTCTCTGCTAAAAGGAGGGGTTCGTCTGTTTCCCCCCGACAGTGACTCCTGTATAAAACTGATGTGCGCATCACAGGTATTTCCCTTAGCAAATATTCCTAAACAAACAGGCATCCTAACCAAATAGCTTCCTAGAATATTAAACCACAGAGAAAAGAAGAACTCTGGATCTGAACAACGTTCAATCTGTCTTGAAGATCTAACTTGTAGAAATGACAAACAACATAAAGGCTGTTTAAAAACCATCAGTAATTTGGTTATACATCCTCTTAGAACACTTAATGTGAAAATAATTCAGTACAATTCAAAGAATATTTCCTGAGTGCCAATGTGTTGGGTACTGTGCTTGCTTTTCAGGATTCAAGAGAGGAACACTTCTGAATGTCAGGAGTCTGGAGGAAGATGATAAAGCTTGCAAATAAATGACTGTAACACGATGGGGTAAATCGTATAGAAACAGACATAATAGAGATTTAACTGTCATCTGCAAAGTTATATACAAAAATCCTTTACACATAAATATCTTTCACCTTTATCATTCAATTCTTTTCATTTTCTTAATGGTGTCTTTTGAAGAAAAGCCTTTAATTTTGATGAAGTACAATTTATCAATTTTTTCTTTTATGGTTAGTATATTATGTGTACTAAAATAATCTTTGCTTATTCCAAAGTTTCCCACTTTCTCCCAGAAGTTTATGGTTTTCCTTTTATGCTTAGGTCTATGATCCACTTTGAACTAATTTCTGCATATAGTATGAGGTCCCTACCTCACACTTTACCCTACAGACATCCAGTTGTAGCTGCATCATTTATTGAAAACACAAGTGTTTCCCCATTAAATTACACTAGTGCCTGTGACCGTGTATCTGTGGGTCTATTCGGTACTCTTCATTCTGTTCCATTATTCTACATGCCAGTGTTCATGCCCTAACCATACTTTTAATTACTGTCGTTGCATACCAAGACTACACATCTGGTAGTGAGAGTCTTCTGACTCTGCTTTTTCTTTCTTTCTTTCTTTTTTAAAATTTAATTTAATTTTTATATAGCAGGTTCTTATTAGTTATCTACTTTATGCATATTAGTGTATATATGTCAATCCCAATCTCCCAATTCATCCTCCTCTACACTTTCCCTTCATGGTGTCCATATGTTTGTTCTTTACATCTGTATCTATTGCTGCCTTACAAACCAGTTCATCTGTACCATTTTTCTATATTCCACATACATGCATTAATATACAATATTTGTTTTTCTCTTTCTGACTTACTTCACTCAGCATGACAGTCTCTAGGTCCATCCACGTCTCTACAAATGACCCAATTTCGTTCCTTTTTATGGCTAATATTCCATTGCATATAGGTACCACATTTTCTTTATCCATTCGTCTGTTGATGGGCATTTACGTTGCTTCCATGATGTGGCTTTGTAAATAGTGCTGCAATGAACATTGGGGTGCATGTGTCTTCTTGAACTATGGTTTTCTCTAGGTATATGCCCAGTAGTGGGATTGCTGGGTTATATAGTAGTTCTATTTTTAGTTTTTTAAGGAACCTCCATACTGTTGTCCATAGTGGATGTATAGATTTACATTCCCACCAACAGTGCAAGAGGGTTCCCTTTTCTCCTCACCCTCTCTAGCATTTGTTGTTTGTAGATTTTGTGATCATGCCCATTCCAACTGTTGAGCCCATTCTAATTAGTGATGTTGAGCAGCTTTTCATGTGCCTCTTGGCCATCTGTATGTCTTCTTTGGAGAAATGTCTATTTAGGTCTTCTGCCCATTTTTTGATTGGGCTATTTGTTTTTTTAATATTGAGCTGCATGAGCTGTTTATAAATTTTGGAGATTAATCCTTTGTCTGTTGATTCGTTTGCAAGTATTTTCTCCCATTCTGAGGGTTGTCTTTTTGTCTTATACAGGTTTCCTTCACCGTGCAAAAGCTTTTAAGTGTAATTAGGTTCCATTTGTTTACTTTTGTTTTTATTTCCATTACTCTAGGAGGTGGGTCAAACAAGATCTTGCTGTGATTTATGTCAGAGTGTTCTTCCTATGTTTTCCTCAAAGAGTTTTATAGTGGCCGGTCTTACATTTAGGTCTTTAATCCATTTTGAGTTTATTTTTGTGTGTGGTATTAGGAAATGTTCTAATTTCATTCTTTTACATGTAGCTGTCCAGTTTTCCCAGAACCACTTATTATTATTATTATTTTAAAATTTTATTTATTTTTGGCTGCATTGGGTCTTCATTGCTGTGTGCGGGCTTTCTCTAGTTGTGGTGAGCAGGGGCTACTCTTTGTTGTGGTGCATGGGCTTCTCAATGCGGTGGCCTCTCCTGTTGCGGAGCCTGGGCTCTAGGCGCACAGGCTTCTGTAGTTGTGGCATGCGGGCTCAGTAGTTGTGGAGCCCGGGCTTAGTTGCTCTGTGGCATGTGGGATCTTCCCGGACCAGGGCTTGAACCCACGTCCCCTGCATTGGCAGGCGGATTCTCAACCACTGTGCCACCAGGGAAGTCCCCCCAGCACCACTTATTGAAGAGACTGTCTTCTTCACTGTAAATCCTTGCCTCCTTTCTTATAGATGAGTTGACCACAGGTGTGTGGGTTTACCTCTGGGCTTTCTATCCTGTTCCATTGATTGATAATTCTGTTTTTGTGTCTCTACCATATTGTCTTGATTACTGCAGCTTTGTAGCATAGTATGAAGTCAGGGAGTCTGATTCTTCCAGCTCCGTTTTTTTCCCTTAAGATTGCTTTGGCTATGTGGGGTGTTTTGTGTCTCCATACAAATTTTCAGAGTTTTTGTTCTAGTTCTCTAAAAAAGGCCATTGGTAGTTTGATAGGTAGTGCACTGAATCTGTAGATTGCTTTGGGTAGTATAATCATTTTCACAATATTGATTCTTCCAATCCAAGAACATGGTCTATCTCTCCATCTGTTTGTGTCATCTTTGATTTCTTTCATCAGTGTCTTATAGTTTTCTGAATACAGGTCTTTGACCTCCTTAGGTAGGTTTATTCCTAGATATTATATTCTTTTTGTTGCAATGGTGAATGGGATTGTTTCCTTAATTTCTCTTTCTGATCTTTCATTGTTAGTGTATAGGAATGAAGAGATTTCTGTGCATCAGTTTTGGGGGTTTTTTTGCAGTACACGGGCTTCTCACTGCTGTGGCCTCTCCCGTTGCGGAGTACCGGCTCCAGATGCACAGGCTCAGCGGCCATGGCTCATGGGCCCAGCCGCTCTGTGGCATGTGGGATCTTCCCGGACCAGGGCACGAACCCGCGTCCCCTGCATTGGCAGGTGGACTCTCGACCACTGCACCACCAGGGAAGCCCTGTGCATTAGTTCTGTATCCTGCAACTTTACCAAATTCATTGATTAGCTCTAGTAGTTTTCTGGTGGCATCTTTAGGATTCTCTATGTATAGTATCATGTCATCTGCAAAGAGTGACAGTTTGACTTCTTCTTTCCCAATTTGTATTCCTTTTATTTCTTTTTCTTCTCTGATTGCTGTGGCTAAAACTTCCAAAACTATGTTGAATAATAGTGGTGAGAGTGGACATCCTTGTCTTGTTCCTGATCTTAGAGGAAATGCTTTCAGTTTTTCACCATTGAGAATGATGTTTGCTGTAGGTTTGTCGTATATGGCCTTTATTATGTTGAAGTAGGTTCCCTCTATGCCCACTTTCTGGAGAGTTTTTATAATAAATCGGTGTTGAATTTTGTCAAAAGCTTTTCCTGCATCTATTGAGATGATCATATGGTTTTTATCCTTCAACTTGTTAATATGGTGTATCACATTGATTGATTTGCGTATAGTGAAGAATCCTTGCATCCCTGGGATAAATCCCACTTGAACATGGTGTATGATCCTTTTAATGTGTTGTTGGATTCTGTTTCCTAGTATTTTGTTGAGGATTTTTGCATCTATATTCATCAGTGATATTGATCTGTAATTTTCTTTTTTAGTAGTATTTCTGTCTGGTTTTTGTATCAGGGTGATGGTGGCCTCGTAGAATAAGTTTGGGAGTGTTCCTTCCTCTGCAATTTTTTGGAAGAGTTTGAGAAGCATGGGTTTTAGCTCTTCTTTAAATGTTTGATAGAATTCACCTGTGAAGCCATCTTCAGAGGCTGTACTTCACAGTCCTGGACTTTTGTTTGTTGGAAGATTTTTAATAACTATTTCAATTTCATAACTTGTGATTGGTCTTTTCATATTTTCTATTTCTTCCTGGTTCAGTCTTGAAAGGTTGTATCTTTCTAAGAATTTGTCCATTTCTTCCAGGTTGTCCATTTTATTGGCACAGAGTTGCCCGTAGTAGTCTCTTATGATGCTTTGTATTTCTGTGGTGTCCATTGTAACTTCTCCTTTTTCACTTCTAACTTTATTGATTTGAGTCCTCTCCCTCGTTTCCTTGATGATTCTGGCTAGAGGTCTACCAATTTTGTTTATGTTCTCAAAGAACCAGCATTTAGTTTTATTGATCTTTGCTACTATTTTCTTTGTTTCTGTTTCATTTATTTCTGCTCTGCTCTTTATATTTCTTTCCTGCTACTGACTTTGAATTTTGTTTGCTCTTCCTTCTATAGTTGCTTTAGGTGTAAGGTTAGATTGGTTTTTTAAATTTATTTATTTATTTTGGCTGCATTGGGTTTTTGTTGACGCACGCAGGCTTTCTCTAGTTGTGGCAAGCAGGGGTTGCTTTTTGTTGCGCTGCGCAGGCTTCTCATCGTGGTGGCTTCTCTTGTTGCAGAGCATGGGCTCTAGGCACACGGGCTTCAGTAGCCGTGGCTTGTGGGTTCTAGAGCGCAGGCTCAGTAGTTGTGGTGCACAGGCTTAGTTGCTCCATGACATGTGGGATCTTCCTACAGCAGGGCTTGAACCTGTGTCCCATGCATAGGCAGGCAAATTGTTAACCACAGCGCCCCAGGGAAGTCCCAGGTTAGACTGTTTATTTGAGATTTTTCTTATTTCTTGAGGTAGGACTGTATTACTATAAACTTCCCTCTTAAAACTACTTTTGCTGCATCCCATAGGTTTTGCATTGTCGTGTTTTTGTTGTCATTTGTCTCTAGGGATTTTCTGATTTCTTCTTTGATTTCTTCAGTAATCTTTTGGTTATTTAGCAACATATTGTTTAGCCTCCATGTGTTTTGTTTTTTACATTTTATTCCCTGTAATTTATTTCTAATCTCATAGTGTTGTGGTCAGAAAAGATACTTGATATGATTTCAATTTTCTTAAATTTACCGAGGCTTGATTTGTGAGCCAAGGTGTGATCTATCCTGAAGAATGTTCCATGTGCACTTGAGAAGAAATATTTTCGGATGGAATGTCCTATAAATATCAATTAAATCTATCTGGTCTACTGTGTCATCTAAAGCTTGTGTTTCCTTATTAATTTTCTGTTTGGATGATCTGTCCATTGGTGTAAGTGAGGTGTTAAAGTCCCCCACTATTATTGTGGTACTGTCGATTTCCTCTTTTATAGCTGTTAGCAGTTGCCTTATGTATTGAGGTGCTCCTATGTTGGGTGCATGTATATTTATAATTGTTACATCTTCTTCTTGGATTGAACCCTTGATCATTAGGTAGTGTCCTTCCTTTAGGACAGTGTCCATTAGGTAGTGTCTCTTGTAACATTCTTTAAAGTCTTTTTTACCTGATATGAGTACTGCTACTCCAGCTTTCTTTTGATTTCTATTTGCATGGAATATATTATTCCATCCTCTCACTTTCAGTCTGTATGTGTCCCTAGGTCTGAAGTGGGTCTCTTGTAGACAGCATATATATGGGTCTTGTTTTTGTATCCATTCAGTGAGCCTGGGTCTTTTGGTTGGAGCATTTAATCCATTCACGTTTAAGGTAATTATCGATATGTATGTTCCTATTACCATTTTCTTAATTGTTATGGGTTTGTTTTTGTAGGTCCTTTTCTTCTCTTGTGTTTCCCACTTAGAGAAGTTCCTTCAGCATTTGTTGTAGAGCTGGTTTGGTGGTGCTGATTTATCTTAGCTTTTGCTTGGCTGTAAGGCTTTTGATTTCTCCATCGAATCTGAATGAGATTCTTGCTGGGTAGAGTAATCTTGGTTGTTGGTTTTTCCCTTTCATCACTTTAAATATGTCATGCCACTCCCTCTGGCTTGTAGAGTTTCTGCTGAGAAATCAGCTGTTAACTTTATGGAAGTTCCCTTGGATGTTATTTGTCGTTTTTCCCTTGTTGCTTTCAGTAATTTTTCTTTGTCTTTAATTTTTGTCAATTTAATTACTATGTGTCTCGGCGTGTTTCTCCTTGGGTTTACCCTGCCTTGCACTCTCTGCACTTACTGGACTTGGGTGGCTATTTCCTTTCCCATGTTAGGGAAGTTTTCGACTATAATCTCTTCAAATATTTTCTCAGGTCCTTTCTCTCTCTCTTCTCCTTCTGGGACCCCTATAATGCGAATGTTGGTGCGTTTAATGTTGTCCCATAGGCTGTCTTCATTTCTTTCCATTCTTTTTTTCTTTATTCTGTTCCGTGGCAGTGAATTCCACCATTCTGTCTTCCAGGTCACTTATCCGTTCTTCTACCTCAGTTATTCTGCTATTGATTCCTTCTAGTGTAGTCTTCATTTCAGTTATTGTATTGCTCGTCTCTGTTTGTTCGTTCTTTAATTCTTCTAGCTGTTTGTTCTTTAATTCTTCTAGGTCTTTGTTAAACATTTCTTGCATCTTCTCGATCTTTGCCTCCATTCTTTTTCCGAGGTCCTGGATCATCTTCACTATCATTATTCTGAATTCTTTTTCGGAAAGGTTGCCTATCTCCACTTCATTTAGTTGCTTTTCCTGGGGTTTTATCTTGTTCCTTCATCTGGTACATGGTCCTCTCCCTTTTCATTTTGTCTGTCTTTCTGTAAATGTGGTTTTTGTTCCACAGGCTGCAGAACTGTAGTTCTTGCTTCTGGTGTCTGCCCTCTGGTGGATGAAGCCAAGAGGCTTGTGCAAGCTTCCTGATGGGAGGGACTGCTGGTGGGTAGAGCTGGCTGTTGCTCTAGTGGGCAGAGCTCAGTAAAACTTGAATCTGCTTGTCTGCTGATGGGTGGGACTGGGTTCCCTCCCTGTTGGTCGTTTGGCCTGAGGCAACCCAGCACTGGAGCCTACCTGGCTCTTTGGTGGGGCTAAGGGCAGACACTGGGAGGGCTCATGCCAAGGAATATTTCCCAGAACTTCTGCTGCCAGTGTCCTTGTCCCTGCGCCAAGCCACAGCCACGCCCTGCCTCTGCAGGAGATCCTCCAACACTAGCAGGTAGGTCTGGCTCAGTCTCCTATGGGGTCACTGCTCCCTCCCCTGGATCCTGATGCACACACTACTTTGTGTGTGCCCTCCAAGAGTGGAGTCTCTACTTCCCCCAGTCCTGTCAAAGTCCTACAATCAAATCCTGCTAGACTTCAAAGTCTGATTCTCTAGGAATTCCTCCTCCCATTGCCAGACCCCAAGGTTGGGAAGCCTGACGTGGGGCTCAGAACCTTCACTCCAGTGAGTGGACTTCTGTGGTATAAGTGTTCTCCAGTTTGTGAGTCACCCACCCAGCAGTTATGGGATTTGATTTTATTGTGATTGTGCCCCTCCTACTGTCTCACTGCGGTTTCTCCTTTGTCTTTGGATTTGGGGTATCTTTTTTGGTGAGTTCCAGTGTCTTCCTGTCAATGACTGTTCAGCAGTTAGTTGTGATTCCGGTGCTCTCGCAAGGGGGAGTGAGCACACTTCCTTCTCCTCCACCATCTTGCTCTCCTCTGCTCTTTTTCAAAATGGTTTAACTCTGCTAGGTCCACTGAAATTCAATGTAAATTTAAAATTCCAAGTATAAGTTTCCACAAAAAGCTCCCTGTGATTTTGGCTGGGATTGTGTTGCAATAATAACTGAATTTGGGGGAAATGGTCAGCTTTAAGTTTGAATAATCAAATCATGAACTAGATATATCCCTATTTTTGTTTAGATATTTTTTATTTTCTCTCAGTAGTATGGTTTTCTGTGTAGAGATCTTGTACAATTTTTGTTAAACTTATTCTGAAGTACTTTATGCATTTTGATGCCACTGTAAATAATATTTTCTAAAATTTCAGTTTCCATTTGCTTGTTGTCAACATATAGAACTACAACTGATTTTTATGTGTTGCCCTACTTAGACAATCATACTGTCTATGAGTAAAGACAATGCTACTACTTCCTTTTCAATTTTATTATCTCTTGACATATTGCGTAACTAGGACCTCCAAGTATAATAATGATCAAGGGGTTGAAGTGGATGTCTTTGTGTCCTTTGCAATCTCATGGGAAAAGTGTTCAACTTTCATCATTTGGTATGACCTTACCTGTAAACTTTTCATAGGTGCTCTTTTTTGAGCTGAAGAAATTGCCTTCTCTTCCTAGTCAGCTAAGAGTTATTATAATGAATGGATGTTAAAAACATTTTCTGAATATGTGAGATAATAATATGATTTTTTCTTTATTGTTAATGTAGCTGAAATTAGCTAATTCATTTTTGAATAGTGAAAAAGCCTTACATTCCAGAAATAAGCCTAACTTGGTAATGACATATTAGTTTCTTATTTAATTTGCTAAGACTTTTTGTGGGAATTTTATGTCAATGTTCATAAGGGAGTTTCTCTTTATATAATGTGTTTTTCAGGTTTAAGTGTGAGAGTAATTCTAGCCTCATAAGATGAATTAGGAAGTATTTCCTTCTTCTCTATTTTCTGAAAGAGTTTCAGTAATGTTGGTATTATTTCATATTTAGATGTTTAGTAGAATTCACCAGTAAACTAACCTTTGCCTGGAGTTTTCCTTGTGGAAATATTTTTGATTACAAATTCATTTCCTTTAATAGATACAGCCTGGTCAACTTTCTATTCCTTTTTTGATCCAGTTTTGATACACCATATTTTTCAAGGAATTTGTCTATTATATCTAAAATATCAAATTTATTGGCATAAAGTTGTTCAAAATATTCTCTTTTTAAATGCCATTAGAGGGACTTCCCTGGTGGTCCAGTGAGTAAGAATCTGTGCTCCCAATGCAGGGGCCTGGGTCTGATCCCTGGTTGGGGAACCAGATCCCACATGCATGCCACAACTGAGAGTCCCCATGCCGCAACTAAGAAGCCCGCATGCTGCAGCTAAGACCCAGCACAGCCTAAATAAATATTTTAAAAAATGATTCTACTTAAAAATATATATATATAAATGCCATTAGAACCTCAAGTGATATCCACTCTTGCCCTCTTCCATTACAAAAATTTGGTAATTTATGAGTCTTCATTTTTCCCTTGATCAGTCTTGCAAGGGGCCTACCAATTCCATTGCTTCTTTGCAGAACCCATGGTTGACTGTAAATTTTCTGTGTTGTTAGCTTTCTATTTCCTTGATTTCTGCTCTTATCTATATTATTTCCTTCATTCTATTTACTTTCATTTACTTTACTCTTCTTTTTAAATTTTCTTAGTGTGGAAACAGTTCACTGAATTCATCTTTCTTATTTTGTAATATAGGCATTTAAAGGTATAAATTTCACTCTAAGCACTACTTGAGCTGCATGACACAAAATTTCACATTTGTATTTTCATTTTCATTCAGTTCAAAATGACTTCTCATATTCCTTATGACTTCTTCTCTGAGCCATGGTATTTAGAATTGTATTATTTAATTTCCGAACATTGGGGGATTTTTCCAAAAATCTTATTATTACCTTCTAATTTAATCCCACTGTGGTAAGAGAACAATTCTGACATATTTTAGTCTTCTGAAACTTATTAAGATTTATTTTTATGGCCCAGCATATGGTCCTCATTGGTGAACATTCCATACATATTTGAAAAACATATATATTCTTCAGTTGTTGGGTGTACTACTCTATAAATATTAAATAGATCAAGTTGACAGTCCTCAGAGCTTCTATATTTTTACTGCTTGTTTTTGGTTCACTTATTCTATCACTTTCTGAGAAATCGGGGTTATAAGCTCCAGCAATGACTGATGAGTATGGATCTGTCTGATCTTCCCTTTAGTTGTCAGTTGGCTCTTCATGAATTTTGAAGCTCTGTACTAGGTGCATGCATATGAAGGATTGTTATGTCTTTCTGGTTAATTATCTGCTTCATCATTATGACATGTACTTCTTTATCTCCAGGAATACTCTCTGGAAGTCTCTTTTACCTGATACTAATATAGCCATACCAGATTTCTCATGATGACTATTTACAAGGACTATCTTTGTACATTCTTTAAATTTCAACCTACTTGTGTTTATCACACTGTATGTCTTATAGACAGCATTGTTTCTTTTTTAATCAATTCTAATAATCTCTGTCCATTAAGTAGAGTGTTTAGTCCATTTGATTTTGACCTAACTACTGATATGCTGAATTTATATCTATCATCCATTTACCCCTCTCTGCTTCACTCCTCTCTTGTTCCTTTGCTGTCCTTTTTCTTCTGGGTAAATGAAGTAATTTTTAGTGTATTTTATTTCCTCTATTGGATTTTGAGCTTTTTGTTTTTGCTTTTGCTTTTGGTAGTTGCTCTACAGCTAACAATATGCACCTTTAACTTATCAAAGTCTATCTAGATTAGAAATTATAAAACTTTGGGACGTCCCTGGTGGTCCAGTGGTTAAGAATCCACCTTCCAATGCAGGGGGTACGGGTTCAATCCCATATCTTAGGTCAGGGCACTAAGATCCCACATGCTACAGGGCAACTAAGCCCGCGCACTCTAGAGCCCGCATACCACAACTAGAGAGCCTGCACACTGCAATAAAGATCCCACATGCCGCAACTAAGACCAAATGCAGCCAAATAAATAAATATTTTAAAAAAAAGACTTAAAAAAATCGAAACTGATAGTTTGTATTTTCTAGTTCACAAAGTTAACAACCTGACAACCATATGTTTCTACCCTCCCCAATCTTTTGTGCTATTGTTGTCATAGCTTTCAATTTTACTCCTATTATAAACTCCACCATACAATGATATTATTTTTGCTTCAGAGTCAGTTGTCTATACTTATCAGCTTATTTACCATGTGTGTTCTTCATTCCTTCCTGTAGATTCATGCTTCCATCTGGTTTCATTTCCTTTCAGCTGGAAGAACATCCTTTAGCATTTCTTACAGAATGTGTTTTTTTAGAAATGAATATTTTTTAATTGAAGTATAGTTGATATACAATATTATATTAGTTACAGGTGTACAATATAGTGATTCACAATTTTTAAAGGTTATACTCCATTTATAGTTATTATAAAATATTGGGTATATATCCTGTGCTGTACAATATATCTCCGTAGCTTACTGTAGTTTTCTTTCTTTTAATTTTTTAAATTAATTTTTTAATTGGACTATAGTTGATTTACAATGTTGTGTTAGTTTCTGCTATACAGCAAAGCGAATCAGCCATCATGCAGACATACCTCCACTTAGGGATGCATTCTTTGCATATTTATTTATCTGAAAAATGTCTATATTTAACCCTAGTTTTTGGAGTTTGTTTGTTTGTTTTTTGGTCCTAGAATTCTAGGCTGACAAATTTTCTTACAGTACTTTAGAAGAAGTTCCATTTTATTCTGATCTCCAATGTTTTGGATAAGAACTCAGCTATCACAGTTTCCCTTTACATACTGTGTCTTCTTCTTCCCTTGCTGCCTCTGTTTTTCTCTTTATATTTTGTTTCTAGCAATTATATTATAATGTTTATAGGTGTGGTTTTCTTTGTATTTACCCAGATTGGTTTCACTAAGTTTCTAGGATCTGTAAATATACACGCTTTTTAAAAAGACTATTTTTTAGAGCACTTTTAGGTTAACAGAAAAATTGAGAGGGATGCACAGAGATTTCCCATACACCTTCATAAATCAGTGTATTTTAAATCAAAGAAATATTTCAGCCATTATTTTTACAGACTTGTTTCTACCCCCTTCTCACTCTTTTACCCTGCTGGAATTCCAGTTACATGTATATTAGCCCATCTGATAATGTCCAACGTGTCATGGAGGCTCTACTCATTCTGTAAAAACCCTTTTTCTCACAGTTGTTCACACCGGATAATTTCTATTGATCTGTTTTAAAATTTATGGACTCCTTCTTTTGAAAGCTCTAATCTGTCATTAAGGCCATCCACTGAATTTTTTCATTTAAATTTCAGTTTTCAAATTTCCATTTTTAAAATGTTTTCCTTTCTCAGCTGAGATTTCCTATCTGTTCTATCATCAACATTACATTTTCTTGAAGACTTTAAAGCACACTTCTAGGAGTGACTTTAAAATCACTGTTAATTCCAATATCTAGGACTTCTCTGACTTGCTTTCTACTGCATGTTTTTGTTCACTATGGGTTACACGTTACTGTTCTTTGAATGTCTGGCGATATTTTTTAATTGAATATAGAATACTGTAGATGATACACTACAAAGACTCTGGAGTCTGTTATTTCCTTCTGAAAAGCAATGATTTTTATTCTAGTAGATAATTCAGTTAATAGCTGATTTCCTTGACCTTGTAGAGGCTTGGATTTATCCTTTGTTGGGCTGATCTGTTGAAAGCTCAGGGTATTTCCCAAACCTCTCTATCCTGATGGGACTCATCCTCCAAATTCTACTGTCCCTGTAGACTGCCTTGGGGCTTTCAGTTTTGTTACACTACATCTATAGTTAGCTTTATTGTAGGTCATGATCCCTACTCCTAAAGCCCAGACTTTCTGTTATCTCAGCAAGATGCCTTAAGTTTTAACAAGACTTTTGCCACTGTGACTGGGTTGGAACTGAAACTTCCCCAGCACTGCTGCTCTAACTCTAGCATCACAATTCCACTTCCATCCCCAGAGCAGCTTATCTCTGGTAGGCCTTGGGTAGTCTGATCCAGTGAACGTGAGGCTTAGTCCTCAGCCAAGGAATTATGGACATCTGACCCCCAACTTCTGCTCAGTATACTGTTTATATATAAATTACTTCTCTGATTTACTCAGAGCATTTGCAACTATAGAATCAAGGATGTCAGAAGGTCACCTAGTCAAAGAATCATATGATTTTTAAAACGACAGGAATCTTAGAGATGAAGGAAACCCTTTCATTTCAGAATGAGAAAACTGCCAACCGGAAAAATTAAGTGCAAACTTAACAATTTTCAGTTGTATCATGCTTTGCAAATATTCAGTTTGACCAATTTCAAAGTGTTTTTATCACGTTATCTCATTTAATCCTCACAACGACCTCATGAGGTAGGTCAAAGTATTATTAACCCGGTTTACAACTAGCTCAAAATGTGAACACATTCTTTGCTACAAAGAGCATCTTATAATACCCTTTTACTCAGAATCTTCAGCCAGGAAAAGCTTATGATTAAGTAAATGGATTACTATTTCCACATACAAAGTTTGAGGGAAGTATTATCCATTTACAGAAGGAGTAAATACCTTTATGGTACTCTGAGGGACACAGAGAATGAAGATCCTGAAAGGAAAAGATTTTTTTTTTTAATCCCAAACTGAAAAACCCTCTCATAATGGTATATTATGTAAAAAATTTTCTTAAAATGAGTATTGCAATTAGCTTAAGGCATTAGGTTACCTACCTGGAATAGTTGTCCCTTTAACTGTTTCAATTGTATTAAACAAAGGGACTAGGGTTCATCCTACACCTCCAGTAGAGAAAAAAATAAAAAGATAAGTAAGAAGTAGGACAATAATCCCACTCCTTTCCCCTTTAGGAAAAAGAGGATGACCTATATTCTTAATTTCATCCCTGCACAAGCGAGGACATTCTTGCACACAAACCATATACTGAGGGGGGAAAGACAGAATTGTAAAAACTGGAAAAGAGAGGGACTTTGGGGCCTTTATCTGAAAAGTTCAGCTCTTTACTTAGAGATTACCACAGCCATTTAAGACATTTTAAATGAAAAAAATGATTAGGAAGCATGATTTCTTCAGGAAAGTGGTTTTTCTGTTTGGAATTTACATCTGGCCTTAAATGGCTAAAAGGTAGAATGGATTTAGGATTAAGGGAGGAGAACGGGCAAGGGATATTAGGGTTGTTTGTAAATGATTCTAATTCAGGTCACAAGAAAATAAAACGATTTGAGAAAAACATTTGAAATATTCGTGCCTCATCTCGTGAGAAGCTGAGCATCACGGTCACCATTTAGGAGCAGGGAGAGGTAAGGAACTCAAATACTGTACTGTAAATACTGTAATTACTGTACTTAATTAACCCATCTCCATCACTGTCCATAACAACTCAGAGCCCCACCTAAACTCTTAGTTCTGATGAGAAAAGATGTTTGACAGTTGATACCACACATTCTGTGAAGTAGGACTCATGAGAGAGCTGGATGTGAGGGTAGAAAAAGAGGGGACAGAATTAAAGAGTTAACCAAGGCTAGGAAGGAAGTCCCCAAGTCAAGAGTTAGAAACTTTTCTTTATAATTTTAATTAGGACCAGTCCCACTAGTGTTATTTATTGCTATACTATACAGCATACTTTGCTTTCTTTTTCAACTCAAGTGTAGGAAATTTTCATAAGAATTTATGTGATTTCCCACAAAATATTTAAAGCTCAGTATTTCAGGCCACTGTGAAAAATGCTTCCAACTCCACTAAAAGTCCTTTGTCATATGTCCAATGACTCAAACAAAGGCACTTGGTGGAAGTAGACATAAGTGTGGCTTTGCAAAATGTATACATGTTCTAGTTCTTACGTATCTTAAAAGGCATTTCAATTTGTCACTAGCATATAATTTGCACAACTATTATCAATTTTGTGGTTAATTTGGAAGCCTGTCATAGATCCCCAAGTGGGATTTTATTTTTTAATGTCAGCAAATCTACAATAAATTTTTAAATGAAATTCTACAGAATATTGGGAGATAAAATAATTTAAAATACAGTCTCATTTTAATTATTCAAAGTAAATCATATTGATCACCTAACTATACTAACCCCAAGTAGCCTGAACTTTTCCCAGTAACCATTTTCTACAGCTTCCTTAATTCCAAGCATACTGCATTTTTCTCTCAAATTAAAAGGCAAGTATTTTTTAAATGCCAGAATTCAGATTACATTACTGAACTCTTCTTAGGTACATATGAAAATTTATTTTACGTGGGTGGGAAGTCAGATCTTTCTGTAGCCAGAAGTCATCTCACGAGTATATAACGTGGCCCACAGCGCTTTGGACTTCTCTGGCAACTTTATTAATGGGACGCTATTTATCACACAGCTCTAGATTCTCAAAGAAACCAAACAGCGATTCCACCACCACCTTCCGAAACAAACCGATTCTCAGTATAGTCAAATGCATAGTTTGATCAAAGTTTACTCAAAATGAAACGTGAGTCTTTTGAGCTGTATTCATAGTGCGAACACAGGGCGAGGCTGCAGTAGGACTCTGAATGCAGGGCAGTGGAGAATGAATCAGCTCATCTAGAAATCCTGATAGTGAAGCTCGTGACCTGAACTGATACTCAGAATTTATTAAGGTTGTTATTTTATTACTTTCCTCCCTCTCCCGTTCATCCCTTCTTTCTTAGTCAAAGAGGTTAACATAAAAGTGAAGTAAAAAAACAGTGATTAACAAAACCACAGCACGAGGAGAAGAACCAACATGAGATCTGCCAATGAAAATGTCCCTTCTCCCCAGGGCCAGCCAAGCAACTCGAGTGCTTCTTCTGAGACACTGGCAGGTTACCAGGTGAACAGCTCCACATCTCCCCAGACTCATGGCCGTCTGTCTGTAACAGACACTCAGAAATTACAATTATAAATACTAGGGTTAGAAGAGAACTATCAGGGCATTCCTTTTGGTTTGACTAGTTCAGGATTATTCCAGAAAACTAGACTATCCTGGTGCTTTGCTGCAGGACTGTCTCTACAAATAGGCCAACCATCCTTCCTTCAGGGAAGACTTTTCTTATTCCAGATTCAGTCACACATGTTTCAGGCTCTTGTGCACACTGCATTCCCTTCATATTTCTTCTGCATTTCAAATTCTCTGGTTATAGTAAACAAGTCCTTTTAGCTTGTTCAGTTATTATTAATAAAACAATGAACACATTTAAAATATGGTGGGTCCTGCCATAACTACAGAAGGAAGAATCTTTTTGTCATTGCCAACAGCCACAGATAGGATATTACCTTTCTTCTTTTACATTTTGCTCAAATACTTTTCTGATTTCCTGCAAACTGTTGCCAGTAAGTACACGCAGCAAGCTAACAATACCCACTACTAAGGGCTTCCTATGCCAGGCACTGCTCTCAGTCCCGTATAGCAACAATTTCTTATCCTACTGTGATGAAGATGCTATGAAGCTGGGACAATCATTATTGCCATTTTACAAATAAGGAGACTGAAGCACAAGAAGGCTAAAGAACTTGCTGAAGACACAGAGCTCATAAGGGGCAGAGTTAGAATCCAGATTCAGGCTCTCTCATTCCAGGAAGTATGCTCTCACTATTTGCCACAAGTAATTAGATGCAGATACCATGCAGAACTCCTTGGGGGGAGTGAACTCCTTGCAAATTGACAATGAACGAAGCAAATTCTGAGCAAAGTTGTAGAACTGAGACACTCCCAACCCAGGACAGATGATTAGCAGAAACTGTTCAACATATGGCGAGGAGTCCAGAACATAGCAGAAGAAAGTCTATTCCCTTGGTCAGCTATGCAGTGAAAAGGAATCAAAAGTTTACTGTATCAGAACCCGCAATATGTCATTCATAGTGTTTTGTGTATAATTATGCTTAGGTTAATTGTACAGCTGTTGTTTTTTTTTTTTTGTGGTACGCGGGCCTCTCACTGCCGTGGCCCCTCCTGCCGTGGAGCATAGGCTCCGGACGCGCAGGCCCAGCAGCCATGGCCCACGGGACTAGCCGCTCCGTGGCACGCGGGATCCTCCCGGACCAGGGCACAAACCTGCACCCCCCGCACCGGCAGGCGGACTCCCATCCACTGTGCCACCAGGGAAGCCCAATTGTACAGCTTTTGATTGAGGTTTTATGAATTATTACTTAATATTTGTATGCCAAACTTTAAAAAATTAAACTATAGTTGATTTACAATATTATGTTAGTTTCCAGTGTACAGCATAGTGATTCAATATTTTTGTTTGTTTGTTTTGAGTTTTTGTTTTTGCAGTACACGGGCCTCTCACTGTTGTGGTCTCTCCCGTTGTGGAGCACAGGCTCCAAACGTGCAGGCTCAGCGGCCATGGCTCACGGGCCCAGCCGCTCCACAGCATGTGGGATCTTCCCGGACCGGGGCACAAACTCGTGTCCCCTGCATCGGCAGGTGGACTCTCAACCACTGCACCACCAGGGAAGCCCATGATTCAATATTTTTATACATTATACTTCGTTTAAAATTTTCACAAAATAATGGCTATATTTCCCTGTGCTGTACAATTAATTGCTGTAGCTAATCTCCAAAATATACAAACAGCTCATACAGCTCAATATCAAAAAACAAACCACCCAATCAAAAAATGGGCAGAAGATCTAAATAGACATTTCTCCAAAGAAGACATACAGATGGCCAAAAGGCACATGACAAAATGCTCAACATCGCTAATTATTAGAGAAATGCAAATCAAAACAACAATGAGATATCACCTCACATCAGTAAGAATGGCCATCATCAAAAAAAATCTACAAACAATAAATGCTGGAGAGGGCGTGGAGAAAAGGGAACCTTCTTACACTGATGGTGGGAATGTAAACTGATACAGCCACTATGGAGAACAGTATGGAGGTTCCTTAAGAAACTAAAAATAGAGTTACCATATAGTCCAGCAATCCCACTCCTGGGCATATATCCAGAGAAAACCATAATTCAAAAAGATACATGCAACTCAGTGTTCATTGCAGCTCTATTACAATAGCCAAGACATGGAAGTAACCTAAATGTCCATCAACAGATGAACGGATAAAGAAGATATGTTTTATATATTTATACATATATATGTATACACACACACACACTCACACACACTGGAATATTATTTAGCCATAAAAAGGAATGAAATAATGCCATCTGCAGCAATATGGATGGACCTAGAGATGATCACACTAAGTGAAGTGATCCGGACAGAGAAAGACAAATGTCATGATATCACTTACATGTGGAACCTAAAAAAAAAAAAAAAAAAAAAAAAAAGATACAAATGAACTTATATACAAAACAGAAATAGACCCACAGACATAGAAAACAAACTTATGGTTACCAAAGGAGAAAAGAGAGTGGAGGAGGGATACATTAGGAGTTTGGGATTAGCCACCACTCTCAACAGCATGTTTGGATAGACAATTTGGCCTGAAGTGCTTAATTTGTTAAAAGAAAGGTATTAAACAACCATTTTATTAAGATATGAAAATGAGAGGCAACGACAAGGAGAAATTTAAGTGCAAATTAAAGCAAGGACTACTTTAAAAACTTTAAGTCAGTAAATCTGCAGGACAAAAATCTTGTAGAAAATCTAAGAACAGCATGATGCTGTAGTAGTATCTCCGGAGCAGATGAGGAAGGTGATTTAAGACACAGGTCACCTGTCAGAGCCAGGTTTTAACACCTTATTTCTAGAACTTTTATTCAATGTTTATTCATCAAATTTCTATACCACTTGTAAATTCTCTGAATACTTTAATTACTTATCCCATGCTTTAGTGTGTGAGTGCTTGATCTTACCAAAAACAGTTTTGCAAATCACAGTATTTTTCTGAAATGTAGTCTCTAACCTGGGTTGGCAAGAGAAGTCCATAAGAAAGTTTAGCACTGTGGTTCCAAAAATAATAATAATAAAACAAAAAAATCACACGCAATCCCCTTTTAATGGTTTAAAGTCAAGCATTCTTTAAAAAGTTCTTTCATATCTTTTCAAAGTCCTAATAATAAAGGAAAATTCCTTTACAAATCCACCACAGTTTTGCTATGGACACTTGAACTGAGTGGGAAAGATCTGACAAGTCGAGTCAAGATACTGGTACACAGAGAAAACGAAACAATACTCCTATCCCGTTGCTTTAGCAGGGCCTGTTTGTGCTTAGGAGTATCGCATCGATACCTTGTATTCCCGAATATTATATCCATCCTTCTTCTATGTTCTTATCATCAGTGATAAAACCTTGTCTTAAACTGCTTCTACTAATCTGGTCGTAAGAAGCAAACTTTCTCATCATGATACTCAGAACCCTAAATTCTCCCCGTTCTCCCTGCGTATCAACCTATTTCTGGCTCCAGTTATCTGTCACTTCCGAGAGCACATCACCTGTAATACTTTTCTAAAAGATCAGGCTCTCTTAACCTCCCACTGTGTCCTAACAGTCCATAAGCACAGGGGACACCCCGACATTTGTTTCCTCAACTCCTGGGCTGCCGTCATGATAACGAAACAATCATGCCCCATGAAAATTCATGCCGAGGTGTCATGGCAAGATCCTCTGCTACTTTGTAATTCTCATATTCAACATTTATTGATAGTTCAAAGTAGCAGGAGAGGGGATGTTAGCTTCAAGCACTGGCTGGGCTCAGAAAGACTGTTTACTTTAGGTCAGAGAGAGTGCGTATTTATTGCAGAGAAGAAGGAACTAACAGAAAGTGAGCAAAGATTATGTGAAAGAAAATTAATGGAGACAGATTGCAGAGGAGGGAACCAGAGCTTAAATCTGTGATAGAAATAAGAAGGGAGCTTGGTGAAGGAGAGACGGTATCTCCTCTGAGTCAGAAGAGAAGACGACAAAAACACAGGTAACTGCTGAGGTGATGAAGGTAACCGAGGGGTCCCAGCATAGACTTGGTTTCAGGAAAATGAGAGCAGGACAATTACATAGGGGTGGGGATCGGAGTGATGGAGAAAGTACTAAGGGACTTAAAAAAGAGACATACTTGTTATGAAGAGAAGGAAACCAGAACTTTTCAAAGTCACAGAGGAGAAAAAGAAACAGCTGTATTATGCAGAGCAGATATATACAGCCTTCACAACAGACTATCTCAAGGAAGCTGCAAGATGCCTGGGAAGTAGGAAAATGATGTAAAGAAAGGTTCTGCTAAAAGTGACAATTCTGTAAAAGCTGACTGGAGAGCGTGGCAAATATTAATGGTTAAATATGGGGGATGGGTATAAGGAGGTTCATTATACTATTCTCTACTTTTGTGTACCTTTGGAAATGTTTATAATAAAACATGTTTTTAAAAATTGCCTAGCCATCGTGTGTCCTCAGGAGCAATGGTTATCTTCCTCAGAAAGCTCAACAACTTGCCAGAACTTTCCAGAAGGTTTTAGGAATTTCAGAGACACAGTTGCATACGGATACATACACTCTAGAGGACTGCAAAATTCAGTGACAGGGAGGCAAAAAAAGTTTCCATTTGACCAGGATTTGTCCCAAATTTGTTCTAAGGAGTGAGAAACACAAGTGAGCATTAAAATTAGGCTAAGTGGGTCAGGCGTGACAAACAGGGCCAGAAGATGAAAGCGATGAGGACAAGTATTTCTACTAAGCATACGCCTGAGGACCAATATTATAGAACTTACTTCATCTCCAGAACTTCCTCTAAGTGTTTTCTTCTCTCGGCCCGAAGGTTGGTCAAATGAGTCTCCTTCTCTGCCAGCGACTGCTGAGTGCAGGACAGCTTCGCCTTCATGGACTCCAGCTCCTGCTTTACCTTCTCCATGGCCATCAGCAACTCCTCCACCTACGATCAACACACAAAGGTCAGAAACTGAGCATCTGGGCCAGGTATAGTCAGAGGAGCTGGGCAGTGGGCAACGCCTGGGTCCACAAAATTGAAGACACACCCATCAAAAATTCTGTACTCTCGCAGGATCAGACATAAATGGCAGTTAAAGAAATACATCTTTCATCTTCCCTCCACTAGAATTCTTCTCAGTTTAGGTCCAAAAAACCCTCATTTTCTTTTTGACAAATGTAAGGGCATCAGAAGTAACACTGTGCCAGAAACAATCCCTTCTAAGGAATTTATTTGGAAACAGTCCAGAAACTTCCATGGAAATAACAATATAATGCAGATAAAAATATAAGGAACAAAATCATAATAAATATTTCTAGAAGGATTTTAGGAAATAAAAGCCATAAACTTGACTAATACCAGATGCAGAATAAACATAAATGAGTCATTTTTATTCGTTCAAACTAAGATTCTTCTGTTTATACCATTACAAAGAATTTCTTGTTAAAGAAACAGCTAGAATTCAATCGGATAATTTCCTGCTCTAAAGCTAGGTAGGTAGAGATTTTTTGAGGAAGGCAGGAAGAAAAAAAATATATGACCAGATAGAGAAGAGACAGAATGCTTTTAAAAGACCTGTAAAGGACTTCCGTGGTGGCGCAGTGGTTAAGAATCTGCCTGCCAATGCAGGGGACACAGGTTCGGGCCCTGGTCTGGGAAGATCCCACATGCCGTGGGGCAACTAAGCCCATGCACCACAACTACTGAGCCTGTACTCTAGAGCCTGTGAGCCACAACTACTGAGCCCACGTGCCACAACTACTGAATCCCACGGGCCTAGAGCCCATGCTCCACAACAAGAAAAGCCACTGCAATGAGAAGCCCGCGCACCGCAACGACGGGTAGCCCCCACTCACCACAAATAGAAAAAGCCCACGTGTAGCAATGAAGACCCAACACAGACAAAAATATAAATAAATAAATAAATAAATTTATTTTAAAATAACTAAATAAAATAAAAGACCTGTAAAAACATGAGAGAAAGAAGACAGAATGCTAAAACACAAGAAACTAAGAGAGCAAGTTCTGTACTTTATCAGTTATTTCCACTTACTCCGGGTGGTTCCAAAATCAGATTTAAATGAACACGTTCATCTTAATTCAGAGGTGAAAAGATGTTGCCAAAATATCTGTTATTACCTAAAAACAACCTCAACCAGAAAATCAAACAGCCAAGTATACCAATCACAAGAGTTTACAGTCAGTTTGCTACTTGACAAGAAATAATCTTGGTTATAATCCTTTCCAGAGGTAGAGGTGAGTGTAGGTAGATGGACTGGTAACAGCTGTTAAAAAGTTACACTTAGTTTTTTGGCACCTGAATTATTTTACTTTGGATATCTTCTCGGAAGTGATCAAGTTAATGGTCTCAGCTAAACAGCCTCCTGACAGTCCCAGTTGCTGTGAGATTTTTTCTTATTATGCAGATCTCTTTGGATATGTATTCACATATCAGCAAGCTTTACAAGAACATACAACTGCCTGCCTTTTTGAAAACTGTCAATAAGGATGATTCTATGTTATCAGTTTAATTCATATAAAATCTTAGCAAAAACTAGATTAAATTATGCCCCAAGGTATACTCTTACAACACAAAATCAGCCATCAACAGCATCATTTATAGAAGGTCTAATAAATAGTGAGATGTGTCCACCTTTTATGAACTTAAGCGTATCTCACAACATCTCCCTCCCATCCTGTCCTTCACTGCTCCAGGCAAACAACGGTGTCAGTTTCTTACATAACTTGAAGAGATATCTTATACATACACAAGCAAGCATGTATAAACTATTCCTCCTTTTCCTATACAAAGGTAAGCCCACTCTATACATACTCTTATGCATCTAAAGTTTTTAGTAAATATTTATTGAAATACAGCATAAAGAAAAATATACAAAAATTATAAATGTATAACCTAAAGAATTCTAAGTGAACAAACCCATATAAAGAGCACAGACCAATAACCAGAACATTACCATCACCCCAACCCCCCCATACCCCTTTTCTAGATTAAGAGTAACCATTATTCTAACACTCCAGATTAGTTTTGTCTATTTGTTTTAACTTTATACAAATGGAATTACATAGTATATAATTTTAAGCACAGATTTTCCCCCCCTGGTGTTATATCTGTGAGATTCATCTACATTGCTGGGTAAAACTGTAGTTCTGTAATTCTCATAACTATGATATTCCACTGTGCAAAAATAGCAAAATTTACTGAAAGCACTTTTGATAAACAGAAGTTTTAAATTTTAATGGCATTTAACAAAATCTTTCCTTTATACATGTTTATGTTCAGAGCTTTTTGTATAATGAACATGACAATTTTGTCAACCTCAAGGTCATGAGGATATTATCCTTTCTTCTAAATCCTTTCTTGGACTATACATTCACATTTAAATATATAACGTATATGTAATTGATTTTTTAATATGGTGTAATGGTCAGACTCATTTTTATCAACATGGATATCCAATAGGCTCAGCACTGAGAACGGTAGAAGGACTTCACAGTCATGGTAGGAAGGTACTTTGGGCCTACTTGGCAAAAGATCAGAAATTACTTAAAGACAACTTATAAATTATAGGAAAAATAATTTAACAATGTTTTATATTGCACATAACCACCTTTAAATTTCATAAATGATCCATCTGAAATATCATATGCACTGATAAAAGGTGTATGTATATATTCTAGAGCTAAGAGCAAAACACACACTTACATACTCACGACCCAGTAGCTTTTGTTAAGTGCAATTATCCAACTGTATTCTCTGACTCTCCTGTGATAGGTAATCGCTATTCTTAATTTGTGTACTTATTTCCTTGCATTTCTTTATTTTTACCTCTGATGCATATATTCCAAAATAAATCACTACTCAGTTTTATCAGTTTATGAACACTGAAAAAATGGTATTACTGACTTTATTTCATCCAAAATTATGTTTACTCATGCATATAAAAGAAGGGCCCACCATAGGAGTATAACCCGGATCTAAGAGCAAAACGCACACCTACGTCCTCACCACTCCAGAGGTAAAAGCAATGACAGTCAACAGCACTGAGGACCACAGCTCTAAGGTTACGGTTTCTCACTAAACTGAATGGGCTCCTTGGAAAAATTACTGATTCCAGATTAGGAGGCAGAAATATACAGAAGATGGACTTTGCACATGCAGTGCCAAAAAAACAAGAGAAAATAAGGATCATGACACAGAAACTCTGATAAAATCAGAAAAAACACAGCCGAAGAAAGAAAAAAAGAAAGCTTAGAGGAATACCCCTTATGACTATAGATGCAAAAAATACTATAAAATCAAAGCCAGCAAGATATAAAAATTGAGATTTATCCCAAGAATGCAAGGTTGGTTTAACATATAAAATAAATGTAATAAATCATATTAATAAAATACATGGCAAAAACCACATGATCATTTCAAAAGATATAGAAAAAGCATCTGACAATTTCCAAAACCCTTTCATGATAAAAATATTCAAGAAACTAGGAATAGAGGAGAACTTCCTCAAGCCAATAAATGGCATCTATGAAAAACTTTTAGTGATGAAAGACTGCATGCTTTCCCTCTAAGACCAAGAACAAGACCAGGATGTCTGTTCTCACCACTTCTGTTTAATATTGTACTAGAGATGATAGCCAGTAAAAAGTAAGCTGCAAAAAATTTAAAGGCATCCATATTGGAAAGGAAGACATACAATTTTCTCTAGCTGAAGATGATATAATCTTATAAAGAGAATAATCCTAAGGAATCCGTCTTAAAAAGTAAACAAATAGGGGCTTCCCTGGTGGTGCAGTAGTTGAGAATCCACCTGCCAACGCAGGGGACATGGGTTCGAGCCCTGGTCCGGGAAGATCCCACATGCCGCGGAGCAACTAAGCCCGTGTGTCACAAATACGGAGCCTGCACTCTAGAGCCCGCGAGTCACAACTACTGAGCCCGTGTGCTGCAATTACTGAAGCCCACATGCCTAGAGCCCATGCTCCACAAGAAAAGCCACCGCAATGAGACGGCCGTGCACCGTAACAAAGAGTAGCCCCCACTCGCTGCAACTACAGAAAGCCCATGAGCAGCAACAAAGACCCAACACAGCCAAAAATAAATAATTTTGTGTGTGTGTGTGTAGTACGCGGGCCTCTCACTGTTGTGGCCTCTCCCGTTGCAGAGCACGGGCTCCGGACGCGCAGGCTCAGCGGCCATGGCTCACGGGCCCAGCCGCTCCGTGGCATGTGGGATCTTCGCGGACCAGGGCACGAACCCATGTCCCCTGCATCGGCAGGCGGACACTCAACCACTGCGCCACCAGGGAAGCCCAATAAATTTTTAAAAAAGTAAACAAATAAGTATACAAAGGTTACAGGATACAAGATCAATACACAAAAATCAACTGTATATCGATACACAGACAATGAACATTCCAAAAATGAAAGTAAGAAGACAATTCCATTTAATATAGCATAAAAAAGAAGGAAACACCTAGGTATAAATTTAGCAAAAAAAAAAAGAGCAAGGTTTCTGTTGAAAACTATAAAAGGTTGCTAAAAGAAATTAAAGATTTAAATAAATAGAAAGACAACATGTTCATGGATTGAAAGATGTAATATTAAGATGGCAATACTCTCCAAACTGATCTACAGGTTCAACAAAATCCCTATAAAAGCTCTCTTTTTCCCAGAAACTGACAAGCTGACCCTAAAACTCATATGGAAATGAAAGACAGCTAAAATAAGTAATCTGGGGGTGGGGGGAAAGAGGACTCATACTTCTTGACTTCAAAACTTACTACAGAGTTTCAGGATGGTACTGGCATAAGGATGGACAAAGAGACCAATGGAAAAGAACTGAGAATCCAGAGATAAACCCTAACTTTTATGGTAAACTAATTTTTGACACAAGAGTGTCAAGGCAATTCAATGAGGGAAGAATATTCTTTTGATTGAAAGGTGCTTGGACAACTGGCCTATTGCTTTACATTTTAAAGTTCCCATGCCATTAACTTCTTAGCGAAAATGAGTCACTTGTCTTATAGAATGACCCACATTTTGGATTCAGTTGACTGTTTTTTTTAATGATACTATTTATGGTGTTCCTCTGGTCCTCATGTTTCTTGTAAACTGAAAGTAATAGGTAAAGGCTTCATGAGATTTGGGTTTGTTTGGTCTTTCTGATAACAGTACTCCATAGGCAAGGTGTGTACATCATATTATATCACATAATGACTGTCTCACTTTTAGCAATAACACTGATCAGTGTCTCAGAACCATTTATTGAAAAATCCATTCTATCTTCACCTTTGACATCCATCCAGTATCCCCGTAAACATGGATATGTTTCTATGCTTTCTATTATGATCCACTGGTTTGCCTATTCCTACACCAAAACCACATTATTTTAATTATTATAGCTTTATAAGGTTTGACATCTAAGAGAAATGGTGTTCTCTTTTCAAGAGCATCTTAGCTATTTTTGAATTTCTGCAAAAAATATTTCCTGAGTCTAGCATAATCCGGGCACTGTTCTACAACAGTTCATGGAAGAGATATATGGAAGAGATGTATATTTAGGACTTTAATATCTTTCAGAAAAGATTTATAATTTCCCCCATAATGATCTTGAACATTCTAATAATACTTATTCCTTGGAACTTTATACTTTTTTAAATGCTATATTAAATATTATCTTTTTTTAAAAATGTAATTTTCATTTTGGTGCAGGCTACAGAAATGCCACTGATTTCTATAAACTTACACTGTATCTAGTGTCTACTTAAATAGTCTTTATGGACTTTTTCTCTACTATGTAGACAAACATTCATATCTTAATGATAGTTTTCTCGCTTACCTTCCAATCCTTATAGTATTTATTTCTTTTACTTGCCTTACTGCAGAGCCCAGAAAGTCTACAAAGATGTTGACAGCACGTACTCTGTCTCATTTGTGATCATAAATAGAATACTTTAAAAGTTTTATCCATAAGTAAGTAGTATAATTTTTAATAGCTGTCCTTTGACAGGTTAAGGAAATTCCCGTCTACTACTAGCTAGTTAAGAATTTTTTTAAATTATAAATTAATATAAAGTTTCTGCATTTCTTGAGATGATTATATGACTTTTCTCCTATCACATTTCAATGTGGTAGACTACAGTAAGTAGTCTTCTAATGAAACCACTATTAAAATCCTGGAATGAACCTCACTCCTTCAAGCATATCTTTCCTCTTCACACACACTCACCTTGGACTCCAGCGATATTTTGTTCAGGAATTTCTGTATTTATGTTCGTGCTTGAGACAGGCCTAAACTTTTACTTTCCTGTATTAACTCTGTCAAGTTTTGATATGAAGTTATGCTGGCCTTATAAAATATGTCCCTCTTTTTTATTTTTCTGGAATTGTTTCTATAAGATTGAAATGATTTGTTCCTTGTATGTTTATTAAAAATCACCAATATAACTCTCTGGGCTTGAAATTTGTGGGAAAAAATTTTATTACCAACTCTTTTTTTTTCTTTCAGGTTTTCTTTTTCATATTTAGCTAGCTTTGCTGAGTTTCATTTTCCTTGGCATTTGCTCACTTAGTCTAAATCTTCAAATGTACTGGCAAAGATATCCTTGTATCTTTTCAATACTGGCAGGACTTGGAGTTAGGAGCCCTTTATCATTCCAAAAGTTGCTTGCTCACTGTGCCTTCTTTCTTTTTCTCTTTTAGTCTCACCCAAGGCCAGTCATATTTCTCAGTGTTTTCAAAGGACCAATTCTGGGTGTTATGGACCCTTTTTATAAAAAGGGGGGAGGTTTGTCTCTTAGACTCTCTACCTTGGGCTGCCATGGACATTTTCTTTTGTCCTGCCAAGATACAAAAACCAACGTTCAAGTTCAACAGCTTACCAAGTACTTATCTTTGAATTCCCTCTCTGTTCATCCCCTGGCCTGAGAATTTTCTACATTCTTGACAACTTATGAATGCATATTTTACCAGCCATCTTCAATTGTTTCTGTGGAAGTTATTTTCCCAGCATCTAGTCTGCCATGGTTACAGATATGTTTTATCTTTCATTCCAAACTTGAACTTATAGAATTTCCTTGTTAGTAAAACATAATTTTCTTAAAGATTGCTTAATTTTCCCACCCATTTGAGTGCCAGGTCAAGGTGTCAAGGTATTTCCACCTCAGATCATACATACATCCAAATAAGCTTTAAAGCACTTTAGCATTCAATGCAAGAACGGTGCCATGAACCAGGATTTCCAGCTAATCACCTGATTTGTGCTCTGGTTCCAAGCCAGGGAAACAGCTTCAAAGCCAGATGGAAATTCTGCACTTTCTGTTACTTTCCCACAGTCCCAGAGAACACATTCAGCTGTCTCCACTTGGACACCCACCCCGCTCTGTGCCCACCACACAGCAGTTGTTGTGTAGTTTTGGGTACAGACACTGAGAAACGAAGGTAATGAAAGCCGAGTAGAAGAGGAGATACATACCACACCGAACAATGAAGAAATTCTCCACAATTTTAAAATGTGCTCCAGGTCACAGTATGATTCTCGAAAGCACACGCTATGAGACATTTAAAAAAAAACAGAGCTGGGATTCAAGTATGTAACCTAACTGCCTCCACTAAAATATTAAGGAGAAAGTTCAAGGCTGACAGTGTGCAGTGCCAGCAGGACCAGATGGTTTGCTTAAATCACAAGCTAATAAACTTTTACTCAGAATAAGAAGGGAACAAATCATGGCTTTACCACAGACCCATTTTCCCTAAGAGAGCAAAGCAACTGGGCGCTTCAGGTAGGTGCTGGCAGAGACTGCATCTTCAAGTTTCCCTCCTTCTTCTGTTCCACAACGAAGAGCAAAATACTTTTTGTAGTTTCCAAGATGCTTATGGAAAATCTTGTTACAGTTTCTTGGGACGATAAGAGGCATAAGTGTCCAAAGGAGAAAGAAATGATTAGAAGAAAAAAGGAGGGATACAAAAAGAAGATTATCTAGAGGTTAAGCATTCATTAATGTAAATGTAATTTACATTACATTTACATTAATGTAATTCTGTAAGTCAGATTTTCGTATAAGTCCCCTAGTTTTCCTGATTTCAATGAAATTCTAGATTAAGACCCACTCTGTTATACAAGCCCCCCCCCCAAAAAGTTATCTAGCTCTTGAGTTGAGAAGCATGTTTGAAGTATTAATGAGAACTTATATACATAACTACATACATACATTCCCCTACCTTCTCCTAACAAACTGCTTTAGGTACCTCACAACCACTACTAATGAGAATTTGAATTCACAGAATTCCCAAGAGATTTATGCTAGTATTTATACTAGAAATCGTCTCTTTATCCCCATATGTTCTCTTTGTCAAAGCATGGTAATTCTTTGACCAGGTATATACCAATAGTGCGGTATTTTATGAATATGGAATACCTATAGCTATTACAATAATAATAAGAGCAACTTACATTATCTGAATACTTTGAATGCGCTAAGCCTTTTACATATGTTGCCTCATCATCCTCACGAGGATCCTATGAGGTGGCATTATTGTTAGCATCAGTTTTACAGAAGAGGAAGCAGGTTCAGAGTTTAAGTGCCTAACCCCAGGTCACACAGCCGGAGGAGGCAGAGCTAGGGTTCCAACCCAGGCGGTCAGAAGGCGGTCAGACTCCACTGCTGTTCACAGTTAATGCTGCTTTGCTACAATGTATCAGTGTTCAAAAAGTCCTAAAACAGCCTCCCACAACTGTACCTAAGGAATCCCTCTGGGGAGTGTGCCTGTGCCCACTTTTGCATCTTTCTATCCGTCCTTTCTCTCCCTTCTCTCCCATCCGCTCCCCACGCCCCCAGGTACTTAACTCCCTCCATGTGCCAGGCACTGTGCATTATACCACCAGGGCTTAATAGAAATACACGTGCTTCCCTAGTGCTCCATGTAGAGATACAGTCATTAACTAATAGTATTTGTAAATGTATAATCATAAATCATGAATAGTTTTATGTAAGGAAGAACAAGACGCCATGAGAATAAGTAACATGAGGGCTTCCCTGGTGGCGCAGTGGTTGAGAGTCCACCTGCCGATGCAGGGGACACGGGTTCGTGCCCCGGTCCGGGAGGATACCACATGCCGCGGAGCGGCTAGGCCCGTGAGCCATGGCCGCTGAGCCTGCGCGTCCGGAGCCTGTGCTCCGCAACGGGAGAGGCCACAGCAGTGAGAGGCCCGCGTACCGCAAAAAAAAAAAAAAAGTAACATGAGACTTTGATCCATGTTTTGTGGGCCTAGAGAAAGTTTCCCCAAGAAAGTCAAGGAGCAGATGGGGAGGAAAAGAGCATTCCAGCTCCAGCGCTCAGCAAGTTTAGAAACCCTGAAGCGGGAATGCATATACCTACAAGAGAAGATGAAAGCATCGCAAGCCCTGAGAGCAAGAGGAAGAAGGGTGCACACGTGGCAGGAAAGGAGGAAGCGGGCAGATGCAGCGCTGTGCAGGCCATACGAGGGGCTTTTGGCTTTTCCCCCCAGAGCAACAGAGGTACCAAAGGATGTGACCAAACAGAGGAGCGAGATGATTTAGAATGTTAAAATCAGAATGACTAAAATAATGGCCCAAGGGATCTAAGCTGAACAGAGAGGGACGCCAAGCCAGGGCCAGTGGATTGGTATAAAGCAAAAAGAGACAAAGAAACTCAAGAAACATAGTTGCAGTGGAAACCTGAAAGCTGAAATGACAGCAAAGTGTGATCTGAGAGGAGGACGCTATAATGAGTGGGCTGGAGGTGAACTGGGTTAGCAAGGTCTAGGATGCCAGATATGGAATGAAGAAAGGCGGCGACCTCTCGGGCCAGGAAGCAGAGAGGACAGACAAGTGGGTTATCCACACAGATGCTGAAGCTGGTGAGGCAGCAAAAGCCTGCAGTGAGAAGCTTCACACTACAGCTGAACAGCATGAGCCCTGAGGAAGCAGAGGCTCTTTGGATGGGTGTGATGGACCAGAGGTCTGAAGGGTAACAGGAAGCAAGACGGAATTCACATTTACTGACCACCAGGAAGGGCTGTGGGGAGTTTGCAGCGGAGAGGCCAGATTACACTTCGGGCAAAGAAGGTGAACGTGGTCCAAGAAGTAAAATAAGAATGTTTGTGCCAGGGCCAGGCACAGAGCAGATACTCAATGAGTATTTGTTGAATGGGTGAATAAGTGAAGATAGATGAATCTGTGAATTCTGGTGACCTAGCAGGAAATGTAAAAGGGATGAGAAGAGTGGAAGAGCTGGGTTAGGGCAAGAAGGCACTGAACAATATGGGGACGAAGGTGCAGAGCACAGATGCTCGGGGGCTTTTGGGGGTGGGGAGCAACATCTGCTGAAATGCAGGATGAGAGGCACAGCAAAATTAACTCCAATAGGTTCGCTGAAGAGAGTGGGCACTTCAAAATGAATCAGATGCCCCTAAAATAAGAATTTAAATATTTTGGCTTTTTTAGTCCCCATTTGAATGCATATGACATATGATAGTGTTGATTACAACTCTCTATTCTGTTTATTGAAAATAAGATATAAGTGATTCTTGAGGTAACCTAATGGTAACAGGTGCCACTGAATTCAGCAGAATGTTAGACTTAGGGACTGTCAGGCATTACTACTACCTTTTATTCCGGACTTTATAAAGAACCCAAACATGGGTAGAAGTCACAGATAACAGCACTGAAGAAAAACCACAGAAGCCACAGTTCAACTTTGGGAGCCACTAGATTTCTTGACTTTTTATATATAGTTGGATTTCTCCAATATTCGACAATGCCAGATGAAATCAGCAAATGACACTTTTGATAATTAATGTGCTCCATGGGTGAAGAATTTACAACGTGTTTTTACTGTCCCTCAAAATATGCTTCACATTCCCTTAGGACACTTAATAATGCTTAACAATGCATGTGGCTCACAAGTACCCACACAGTTGAGGCTGACATGCAGGGGAGCTAAGTTCACACTGACTGGCTGTATTCCTTCACTGGTAGCTGCCTTTAGGTTTCCAGTAACATTATGCTGTGGTAACAAATCTTCAACTGAAGATCAATTTTAAAAGAGTGGAAACACAACAATGTGAAGGAAATGCTTCTTTTTCAAGCCATCTCAATTTTCCTTTTTTTTTTTTTAAAAAACAGCGCAGAGGGCTTGGGTAGATAAATCCTAAAATAAGCACTCATCACTCCAAAGTGGAGCTTGAAAAATCAGACATCAGTAAAATGTGGGTGCATTTTCAAAGCAAAGCAAATGTCCCCCTACTGGTAGGACTCTCATCATCTGAGTGACTGAGGGTGGAAAAAGGCTTTGAAAGGGCCAGTGTTTATCTCCCTGCCAACTCTCCTTAGGTGATTTCTTGGTAACACAGCATCAAAACTAAAAGGTAAAAATCTGAATTAAGCATTGAAAACTATTTTTTCCAGAGACTGTTACTTGATTAATGTCTCCTATAACTTGCTTATCTTAGCAACAAACAGGTTGCACCAGAATCAAGTAAAATATAAACTTAATAGTTTCCCAGGTCCACATAAACTCCACGGCTCCTATTCTATGCCCGTAAGAAAGAAGGACAGAAATAATCTAGATAGCATCACACTTTCTGTCTCCGGCGAAGAAGATGGGACAACTATCATTTTGCACTTTTCTGCATCTGGGTAACTCAGGAAAAGAAATACAAAAAGAGGAGGAATGACAAGACTTTCCCTTGAACTTCGAGCTCTGGTAAGTTCTCTCCTGAAAAACAATTGTTTCTGCATTGCTGGGAAGTCAAGGTAACAGGATACAGTACATGACAGGAGGGCTGTATACGTTGCCTATAGGCTTTGGAAAGAAATTTCCTGAGTTAAAATTATGTATTTGGTTATTTCACATGGAGAAAACCTTAATTCACCTTTATTACAGAAAACAGCAGTCCTCTCGCTAGCATGAAGTCGCCAACAGGGAAGAGAGCATTTAGGGCTCAAGCCCTTCCTCTAAGGTCAAATGAACAATTTGAATAAATCAGCTTCAGACTGTTTCCTTAAGTTTTCAACAATGAAACCAAAAACTTACTGGCATTTTAACTGGAAATGTTAATGCTCATTTGCATTGCTAAAAAAAAATCAAATAGCTACCTAGAAGTAAAAAAGTGACATTTTATTAATTAGAGATACATTTTGTGGGGAAAACATATTTCAATATAACCCCTGAAAAATGGTTACAAAGAAAATATTGACCAATGACAGTTATTTGACCTTATCAAAAGTATATGATTAGCCAAAGGAGTAAAGTAAAAGTGTGGGATTTAACGTCTGGCAACCCAAGGATGCCAAGAGGGAACTCATAAGTATCTCTCACACACACACACACACAGGATTATTCTGGTCTGGCCATAATAAATGAGGCTCAACATTTGTGTCCTGCCTTTAGAGGCGACCAAAACACTTGTGGGGGAATAAGTTACTCCACACAGGTGAGAGTACAGAGCCCTGGAAAGACTATGAAACTCGCCCTACGTCACAGTTAATAAACAGAAGAAACCGAACCCACATCACCTGATGCTGGCTCAAAGCCCTTCACACCCACCCTCGCTGCCTCTTCGTTAATTCACTAAAGAGGGTGGACGTCAGAGGAAGGGACACAGGAGCACTGACGCAGAGCTCGGGGCCATGCCGCACACGAGAACTATCTGCTGTGTAGGATAAGTGCCGCTGTGCAGATTTCTCTAGGAAAACATGTTTCACTGAAAACATCCAGGAAGGCACAGCCAAGGAGAACATAAACTGCATATAAAGATCAGCAGGAAGCCATCTGGCTCCCACGATTTCACCTTCAGCCATATCCTGGATGACTGCCTCTATCATCAATAACTTGGTTTCTCAAACTGCACAGCAGGAGGTAACAGAATAAGGGCCAGACACCCCAAGAACCATTACAAGCAAACTAAACATCATCTGTTACAGATCTGCCACAAAGATTCCAAAAGCACTTCCCAGTGTGGCAGTGGTTACACAGTTTAGACACAAGTATAAAAACACACCTACTTTTGAAAACCAGCATCTACAGACTCCCGCACTCAACTGTGTGGTTCATTTTGGAGTATGCCAAGGTTTTATTTCTTCTCCACTGCAGTTAATTTTTTCATCTGATTTTAACTTTTGAAAACACAGATGTGGTCCTTTTGTTGAATAAAAAGAAAAAATCAACCTGAAATTCAGAGACACAGATATTTCCTGAAGTTCCAGGATAACATAATCATGTACTATCTTTTCAAAACTTTTCAAAAGTAAGAAACTAACCAAAAAGACAACCAGAAGTGTACTATTGTAAGAACTACTCTACGAACTACTGATGAATATAGGGGTTTTGTTTTGTTTTGTTTTGCCATAACCATTGCATGTGGTTACTTCCTGCAGGCTTCAGTTTTCTTTCAGACTTTCTTTAGCTGTTGTCTAGTGACCCCATCTGGCAAAATTATAGAGGAAGTTATATTGGCCCAAGCTTCTGGCAAGTCAAACTTCTTTTATTTTATGTAAGAAGGAAATAAGAAAGTAGAAGTTCAGGGTGAAAGAATTTTAAGGATTTTTAGCTTCATCCTTCTGTAATACATAGGATAAGAGGAAAACCATGTAATTAAGAAAAGGTCATGCCATTCTAACTGAAGGAATTCATGTTGCTGCCTTTTCCTTGTTATTCTTGAAGATGCTTGTTTAATATTCTGATCTTCTATTAAAAGTTGTATTTAAACTCTGAGATTTCTGCTTGCTTGTTTAATACAAAGATGAAGTAATTAATTCAAAAGTGTATCCAGCATAACTGGATGAATAAGATTTTGAATAGTACAGAGCTGTTTAAATTTTTAAGTAAAGAGTTATTAAAAACAGAGAAATGTCAGTTTAAACCATGAAAATCAGCCTTGAGATGATAGGCTTTAGTTGTCTCTCATTCTTACTATCAACATTCAGAGCTTGATTTTACTAAACGGGGTAAAAATTACAAGCAGAAACTGAAGGAGCGCTTTTAAAACACTGAGAGTTTCATTTTAATTCACCATCTGACTTATTCCGCACTTGTGAAGGTGGCTACAAGATTCACACAGTTTCAGCTCTTCTTTTGAACATTCACTGTCTGAGACATTTGAATTTTTAGACATGCTGTTATTTGAACATATTTGGGTAATTTCCATTAATAAGTGGATTGAAATGCAGAATAATATTGGGTCGCCATTACCGCAGACTGTATCATTCCTTTAACTTGAAGCCCATTTCATACATCTCTCTAAGATCAAAAGGAGGAGAAGTCTAAACATGGAGATTTCTGCTATGGCCGGGTACAGCCATTTAACTTCTTCTTTCAACAAGTCAGAGATGGCAGAACTCTCTTTGAAGTGGCAGCCCTGTTGGCCTTTGAAGTCCCTTGTCAATTGCAGAAAGGCTCTGGTGGGGTTTGTTTTGTAGCCAGCTGTCACCGTGAAGGCAGACATGACGTATTTCCAGCAGTCTCACTTCAGGGTCTGTCAAGTGACTGATTTCATAACCAGTCACCACAACAAAGGAGATTCAAACTCACTGACATGAGAGCAAGAGTCCACAGTGAAACTTACTAGGTTCCTCTTGACAGAGCCTGATTTAAATACTCAAGTGATTACACAATGGCAAAGAGATGACGGCTGTGAAGTTAACTGTCACATCTCCTCGGATCCTTGAATATTAAAAATGTACTTTCCATATGTTTATCAATAAAATGTTTCATAACAACAGTATCTTCAATCTTTGCACTGATGAGAAATGATGACTTCTGCAGAAATCAGTAAACTGCTTTAAAAGCACAGTTTACATTGCTAACTTACGACTAGACTTTCTTATATAAGACAATGATTCTCTATAGTTCTGAGACAAATGTTTGCATTTGTAATGCTTTTAGACTGCTCAGCTACTCAAGTCAAAAATCCCCACCACTCCTGACACAGAAATCAGTTTAAGACTTAAAAGGATAAGTAAAGAAAAACAATTTAACATGTGTTAAGAAACTTCCATAAGCTATAAATATAGCCCATGATAGCACTATATAAAAGGAAACAATCTTAATAATATTACAAATCTATTTTTAAGGTGGGAAGAGATGACACCAATCTTGAAAAATCAAGTGTTAAATTTACCAATGATGATCAGAAGTATTAATTCCACTGGAAGGAAAACAGGGTAGGAACAAAAAGATTTTCATACTAATCTGACCATAGTTTATGTCTGTTATGTAGAACGTTTTGAGCTTTCAGATGTTTCTATGAACATGGCTTGCTGCTATCAGAGCAGAAGACCAGATGTACACAAGACGTTTAGCTCCCAGGGGCTCTCAGGCCAGCCTCCGTGTGGTTACTGCTGCACGTTCGTCCCAGGAGACACAAGTCCTCTACTTCCCACTGAAGAATAGGTCACAGGAATCCCAATGATTCCTAAATTTTACTTTTCCATTCTGGCTACCATGCTTTAAACTCAAGCAACAAAAAAAAGGGTAAATTACGCTCAAATAATGATATCTACTCTAAGTCTTTAAATCTACAATTCTGAAATCTTTTGAGTTTTTCTGATCAGATGACAAAGCGCTTCATTAAATCCCATGGAAAGGAACGGCAGCAAAGAATAAAAACATGTATCAATTTAAAAAAATGTTTGGTAAGGTCTGTAAAAATCATAAACTTACCATGAAACTTTAAATTGTTTAGTAAATAAAGTGATGCTGCTGCTATTAGGGGTACAGACACTCAGGTGGTCAGAATTAAATTTCATTCATTCACTCATGCACTCAAAAAATATTCATTGATTGCCACTGTGTGTCAGACGTGACGGTAGGTATCAAAGATACAGCAGTAAACAAGACACAGCCTGGCCCTCACGGAGCTTTCACTCTACTAGAGAAGACAGAGAGTCTCTTCAGTGACAGTAAATAAGTCATAACAACACAGTAAAACAAACAGTACAGGATGCTGCTGCAAAACATGGGGGAGACACGCAACTCAGACTTGGAAGGTCAGAGAGGAATGTATGGAAGGAGAAGTGGGATTTATGCAGACAAGAGAAAAGGGCAAAGATGAAGACACTGCTTCATACAGAGGGAAATGCAGTTTCATAAATGCAAACCAGTCTGCACCCTTCTGAAAAAGGACCCAGTGAGCACTGGTGCTCTTTTTCTATCCAAGAAATATTAAATACATCCAAGACTTTACTATCGAAATGATTAAACAAGACTACTGAGAAAGCGTTATCGTGGAGACTGGCAGCTAACAGGTAATCAGTAAAGGCAGTACCTCGAGCAGTCGTTGTATTAAGAGAAAGATGCTATGTACGTGTCCTGTGGGCCACATCTTCTGGTAATAAGCCAGGCACATATTTATGGACTCATCAAAAGCTTACTTTGCAGAAATATACAGAGTAAACAGGTACTCTCTCAGTTTACGTGCATTTGAGGTTAACTGGAAGAGGCGTGTATGCTGTGAATGGCAAACACAAAGCTAAAGTGAAGAAAAAAAGCCAGCCATACCTCATCTCCCGACTTTATATTCTGAGCTCAGAGCACTCTTCTGAGCTAAACGTGTATATCCAACTGCCTACTTGACATCATGAGAAACAGGACACAGGCACCTCCAATTTGACATGTACAAAGCTGACCCCCTACCTTAAACTCCCCCTCCTCCAGCTTCTGCAGAGTTGAATAAACACCACCACCCTCCACTTACACCGTCATGGCGGAAAAGGTGGGCATCGGCCCCCCCACATCCTCCTCCCTAACCTTCCCCACGCAGACCAGCAGCAGACCCTGCTCGTCCCACCTCCAAGCAGCCAACACCCTCCCCCGCCCTTGCGTCATGCCGCATCTTCCTGACAGGTACGGCCCTCCTACCCGTGCTCTCTCTCTATTTATTCTTCAGATAACTGCCAGAATAGGCTCTCAAAACCTAAAATGGATTTTCATCACTCTTCTGTTTGAAACGATTTACACCACAATCTGGTTTCTTCCTACCTCTCCAGTTTCACGTCAGACCATCTGTTCTCACTTGTTTATTTACCCACTCGCCTACCTACGCGCTCAGCCACCAGCTCGCTTCTACTCACTCCTCTCCACTAACCGGTTTTCCTTTGGTTCTCTGATTGCGCCTCGTTCTTCCATCAGGGGGTCCACACACCGTGGTTCCCCCGGAGGTAAACCTCTGGCCATTCTTAATCTCACTAAGTCCTGTATACTTTTCCACGTCTCAGTTTAAGCATCAATGCCTTTGTGATGCCTTCCCTGACCATTCATTCTCTTGTTCTGCTCTTTCATAAAACACTATACAGGACTTGATTTGTCTGTGGCACAACTTTAAAGAATATGTTTAAATCTGTGATCACCGATCTCCCTAACATATAAACGCCGTTAGGAGAAGGGACCATTTTGTCTGGCTCACAAAAATAGTCACAGCTTCTAGAACACAGCAGCCTCTCAATAAAATTAATTAAATGAACAATGGAATAAATGAAATAGGTGATATCTCTGAGGCCATTAAACTCTTAACAATGCTGGGGTGGCACATACTCCTGGGGGACAGACATCTCCTTCTCACTTGTATAACTATTCTACTCCTCTTTCTGACACTAACTCCAATGCTCATGCTATAAATTTAAGTGTCTAGTTATATGAATATGGGGAAACACACATGATTATGACATCTCATATTTCCCCATTATTTCTTAAAGGAAAAATTACTTTTGACTAACATGTAGACCACGGATGTTTTCCCAAAAACAAAAGTGAAAAAGGGACCAAGGACAAGCAAAAAAGTGCATGTACTTGTATATTTCATTTCTACAACTCTGACAGGCTCAGGAGAAAAAAACTGAGTAGTAGCTGCTAAGTACATGTGTGTCTATGTATTTATCCATCCATCTAACACATGAGAGAATCCAGCTGTCTGATACACTGACCACTGGACAGATTAAATAAATATAAAAACTCAGTCCTGCCGGGGCTCTAGCCACAGTTGAGGTATTCAGCTGGAACATGGGGCTGGGCTGTCATCTTGCTCACATCTTATAAGACATGCCCAGCGTCTCCAGGTCCTCCTGGACAGCGCTCCTATAGACTTCGGAGGCTTCAGTAACCATCAAGCACTTGTAACGAAAAGTGTATATCCACAGAATTTATGTCAAGAGTGAAAAAGTAACCTCTGTTTAGAATTCAAATCCTTTTAATAGGGAATGGGATTTGGATACCACATGTGAGCACCAAGAGTGTACACTGCTACTGAAAAAAATCTGTTTTCTAGGTACTTTCAGTACACAGGAAGTGTGTGTGTGTACATCTATGTGTTTAAGGGGGAAAAAAAGTCATGAAAATTCAAACAGATATTTCCAATTGTAATTTAAGGTCATGAGGATCAAACACAAATTTTTAAAATCCTAAATATTTTGTATCTTCTTATTTCTAGGAATAAGGTATAAGCATAATGTTCTAAAATCCATATTTTGCTTCAGATAGTGCTAAAAAAGTATTCTTTTCTTTCCCTTTCTCCTTCCTAAAGAAACCCACAGAATACACGACTTTGTAAAACTGAAAAATATTTAGCATTAGGATAGGAGTTCACAGTACACATTTCTAGTCCTTTACTAAAGCTACCCATACTCTCTTCATGAGGAAAACCTAAAAGTAAACTGGAAAATAATGCACAGACTACGATCCTGCACTGACCTAAGACACACTCAGAGAACGAACAACCCAATGAGCAAAACCATGCCCACCTGAGCAACCTGTTAGCTGGCTGTGGCATCCTCAGCTGATGTAGATACTACAAAATTCTAGGCCAGGCAAGTGGAGAGGACAAGGATTTCCTCAATTCACAGGAATTCAAACTTCATATATATGTAACCGGGAACTTTTAACAATAAGCATGTCATCACTGGTACCGAATCAACCAGGTAGGGTCTATAGATAGTAAGTTTCTCTGGAGCCTAGCCAGGTTGGACCAGTCCTCCCCTTGGAGCTATCGAGGGCAGTGGTGGTAGCAAGAGAAGTATCAGTAGTAGCTAATGTTGACTGACTACTCTCTTTACACATACAACAACCTCTCTTCATGCGGTAGATATACCAGATTATGCCAGCACCTTTATAGCACTATATACCAGTACCAAGTTTCTTTGACAGCTCAAGAACTGACACAGAAATAACTCGCCCAAGATCACAATTTGTAAGTGATGGAACCATAATTCCAACGAAGGCTTCCAACTTGAGAACCCACTTTTCTAGCCACCAGGTACTATAGTTTCCCTAAAGTTCTGCAGTGGCCTTCTGAACTAGAGAGGCACAGTATAAAATCTCTGTACCTAACATATCACTTCTGCCTTTCTTGGACTTGATTCTCCTAACTGAGGATGCTAATTTCAGCTTTGTAGGATAAGAGTGTTTTCTCAGGTGAGATGAAAAAGCCTGAGGGAAAAACTGGTTTGAGGCTAAGAAATAAAGAGTTCTGAATTTGGATGGTTTCAGGTTGAGATTTCAATGAAATGCTGGAGTAAAGATACAAAGTAGATAGGAAGTAGACTTAGCTTGGATCTCAGAAGAGAGAACTGGGCTGAAAGTACAAACCTGACGTGGTAGCAATTCTGCTTCTCCTACTAATACAGCTAACACTCTTCAGCACAATTTCTTAGTTCTTACCCTGAACAAGTTTCTTGCTAGGGCATTCTCATCTCAGAAAACGGAACCACCACCTCTCAGGCGTCCTGTCAGAAATCGGAGGATCACTTTTGTTTCTTTTTCACCCTTACCCATACATGCAATTCATCAAATCTTTTTAGCTCTGTTTCCATTCTAAACCTGCTCACTCCTCTCCACCTCCACTGCCAGTATATGAGGTACTCAGCCTAATCTGCCCGCCCGCCCCTAGACCAGGAGTCTTCCACAACGACTGTGCTTGTATACCTCTTAAAGAGTTTATATAACTAGGATCTTAACTTGATATATGATTTTTTGGCATCATAAGTTAAAGAGTTGGTATCGCATCGTAAGTTAAAGGATTGGTAGGCATCAAGGGAATTTAAATCAACATAATAAAGGCCATATATGACAAATCCACAGCCAGCATCGTTCTCCATGGTGGAAACCTGAAACCATTTCCACTAAGATCAGGAACAAGACAAGGTTGCCCACTCTCACCACTATTGCCCAACATAGTTTTGGAAGTTTTAGCCACAGTAGTCAGAGAAGAAGAAGAAAAGGAATCCAAATCAGAAAAGAAGAAGTAAAACTGTCACTGTTTGCAGGTGACATGATACTATACATAGAGGATCCTAAAGATACTACCAGAAAACTACTAGAGCTAATCAATGAATTTGGTAAAGTAGCAGGATACAAAATTAATGCACAGATATCTGTTGCATTCCTATACACTAATGATTAAAAATCTGAAAGAGAAGTTAAGGAAACACTCCCATTTACCATTGCAACAAAAAGAATAAAACAACTAGGAATACGGGCTTCCCTGGTGGTGCAGTGGTTGAGAGTCCGCCTGCCGATGCAGGGGACACGGGTTTGTGCCCCGGTCCGGGAAGATCCCACATGCCGCAGAGAGGCTGGGCCCGTGAGCCATGGCCGCTGAGCCTGCGCATCCGGAGCCTGTGCTCCGCAACGGGAGAGGCCACAACAGTGAGAGGCCCGCGTACTGCAAAAAAAAAAAAAACAAAAAAAAACCCACCTAGGAATAAACCTACCTAAGGAGACAAAAGACCTGTATGCAGAAAACTATAAGACACTGATGAAAGAAATTAAGGCGATACAAACAGATGGAGAGATATACCATGTTCTTGGACTGGAAGAATCAA
The DNA here is from genome assembly GCF_963455315.2 of Globicephala melas. NCBI lineage: Eukaryota > Metazoa > Chordata > Mammalia > Artiodactyla > Delphinidae > Globicephala > Globicephala melas. Next base: position 100,542,718 of record NC_083323.1, on the reverse strand, counting down.
CATTGTGAAAGTGACTATACTACCCAAAGCAATCTACAGATTCAGTGCAATCCCTATCAAACTACCAATGGCATTTTTCACAGAAGTAGAACAAAAGAATTTCACAATTTGTATGGAAACACAAAAGACCCCGAAAAGCCAAAGCAATCTTGAGAAAGAAAAACGGAGCTGGAGGAATCAGGCTCCCGGACTTCAGACTATGCTACAAAGCTACAGTAATCAAGACAGTACGGTACTGGCACAAAAACAGAAATGTAGATCAACGGAACAGGATAGAAAGCCCGTGCACATATGGTCACCTTATCTTTGATGAAGGAGGCCAGAATATAAAGTGGAGAAAAGACAGTCTCTTCCATAAGTGGTGCTGGGAAAACTGTACAGCTCTGTGTAAGAGAATGAAATTAGAACACTCCCTAACACCATACACAAAAATAAACTCAAAATGGATTAAAGACCTAAATGTAAGGCCAGACACTATAAAACTCTCAGAGGAAAACAGAGGCAGAACACTCTGTGACATAAATCACAGCAAGATCCTTTTTGACTCACCTCCTAGAGAAATGGAAATAAAAACAAAAATAAACAAATGGGACCTAATGAAACTTAGAAGCTTTTGCACAGCAAAGGAGACCATAAACAAGATGAAAAGACAACCCTCAGAATGGGAGAAAATATTTGCAAATGAAGCAACTGACAAAGGATTAATCTCCAAAATATACAAGCAGCTCATGCAGCTCAATATCAAAAAAACAAACAACCCAATGCAAAAATGGGCAGAAGACCTAAATAGACATTTCTCCAAAGAAGACATACAGATGGCCAAGAAGCACATGAAAAGCTGCTCAACATCACTAATTATTAGAGAAATGCAAATCAAAACTACAATGAGGTATCACCTCACACCAGTTAGAATGGGCATCATCAGAAAATCTACAAACAACAAATGCTGGAGAGGGTGTGGAGAAAAGGGAACCCTCCTGCACTGTTGGTGGGAATGTAAAATGATCCAGCCACTACGGAGAACAGTCTGGAGGTTCTTTAAAAAACTAAAAACAGAATTACCATATGATCCAGCAATCCCACTACTGGGCATATACCCTGAGAAAACCATAATTCAAAAAGACACATGCACCCCAATGTTCACCGCAGCACTATTTACAATAACCAGGTCATGGAAGCAACCTAAATGCCCATCAACAGATGAATGAATAAAGAAGTTGTGGCACATATATCCAATGGAACATTACTCAGCCATAAAAAGGAACGAAATTGAGTCATTTGTTGAGACGTGGACGGATCTAGAGACTGTCATACAGAGTGCAGTAAGTCAGAAAGAGAAAAACAAATATTGTATATTAACGCATGTATGTGGAACCTAGAAAAATGGTACAGATGAACCAGTTTGCAGGGCAGAAGTTGAGACACAGATGTAGAGAACAAACATATGGACACCAAGGTGGGAAAGCAGCGGGGGGGTGGGGATGGTGGTGTGCTGAATTGGGCGATTGGGATTGACATGTATACACTGATGTGTATAAAACTGATGACTAATAAGAACCTGCAGTATAAAAAGCAAACAAACAAACAAACAAAACAACTAATACTAAACTTTCTTTGGGTTATTTGTATGGAAATATGTTAATATAAATGTTTCAGACATTATATGAAATTCCTAAAAATCTTATATGTTCTGGTATAATGTTATAAGTCATAAATTCTAGTTATTACTTTAAAATGTATATCTCAAATAACTAAATTTCCTTGTCAATTGCATTATAATGAACTTTCATCAAATCTTTAACCGTGGTCATTTTTAAGGCTTTTGTCATTTACAGATAGTTCTGGGTGTACTCTGATGCTTTTGCAAATACGTTCCTATAAAAGGGTTTCATCTTCAGGGAATTCATGGAAAAGACTCTGACGAGTACAGGTTTCTGGTAACTGACTGTACTGCTGAACTGAATGAATAAGCATTTTCAGAACTCTAATGGAAAACTGATGAACTCATAAAAGTGCTAACAAAAGATCAAGATAAAAAAAATTAATTACATGGGACTGAGTGAACTGATGGGGGTGATTATAATTTTTGTGACTTTCTGTTTGAATTAAAAAAAAAATCCCACAAGGACTCAGAGGCAAAAAATATACAAATCAATTTTCTCTGCAAAGTAAAGGAGCTGTTACAGTGGAGGATTCCTGCACTGAATGTCAATATTACGACATAGTATGAGTGTGTTTCGTGTTTGGTAATTGCAATCATTGTTGCTTTTGTTGTGGTCACCCATTTACAATGCTTGGTGTCAGTCTATTTATCTCTTGTAAAAATGAAATACAGTGTGCGTGTGTGTGTGTGTGTGTGTGAAAAAAGAAAAAAAGAAAGTACAAGAAAAATAAATAAAATAAAAATAGCCTATTGGGCTTCCCTGGTGGCGCAGTGGTTGGGAGTCCGCCTGCCGACGCAGGGGGACACGGGTTCGTGCCCCGGTCCGGGAAGATCCCATATGCCGCGGAGCGGCTGGGCCCGTGAGCCATGGCCGCTGGGCCTGCGCGTCTGGAGCCTGTGCTCCGCAACGGGAGAGGCCACAACAGTGAGAGGCCCACGTACCGCCAAAAAAAAAAAAAAAAAAGCCTATTAATATCAATCAATCTGCCCCAGAAAGCAAATTAGAAACAGTTCACACAATAGCTTAAAAAAGAACATGTAACAGCAGTCTATATACCATGACATGATTTATTATTAATTGCCAAAATTTCTACATGATCTCTGGTATGTAAGACTTGTCACTAAACAATGATCCCAAAGCAGAAAAAAATCTTTACAGAAAGACAAAATGGGGAACATTTTGAAAATAGAGGGAAGAATGTAAAAAAGATAAAATCAAGATACAAAAAAATCCTTCCTTACCCTGGAACAATGGTTGACACTACCCCTTCTCTGAGGCTCTCCACTACCCAAGCTCTGTTTAACTGTACATTAATAAATATTCAAATAGAAAGTGGACCGAGACATTTATCTAAGAATAGGGCACTGAAAGAAACTCATTCTGGAAAGATCAATTTTCCTTCAGCTTTGCTAATAAATGTGAGTTTGTCTTTCTACACTTGACACTAAAGAAACCAGATCCTTGTATCTAAGTTATGAGGGGACTCCCTGTAGTACATACCATGACACGTCTGCTTGGAAGGTACCCTTCTTCCTTGCTATGGCGCTACCCTAGCTCACAAGAGCTCTGGTGGTCTGATCAAAGGGCTCCCCAAAAGATTCATGTCACCCTCTCACTGAACACTTTTTACCAATAGTTTGGCACTTATGTTTCTCCAACAAAGAGATGGAAACAACACTGGAAAAGAGACACTCTTATAATGGGAACTGAGATTAGAGCCTTCACTTGTTAAAACGATTTCTTCCATTCAGACCTCCCACCTTTATTCTTCCTAATAAAAAGTTTAAAGCAAGGGCAGAGAATCTAAAAAGACATATAAAAACATAGAAAACAAACAGAAACAGCAGAGTTCTTTAACAAGTCACCTCCGGGTTGAGATGCTGATCTGGGACTCCCAGGTGTCATGACATCCACGTCCTTCATACCTGTTACCAACCTCAACTTGTTATAACTTTAACGGCTCTTGTGAACAAGACAGGCTATAAAATAAATAAACGTTTTGCTATTTAAATCAACGGCTTTGACTCAGAAGTGTTTGTGTTTTCCCATTCAATTTAAAAGCAGGGCTGTGCTCAGTCTGGTGACAGACAGGCAAGTTAAATTTCATCTCATCAGATGTGTCAGCATACACAACATCAATACATACAAGTCAGCCCCAAATATGTAACGCACAGATGACTGCATTAACATGAATCAATTCTTAATACGGCTATGTTTTAATTCTTATTTAACTCTAAATACTTACACTCAGTGAAGTGCTTTGAAACCCTGCAAACATACATTATGTACTGTTCACCTAAGCCATACTGGCTGGGCTTCACCCTCCTTTAACCAGCAGCACTGCCGTAACTGTAAAAAATCGCAGACCTGTTTTTCAGCACTGGTCCTGGCTGACTCCTCCTGTGCCAGCACCATCTCTCGCTCTGCAGTTATCTGTACACTTTCTCTTAGTGCTTCTTCCAGCTCTTCAATCCTGTCATCCTTCTTACGGAGACTGTCCTGGAAAACGACGGAAGACCAGGTGAAGGAGACTAATTAACTCAAGGAGAGCCCATTTATCAAGGAAGGGCTATGTGCTTATAAAATGTTCTTCCCTTCAGAAGTACATCTAGGCCAAAAAGATATGGACACAAAGGAAAGAATAAAACAGGGGAAGAAAGACATAAAGAGGTTGAAGAAGTAAGTATATTGTTAAGAGCAAAGGGTCAAGTTAGTTAAGCAAGAGAAACCTGTGATGGACTTCCTCCGTAACACACCGAAGAAAACTGTTAGTGTTAGGCAGATGGGCGGCAGGGGCCTGATTATCTAAAAATGCAAAGCCGTTTCTGAGCTACTCTCTAAACTGGGCTTATAGCCAGCTTTGATGAAGCCTAAGTCACAAGACTCAAGAGCTAAACATTCTCTCCCTGCAAAGTTAAGCCCAGATGAAAAAGTAAACAGCATGATCAGTCGGATTATATGCTACATATAGACAATTGTTGGCAAATTCATTTTTTAAAAAAGAAATGCAAAAGATTTCTCCTCATGAATTCAAGAGAGTAAAGTTTTCTCTCAATCTCATATGAGAAAACTAAAAATAACTGGTGATAAGTAACTGGTCTGGCTAAGGATGAGTAATTTGGTTAGACAACCAAAACCCACTAGGCCTAACATTCTTCACATGTCTAAGAAGTAACTTTCGGGGAGGTAAATATGGATTTCTACCAGAAAGACAAACAACATCCTACAGGACTTTAAAATCATGTAAGATAGACGATCTTAAAAGAAGAAGAATAAATGAAACAGTTTTCAAGTAGTATGAAGAACTGGATCCATCAGATTATTCTAAGCATTTCTTCTTTAAATAGAACCAGAAGACTAAGAATAAAGTGCTGCCTTTTATTAACAGATGAAACAAAGAACAAGGTTTGTCCATTCATTCTCCAACTTGCTGAACACTCACATCAGCAAAAGATACCAAAGGATTTTGTCTTTTATCTATGCAACTCTTATTTGATCTTATTGTAGTTCAGTTTTCATAAGTACAAAGTACAAGAAAGTCCTTTTTTGACAACTCTGTCTTCAGAAATCTAGAACTGAAATCTAGAACTGAAATCTAGAACTGAAATCTCTCGAACTGAAATCTCTAAGTCAGATTTTTCTCCCAACTTTGATGGAATGGCATCTATTATTTAACATCCTTCCTAATAAAAAGTTGTTATATCTTTTGCTCTCTCCCATTTTTCTCAATTTAAAAAAAAGGTTTAGGAAAAAGAATATTCACATTTTGATGATGTATGTTCATTTTTTTTTTAAGTATTCATTCTTCTTGGAGATAATGTTATAAAATACTCTGATTTAGTCCCTAAGTAAGGTTCTGTTTTATGCAGGGCAGTTTAGCTACAACAAAAAAATGCTCTTTGTTGAAATCTAAATGCTTCCAGTTTGCTTGCCATTAACAGCGGAGTACAATAAGCGTTTCTACAATGAGGCCAAGCAGAGAGAGACAAGGAATGACTCCCTTGAAAACAAAGTCCAACATAGTTTCTCTTGATTCAAAGAAAATGAAATGTAACAGAAGGATTAAGTGGAAAGGAATGGATGCAATGATCTGTGCAGTCCTGTCAAATCCTCTAATGAATGACTACATCTGTAGTAACATGGGGATTCTGAATTACAGATTCCTGTAAGCAAATAGAAACACAAATGGTTCCCGTTATCAATTAGCTGTGAATAGCTCAGTGTTATGTTTATGTCCAGCCTATTGCATCCTTCGCCCTTAAACTGTCTTCTGGAGATCTCCTGAGAGGCTTCTGGTAACCTAACCTAAAATGAGGGTCATTCCAAATAAATTCCCAGGAACCCAATTTCAAGCAAACAGGTTTACTTGCTCTTCTGCATGGGCCAAAAAACAGCTTTGAGGCTTTATCAATAAAACTTTTTTTTAGAGCGAGGATAATTAGTAATTTGTCATACTGAAAGTTTCCCTGAAACCAGTGTTAAAACCAGAGTCTACAAGATGAGCTGTGTGTGCAAGGTCATTTATTTAAAAGTTTTCTGGACCTAATGGCAAAGCCTGGTGCAAAATCTTTCTCCATGACGAAAACGAAAAACAGAAGCCAAGTGAAACCACAAATAAAAAGAAAAGGAGAAGAGACTGTTGAATCATTTTTATGAGATACTGTAAGTCATGTTACATCTCAGTATAAAACTAGGTATGGGACCATCTGCTCTAAGGAACTCATATTAAACCAGGGCAATAACGAGAAAAATGAAGATAGCAAATCAAATACCCCCCCACCATCTTTAACAAAGTCCAACTACTGAAACCATACAGTGAATAAAGTTTGGCTCTAGTTTTGTTTTTGGAATCTTAACAGATATCTGCTAAGGCAAACCAAGGAAGTTTCCTTTGTACTGAACAAAACCTTGAATCTATTTCATTTAATAAAATATTGAGCCAATGCCAGAAATAAATAGAACCTTCTAGTTCTACAAACATTGGAGCCCTAACCACACTGCTAGGTCATATTTATAATTATTCTTTCTTGTCCTCACTGTTTCTTCAAGGGTAAATACATTTTTCTGCACTTAGATTATAACATGGGTACTTTTTTGTAACGTTTAGAATACTAGAAAAAAGAAAAGATCTTAAAAAGTTTAGAAAGGGCAAAAATGATCACCCATAAAGAATAAAAAAATGGAAGGCAGTGGAATTTTTAATGGCAACACAGAAAACTAGAAGACGATTGAGGCGATGCCTTTAAAACTCCGAGGGAAAGATGACTTCTGATATAGAATTCTACATCCAAACTATCAATCTAATGTGAGGGTGGAATGCAAAGTCTGAAAAACTTTACCTCACATCACAGACCCTCAGAGAGCTACCAGGTCTGTGCTCTGTCTCAAATGCATGGTGAAGGGAACTGTGGAGGTGACAACCAGCCTGGAGAATAAGTACAGTTTGGAGTAGAGGACAGAAAACTCCAGGAAAGATGTTTCCAAGAAAAAAGTGCATGTAGAGATTACCTGAGGTTAATTAATAAGGGATGATGTATTTTACAACAGTAACAATATTGGGAGGAATGTCATGGTTGGAAAAAGGAATTTGGGAATAAACTGGTGATATGTATACAAATAACTAATCAAACAAACAAACAAACCAATTACCACCACCAGGAAAAACTACAAGTCCAATAAAGGAAAGGAAGTCATAATACACTACGTGCCTTGGTCACAATAATGCAAAACTTGATATAATTATGTTGGAAAGACAGAGAGGGAAGAGTGCGGGGTGACTTGTGTAAAAAAGCCAATTCCTCACCACTCAGGATAAGAACTCAGTACATAACTAATGTCCAAATGAGAAAAATAATCAAATAACGATAAAAAAGTGGAAGTAAACAACAGAAGAAACAACCCAAAGAGGTGAAAGTGGTCATCTCCGAGGGGCAGGAATCAAGGTTAGACAAGAACGAGGCAGATGAGCCGTACAGTACTGCCTTGCTTTGTATACAATATAAATATATATTGTTCTGAAAAAAATCAAAATGAAATTAAAAATGTTAAAAGAATAGTGCACACTGCCAAGTAAATTAATAAGAATATAGAGAATTTTTGGAAATAGTTATAAATGTGGTGACTATTTCAGATACTGATACTCTAAACATACTAACTATTTATTATGGAAAGAGAAGAGCTGACTGGACAAATGTGTCACAACTCAGTGCTAACGGCAAAAAGGAATAAAAGTTTAAGAAAACAACATGTATGAATTTTAAGCCACTGTACTCTTCAGTTTTCTCTTCAAAAGTCCTGTGAAGACACAGGGAACAGACTTGTGGTTGCCAAGGCGGTGGGGGGACGGGAGATGGAGGGATGGGGAGTTTGGGATGAGCAGATGCAAACCATTATACACAGAATGGATAAACAATAAGCTCCTATGTACAGCACAGGGAACTATATTCAGTGTCCTCTGATAAACCATAATGGAAAAGAATACGAAAGAGAATGTACATGTATAACTGAGTCACTGTTGTACAGCAGAAACTGACACATTGTAAATCAACTAGACTTGAATAAAATACAATTATTAAAAAGTCCTGTGAATTTCTTCATGCCAATAATTTGCATGAGTGGGTCAAAATGATGATGATAAATTCCTTTCCAGTCTTTAGGTAACTGTGGGATACTCCAAATAATAACATTTTTTAAAGGAATGATAATGTTGCCATAAGTTCTGCTATTAACCCAAAGATTCTGAAGGTATCTAAAGCTTAAACATCTCAACAGCCGAGGTCTGAGGCGCCAAGCCAAGAGCTTTCAAAACTGTCCCCCATCCCCTGTTCTGTGCAAATGGTTGCATACACACACACACACACACACACACACACACATACACACACACCTATAAAAACAGTAGTGAGTAGATTTCGGTGATAGAGTTTGACACAGAATTCTGGTGATAAAGCTGCTCGTCTACACTATACTTAACAGTGCGTTTTGGTTTGAAGAGAAAAGTCTCTCATCTGTTCACTGCCCTAACTTTGAGCAGAAGTGACAGTGACCACCAGCTTCTCTGAATATGTGTGACGCAATAAAATGTCACTTGGTAAAGTGGTGGACTTCAGAAACTGTGAAACACAACAGACTCGGTACACTCTCGGGCCCAGGCTCGAGGAAGTAGGGATGTGCTGAGCCCCCGGAGAGCACTCCTTGGTGGCTCTGAGAGTGATTGTACCAAGTACAGCCTAAGGCCCTGAATGTGCTTTACAGCCTTAACTAGACTTTCTCTTTCAAAAAGTCCACATTCACCCATCTTCAACATAAATCATGAGGCAGCCACACCACTCAAGTCTGTAATCCTGGAGAAATCTGCACAGAAGCTCCGAGCTCCCTAATCCCTTCTATCCCTGGGACACTCCACAGGCTCGAAGGCTCTGAGGCATCCAGAGAGCAGAAAGATGACTTACTGGAACTAAATGTAGATAGAGATTAAAGTTAAGCTTGAGAACTTCATTCCTGTTGTTCATACGCATCATTGATTTGCAGCTAGCCTGGAATAAAATCGTAACTTCTCATTTGTCTTGTCCAATGCAACATAGCCACTAGCCACATGTAGCCAATGAGCACTTAAAATGTGTCCAGACTAAGATGTGCTATAAATTCTAAAGACTTACTGCCTCCCCAAAAAAGGAATGTAAAATGGTTCATTAATAATCTTCACATTGATTATGTATTGAAATGGCAATATTTTGGATATACTGGATTAAGTAAAGTACATTATTAAAGTCATCTGTTTCCTTTTAGTTTTTTTTGTGATGCTATTAGAAAGTGCAAAATTATACGTGTGCTCACGTTGTATTTCTACTGGACACCGCTCAAGTTTTTACATACGAAATGCATCTATAAAAGGCTATACAACACACCATGTTTTACATAAATTCGTAACTCTTCTCTTAGTTCATAGCCTGTTAGCACATAAATATGAGAATCCTTACGGAAGGATTGAGAATCCTTCCGTAATCCTTACGGAAAACACTGTCAAAAGCTCTAACAAGTGACTGAAAATTACTGCAGTGATAACATGAGTAACAGAAATTCAAATAGCACTTACTGTTCTATCAACAGAGAAAACCAAACTGTGAATTGAAAGGAAAAAGAAAAGTTCAGGCATGTGGCAGATCACTTTAGTACCTAGGATATAAAGTGCCTATGTTAGCTATTAATTATATCAATTTAACATGTTACCTCAATACTTAGCAGCTTAAAAGAACAGTGAACATTTTTTGTCTCACACAGTTTCTGTGGGTCAGAAACTCAAGAGTAGCTTAACCTAACAGTCTGGTTCCAGGTTCTCTCACTGGGGGACAGCTGAGATGTCTGCCAGGATTCAGTCCTCTGCTTCCTCTTACATGGTTGGCGAGTTGGTGATGACCACTGGCAAGGGGCCTCTGCTCCTCTCCACATGGCACCTGGCATTCCTCAGAGCAGGTGACCCTGGAGAGCAAGGCAGGGCATCCATGTCTCTTGTGTTCCAGCTTCAGAAGTCACATATCATCACATCTGACACTTTCTCCTGTGCACAAAGACTAACCCTGCCACAAGACTGCACAAGGCCACAAATACCAAGAGGTAAGGATGCTCTGGGGCCATCTTGGAAGATGGTTTTCATAGTACCCGAGGATACAGCTCCAGTACAAGAAAACTGGATGATCAATGAAGCAATGAAGAATGAAAACAGTGATTAACAGAACTGCTTCTGAGAGAAAAATAACTGTTAGGATAAGAGAGCCTTTACTACAAAGACACAGCTTTTGTTATGAGATTATATTAAAGTGGAACCCAAATGATACCAAATTAAAATGAAATCCAAACATACCTAAAATGTAAAAGGCAGACATTCAGAAGACATCACAAAATTGGGTTATGGATCAGCGTATCATTGGATATGAGATCAGCAAAATATGCATTCTGTCAGGAATTATTTAGAAGAAAGTCTGCAACTGGATTGAGTTGTAAGGAGAGATGTTTTCTTGGGATTATGGTAAACATTAGAGTAATCCAACTGAATTCAGTGACAGTTCAGTCCTAAGAACACACAACAACATGCCAGTCAGTCACAGTTCAACTGAAAACAAACTCCTGGGTCAATGTTTGGAGAGCTATCTATACAACAGAGGTTTATTAATATGTTTAGCCTCCACATTTGGGGGGAATTAAGCCAGTTTTTTAAGAAAATATGAGAATGAAATATTCAGAGTCTTGCTGGCTCCCACTGAGTAAAGCCCTCTATAAACTCCTGATCCCTCATGGATTTTGATGATAATTAAGTCTAATCTTTCCGCCAACTCTACTTATTAGCTGGGGTCCAATGAGACCACTTCATTCACAGAGGAAAGGGTTCAACGCAGGTGGTTTTTGTGACTAGTTCTGGGGGCATGGTAGAGGGAGAACGAGAGGAAAGGGGAAGCTACCAAAGAATTTCTCATATCTTTAAACAAGAAGCCTCCTATACTCAAACGAGATTAGGGCAAAAGCTGTGACAGCTGTAACTTAGGCAACTGAAGAAGACTGGACCAGACCCTTTAGCAAATCCCATAATCCCACTCCCCTAAAACACTCCTCTGAACTTTACTTCTTGACATCAGCTCTGTCAACATCAGCTATAAATCAGCTGTAAGACTCTACTCCCCACTGCCTTGCCTTCAGATCAAACGTTCACTAAGGAAAGCAAAGGCAAGAGGAAACAAGGAACAAGAGCAATCAGAAATTAATGTTTTGTTCTCTTCAAACAGCTCCCTCAAAATTAAAAGAAAAAACAAGGCTCACTATACAGTAACATAAAAAGAAATCACTTGATACGGACAAATCTCATTAAGCTTTTCTCAGCAGCGGAAGGAAGGTCACTGCAGATTTCATGAATATCTGAGGGAACAGCCCCCCACGTCCACTCATCCCCCTGCCCTGGCCCTGCCAGTGGAGGTCATTCCCTCAGCTTAACATTAAGAGCCACTTCCTCTGGGGTAAACACCACTTACCAGAGAGTTTAACATGCTCTGAAAGATATTAATGTTAACTGCTATCCATTCTCCTTACTGTGAAGAGACCATGCTTCCTTCTCCATCACCCTCAACCCCACTGCTATACCTCCTCCCCATCCCCCAAACATAAATACACATGTGGAAGAGTTCATTAAAATCATTCAACAGGTCAGAATTCAATTACCAACTGCTCAGATGCTTAGTGGGGGGAGAAAGTTGAAGCCAGATGCATTGATGAAGTCAATTTTAAGAAAAGAAAGCTAGCCTAACACAGAGACAGAATTTGGTTACACACCAACCACTTTTTGGTTTAAGGAAATGCTTTGGGTTCAAATGTAAAGATATTTTCTCCCCCTGTTCCCTTTAAAGTCCCTCAAGTATCTCCCACAGTTCAAACTGTTAAAAATCAAAGTCAAAACAAAAGCAGATGCATTTCATTAAGGAAATGGAAACATATACATATAAAATAATGCTTTATATAAATAACTTTTATGGAGCACCGAGTACAAATATCCCACATAGATTGGCCAGGTGCTCATCTTGAAAATTCTGGTAGCTGGTAACAGAAGTTCAGGCAAGGACATGGGGTTTACCTAATCGTAGGACACGTCTCCTCTGATCACTAATGCTTATTAAAAAGAAAAAGCACAAATTTTCAAAGTCTTCCCCCAAAACCCCAAAGACAGTCTTTTACGTAATATAATAAACAACTGATGTGGTCCATAAGAGGCTGTCTCTCTTGCCTTTGAGGTCTTGGCAAAGGTGCTATATATACACCTGTTTCTGCTCTCTCTTAAAAATAAAAGGACTCTCTTTGGAGATTCAACTTTCCAAATGTAAAGGAGGAGTTTCCACAATAACACAAAGGAAAGGATTAAACCATATGTTTCACTGAAGTGAGACCCTAGTACTTGTGAGAAATTTCATGACAAATGTAACTTTAACCACTTACTGATTTATGGGGAGCATTCCTGAAATAAGCTCAAATGATGTGATTAAAAGTTCCCATAGAAGAGGGCTAAACTTAACTGCAGGAAATAGCTTAGTAGGCTACACAATCATACTATCAATAGACATTCTTTCAGTAAATTTCATTGGCTATCAAATGGAACTGAATTTTGTCCAGAGGAAAACATGTCTACTGAGGACATTTCAAACGTGGCAGAATTTCTTAAAGTCATTTTGAGACTTGTTTTGCTTTTTTCCTAAATGGTAAGAAGTGGCACAGTTTGAGCTAAAAGCTTTAAAAATTTGCACATGTGCCAACAATATAAGTAGGTGCTTTACCTGCAGGAAAACACAATTTTCAAGTTAATTTCAGCAACTATCCACAGGGTTGTAAAAACAGATGCTGATTTGTATGTACACTTTCCTATATAATCCCTAACTCCATTTAATATTTGTTGAGAACTCCATAAAAACCCACTTATGCTCATATTCCAGATAGAAAAAGCCCTAAGAAAAAAACTAATCCAAAGGGAACAAAGGATATAGAATTAAATCTTTAAATAGGTCAAGAAGGTCTGTTAAGAAGAAACCAAAATTTATTTTTACAAAAACAAGAAGAACATTAATACATCAGAGGTATCTTGCATGTGACACATCACATACTATTTCTGGAAGGATGTCAGATAATCAATTTTTTAAAAGGTTATCTTAAACCATTATCCCCATGGTCAATAAAAAGCAAGGATAAGTGGTCTTCATTTCAGAAAGAAAGAAAAAAAAAAATCTCTTACCAAAATGGAAGAAAACAAATTTTTGTAGGTAGAGCAAATAAAATACAACTGTAAAGAAAAACACAAATGTTTCACTGATTCTGCATCTAAGAGGAGAATATGCCTAAATACATGTAAAGCTGCATTCTCCTATCTCTATTTCTATTGTTTTCACTTTCTTTGAACTTTATTCTTAATAGTCATTGGTCTCAGGAGAGCTGGCTCACAATGTTCTTTCAGCAGTCCCATTAATCTCCCTGACAGTCCTCTCTCTCAAGGTTAAATTCAGATACTTATCTTTGTCATAAAAACAAAGCACCAAACCACTACTGATATGAGCCACTACCCCCAGTTCAGTCTGCTTTGCCGTATTAGAACCTGCAAAAGACAAAGTGTCACTGCTGAAAGAATAAAAATATGAAAGGTAGACATCCTGAACCAAGGGAAGATGGCATTTCCTTTGTTAAAATATGCGAGGCCCTTAGAGGGTAACCTGTGAAATTTTAAAGAATATTAGGGTGCTAAATATAATATCATTATACAAAATTTTTAAAATTTGTAACTAAATTTTTATTACTTATAACAATAATTGTAGCTGTAATTAATGAACAGCTGCCTCTGTAAAAGATTAAGAAAGGCTAAAAAGAAATTTTAAAAACAGCCCTTAACCTAAGGCAGATATAAATTAGTCGGGGGGTGGGGACGGAGAAGAATGATTAAATCACACAGGAACAATTCTAAAACAATGTATTGAAAAATATAAAACAATAAAATATAATTAAACATACAGGCTGAGGAACAACAGATGAGACAATAACAAGAACAGGGTAGAGTTCATCAACAAAAGTTAATTTTAAGCCAGAATCTTCAGGCAGTAAAGCTGGACATCCACAGGAAGAAGACTGCATGAGTAGAAGAGCATAAGTTAGAAAACCAAGAAACTATGCTTAAGGAACACCAACACTATCAGGTTGTATAGAATAGAGTAGCTATGCTAGTGAGTATCTCACCTAAAAATGAGGCTAGAAATTCTTAAAGGATTCGGTTGACAGGAAGCTCCCAAGGGCAGGCTAAGATGCTTGTGAATGAGAGGTCTTGACATCTACTGATGCAACTGACATCAATAAACAATTTTATAGAGAACCAACAATGGGCAAAGTACCAAGACAGGGTTCCCAAACTCAAATATACGGGGAAACAACACACAAACTAACAGCATATAATACAAGGTAAGAAAAGAAGCCTTGAAATCAAAGCAGAAACAAGCTGTAATGGAACTGCAACATGGAGTGTGATTAATTTCCACTGCAAGGATTTATGCAGGCTTTACAAGGGAGGGAACATTTGATCTGAACCTTAAAGGATGGGTAGGCTTTCAGTACAAAGCTTTTCTAATCCCAAAATGACCATCAGTCAAATCAGCTAAGATCATGCTTCCATATAACGCTTATTTGGGAGGCTCTTGTTGCTGGGATTTACCTAATTCCAGCTCTTCACACAGCAATTACTTATGAATTCCACCACAGCACATCTTTTCACATATCCAGCACAAAAAAAAGTTTTAATAAGCATATCTAATGTTCAAAGGGGGAAAAAAATTCTTATTTATCTCTATATCCTCACAGCACTCAGCGCAATGACAATTCCACAACGGGCACTCAATAAATGTTTACTGAGGATAACCACGGATTATTCTGAAATCTGACGTAGCCAACTGCAGTGGAACATGGCTTACAGAAAATGTGAATGAAACAACTCAGATCTAAATGTAACTAATACAGAGCTAAGCTCTTGAGTAGTGGAAACAGAAAGCCTGGCAAGATTCGACGCAGACTGTCAACAGAAGAGCCGCTATCATCGAAAAACATGATAGTAGGAAAAACATGACAGTAGGAAAGGCCTGTCACCAATCTGTGCCTCATTGCTTTTATCATTCATGCCCTTTATTTGTGAATATCAACTGGAATTGTAAAATAGTTTAAATGTTAGTATGCAAGGACCGTGGCAGAAACTCTTTAAATACCCATTGTATAGCAATGTCTTAGAACAGTCACACATATACCTAAGATATTCCAAGGATCTTGCGAGGGGCAGTGAATTTTGGTGAGCGTGTGACAGAAATACTGGCAAGGCAAGTATCTGGATTGAGGTGGGATCATCTACTGTGCCCAAGGTCAACAGGGCAGAATGTGAGGCACCCCTTTCCCCAGGCCAGGGGGATCGCTGGGTACTTTCTCTCTTGACCATCCTGGACACACTGGATCAGACCACACACGGATGCTGTCCTCTTTCTCAGCCTCTCAGCAGCATTAACAATCCTCTCCTGCCTTCAGTGATGCTATACTCTTTTTCTCTCCCGCTTCAACTGGCCTCTTCATTTTAGCTTCCTTCCGAGCACCACCCTCTCCGAGTCTGTCCCAGCTCTCAACGGTGAGGATCCTAAGGGTTCAGCTCTAACTACATTTTCTTCTGTCAATATTTTATCTCTAGACGGTATCTGATTCTTATGGGTTAAAATATGATATTTAAGCGCAAGTCTCCAAAATTAATTTAACTATACCAGACTTCTCTAAACTTCAAATCTACATTTCCAACTGCTGGCTTGACATCTTCATCAGGATATCTCTCAGATACAGTCACATGTTGAAAATGGACTTGTTCCCTTTCCCTGGAAACCTGTTGAACTCACCCTCAGGGTTTGCCCATCTCATCACTGAGCATCGCCCCACACCCTGTTCCCCGTGCCAGGAAACCTAGCAGCCATGCCCCTTCCTTCCTCTCCTTTAGTGCCCACATTCCAACCCACGAGAAATTCTGGCCTGCTCTACCTAAATGTAACGAATCTCAAATCCGCCCGCTCCTCTTTTTTCTCTTCTGAGCCTCCAAAAAGCTCTACCATCGCCTCTCACCTTCGTTATTACTACAGGGCCTCCTACTACGATCTGAGCTCCTTTGGAGAGGGACGTTTTCATCATCACTATTTACACAAAGCAGGTGTGCAAGACATATCTACTGACATACACTTTCTTCATAACCACTCTTATCCCATTCTAATCCGTTGTCCAAATACTGCAAAAAAAAACCAGTACTCTCAAAATGCAAATCAAATCCTGTCCATCTTTACTTAAGGTGTTTCGCTACTTATAAAATTTAAACTTCATACATGGCCTACAAGGTCCAGCGTTACTAACACACACGGGTGCCTGTGTTCTGCCTCACTCACCACACTCTGGTCCTCGAACAACCTAAGGTAAGGTTTTTCTTACCTTAGGGATTCCCTCCACTTTAAACACTGTTTCCTCTGCTTTGCTTTTTAAGACCTCACCTTCATGTCATACCCTCAGGAGGGACATCTCTGATGGCTCTACCTAAATTTGCTGCCCACCATTGTTCCCTCCCCCACTATCTTTCACGTGCCCGGTTTATTTCCTTACAGCACTTACCATAATTTCTACTTACTTGTCCACTTAGTTTTATCATTACACTCTCCTCCATGAGACAATATGCTCCAGAGGGTAGGGAACATGCCTCTTCGTAACTGCACAACCAAAGTTTAGCAACAGAGTTCTACACTTAGAGAGCATTCAATAAATGTATATTGAATAAATGCAAGACGTCAAGTATGTCTAAAGAAAATGAGCAAAATTAAACCTAACATCTTGGAGGGATAGAGACTTGTCAAGACATATCAACTCTGATAATAACGGTTTATTATCGATATCATCATGGCTTTAAGATTTGGGTCAAATCTTTGGAATAGTCAACTTGCTAAACTAATTCTAAATTAAATGACAGCTTTAGGATGTCAAACAATATGGAGAACACAGTAATATCTGCACTGCAAATTTAGAAATGGTATATGAAAAAAGCCCAAGATATCTATCTTGTATCATTACGTTTGGTGGTAAGATGTTTCTGAAATTCATAACTCACTTGTTTAAAGGAGATGGGAAAGTGAAGTGGGTGATTATAAGTGCTGAGGAAATATAGAGTCAATGACTATTTTTAATAAAATTTTAATTCTGAACTATTTACAGACATACAGAAAAGTTGCAAAAATAGTACAGAGTTCCCATACACTCCTCACCTAGCCTCCTGTAAAGAGTTTACATAACCACAGCACAATGATCAAAACTAGGAAATTCAGACTGGCACAATATTATTAACCAAACTAAAGATCTTATTCTGGGCTTCCCTGGTGGCGCAGTGGTTGAGGGTCCGCCTGCCGATGCAGGGGACGCGGGTTCGTGCCCCGGTCTGGGAAGATCCCACATGCCGCGGAGCAGCTGGGCCCGTGAGCCATGGCCACTGAGCCTGTGCTCTGCAACGGGAGAGGCCACAACAGTGAGAGGCCCGCATACCGCATTAAAAAAAAAAAAAAAAAAAAGATCTTATTCTAATTTCATCAGTTTTTCCCTAATGTCCTTTACCTGTTCCAGGATTTAACCCAGGATCCCACATTTCATTTAGTTATTTAGTTGACATTTCTTCTAAGTGTCCTCCAATCCATCTAAAACAGTGTTCAGTCTGTCTTTCCCTGTCTTTCAAAGGCTTGACATTTTTAAATATACTGCTCAGTTATTTTGTAAAAAGTCCCAGAATTTGGATTTGCCTGGTATTTTCTCATGATGGGCATGAGGTTATGCATTTTGCAGACACACATCAGCATCTCTGTACCTCCCTGTCTGCATATAAATTGAACACCATGAGTTCTTACTAGTATTTCTGATTCCAGTCTAGCACCCCAGGTGCTTTTATCATTATTCTTCCTTGAATAATGAAAAGACTCAGCCTTCATTACCTACAATATATTTCTTTATTATTACAACATTTATGTACAGTTCTTCTGTCTTTAGCTTCACAGTATTCAAGAAAATGGCTTCCAAACCTCCTTAGGTCCGTTCCCTTCTTCCCCACCCCTTGGAGGGCAGTTATGTTACTCATTTATAAAACTGGATTTCATCTGTTAGGGTTTGTACTCCTTCTGGGGTTCCCCCAACCCCACACCTTGACTGGTTTTATCTAGTTTTTGGGAAGGGTGAAGAGAAGTGTCACTTTCTGCTCAAACCTACCACCCCCATCCCCTTCCCCTTCTTTCTACTAATCCCCTCCCAACCACTCCCTTAGATAACTGGTCTCTAGCTTACTGTTCCTGTTTTCTTTGGCAAAAAGGATCAGATATATGTGTGTTCTCTCATAATGAGCAGCATACTACAGACAGTCTTTCGTGTACCCCCCCGCCGCGGCTTGACAAGATGTCCTGGAAATCACTCCACATCAGTTCGTTAGAGATCTCCCTCATTCCTTTTTGGAGCTGCCAGTCTCCAATGCGGATGCACCACAGTGGATTCAAGCGCTCTCCTATCTATAAGCAATTACGTTGTCTGCAATACTTTGCAATTAGTACAATACTGCAAATAACCTTGCGTACCTGACCTGTGAACAACACGGGGCTTAATTTGAGTATAATTACAGTCAGCCCTCCGCATATGAGGTTCCTCTGCACCCGTGGCTTCAAACCACAGACCATGTGGTACTGTAGTATTTACTACGGAAAACTGTCGGGGTATAAGTGGGTCCTCGAGTTCAAAACTGTGCTGTTAAAGGGTCAGCTGTATATGTATCTTTACACTGTTGGAGACGTGTCTTTAGATACATCGAGATATTGGAGAGCTGGGGCAGTGAGTACCTGCATATGTATATGAGAATTACAACCCACATAAAAAAATTGCTCTGGGGACTTTACAAATTATTAAGAGCACAAAAGGGCTTCTAAAACCAAAAAGTTTGAGACTAGTTAATGTAGATCATAGTAATAACTGTTCAAATCACGAAAGTACAAACAGGATGCAGTCGAGTGCCTTCACAACTAAGGCCATGCTAAACAGCAGCAGTGCTTAGAGCCTGTGAGATCCCGCGATTCCCTCTATTCTCAGGTAGCATTTTCATTTCATATGTAAGGTATCTCTTTAGTCTCTTCAGGACACTTTTAATACGTTGAGCCAAGAACAAAGTAACAACTTATCTCGAAACTCACTTTATGCCAAAAAGAAATACTTTTATTTCCACCTGAAGTATTTTTAAAAATGGAAAATTAGAACAAAATGAAGATACCTTTTCAGAACACTTTCAAACTAAAACACGGAATTCTGAATTAAAGAAAAAACACACAGAAGAGCAAGGACAACGAATGTGCAAATGCTATGCACAACTATCAAGGATAAGCCTCACACATGATGTTGAACAAAAGAAGCCACAGAAGAATAAATATGATCACTCTATTTACGTAAAGCAAAAATATGTAAAACGAATCTATACTTTTTAAAAATATATACACAGGTTGTAAAGAAAAGCAAAGAACAATAAAAGTCACAATAATGAAGGAAGGGAAGAAATGATGATTGGGAAGGAATACATAAATGATTTCTGGGATGCCAGCAGTATTCCAATTCCTTGAGACAATCACTTTACATGTATTATTCACACTGTGCATGTGAGTGTGTGTGTGTGTGTGTGCTTTATGTACTTTTTAAAATGTATATTATTCTTCAGAATAAAGAAAGTTAAATGAAAAAGTAATACCACTGCTTTCTGACAAACTGTAACCAGTAAGAGTGAGGTCACCAATGAACTTAACACCATAACTGGTAGTCACTGAATAACGAAAGGCAAAAACGAACCTTCTAGTTTAAACCAAGCTTTACTCTTCACAAATAAATGAAAATACACTGTGTGTTTATTAACATGATAAGCATAATTAATCTTTGGGAGCCAAGGTGGCATCTGATAAAGATTAAATATTCATTACTCATCAAAGTTCAAAACATTAGTTATAAAGCATTTCTTTTTAACATGATAAAAAATATTTTTTAATCCTTGAATTACTATTATGCCCATACTGGAAATACTACAATAATTCCTTCCCTTCACTTCACCTATTTCATGAAAACATCAGTAATGGACCCATATGTACATTCAGAAATTTAAAACAAAAACAAATTCAGGTAATGAGAACTTTTAAAAATACAAATCCTCAAACAATTGCTTTTCTACTCCCGTACTCCCCCATGGATTCTACCATTAGCCATTTCTCCAAGAATCCCTAGTGTCTTTCAGTGGGGACTCATATTTAGAGATCACAATAGGGTCCTAGGGATACTCACCACCACTGGGTTGTCATTTGCAATGACACAGTTAAGAAACAAGTAGCAGAGCTAGTGAGTAAAAGAGCTGAGATCAGATGCAAAGTGTCCCGCTTGTAGTCCAGTGCTCTTTTTACATATCTGAATGAAGTGCATCCATGTGTATCTTGCATATGGCCATCAGCTATCATTTTTCATAACTTGAATATCTGTCACTTACTGAGACACCTTGGAAAAGTCACTCATCCACTCTAAATTCGTTTTGTCTATATGTAATATATAAACAAATAATCTGATTCACTTATCTGTCAGGTTATATAAAGAGGAAACAAGAGATGGCCTATGAAAGCACTTTTGGTGTTACTGTAACACCTGAGAGAAGATTAAAAGGGCACGCTTCGGTTTACAAAGACAGACTGGTAGCAGAAACCATTACCTGGCGGGGGTGGGGGGAATGAGACAGATGAAACGGGTAAGGCGCTGCCATAAAGAAGGGCTTGTCTTATAAAACAAATAAATATTCTCTATAATTAAAAACAATGTGATCCTAGTCCAGAAAGCAGGTTGAACTGAAAGCCTAGAAACAGCCTAATTATTAAACAATTTCATAAACCATAAAGATGTCAATTCAAACTTATGAGCAGTGAAATAATTTTCTATAAATACTCTAGTGAAATTGTTAGCAATGAAGAAAAAAATAAGACCCTCACAACACAAACTACCCTAAAATTATTTAAATTAAAAAGTAGGGCTTCCCTGGTGGCGCAGTGGTTTAGAGTCCGCCTGCCAGTGCAGGGGACACGGGTTCGTGCCCCGGTCCGGGAAGATCCCACATGCCGCGGAGCAGCTGGGCCCGTGAGCCATGGCCACTGAGCCTGCGCGTCCAGAGCCTGTGCTCCGCAACGCGAGAGGCCACAACAGTGAGAGGCCCATGTACCGCCAAAAAAAAAAAAAAAAAAAGTAAAGGTTAAAAATGAAAGCCCAAAACAACTTAAAAATATTTATAGGTAAATATTTATATGTTCTCAAAATGGGGATAAACTAAGCAAAAAATCTACAGGGAAAAAGCCACCATGGAAGACAGAGATAGACTTAAGTACATTAATAAACAAATGAAAACGTAAGACATGAAAAAATACTCTTCCTTACTGGTAATCAGAGAAATATAAATTAAAACAAAAATTAAATATTTTCCACCCATCAGATTGGCACTAAAAAATAAAAACGGAGGAAGAAAACTTATAGTATCAACTGTTATTGGCAAGGGTGAGGGAAAACTGGTATGATGCTTTTTCAAAAGTTGGTGTATTTGAGGAAATTTATACTGTTTCTATAGAGTATGTATTTTATAATCAAAGTTATATACAAGAGGAATGAAAAACGGAATTAAAAAGTCAGGTTTTCAGGTCAGAAATGAATTTGTTATAAAGCCTAAAAATGGTTTCTACGTAACAGATAACTCCTCCAAATCTCTCCAGTAAAGATTTCTGTGGCTATGCAATGTGGCATAAACACTATCATACCAATTAGAAACTATAACGAGAGAAAAACAACCTGGCAGTGGCTAGCAGTCTTGGCAGGAGTTTTAGAGATTTCCACCACGTCTATGGCATTCTCTAAACTTAAACTTTCATTCAGACAGGCGAGAGATCCAGGGAGTCTCAGTTAAAATCACAGCCGAGCCACTACGAAAGCTGTGTGCATGTAGGTATAAGTAATTCAGTATTTCTGAGACCATTTCCTCATCTGTAAAATGTGCAAAACGCATCTGCCCCCCTGGACTAGTGAAGGTTAGAAACAGTGAACGACCAGGCCCTGGTTTCAAGCACTGGGCACACAGCTGGCACTTACATGGTCACTGCTACTCTTGTTACGGAGTCTGGTTTAACTTAGTCTTGTGAATAATTAGGTCCAAACATCGATTATGTCTCCAGTGAAGTAAAAAAGTATGTTTTAATACATCCTGTATGACTGAAATACACTCTCTAAACTAAACTTTTTAAAAGTAAGGAAAGAAAGAGGGAGGGGGGGAAAAGGTAAGAAAGGTGGGGGGAGAGAGGAAAGGAAGATGGAACAAAGAAGGAAGCCAGGCACAAACCAAGACCGGCAACGCACTTCAATGAAGGAAAAGGGCCCATCGCTACACTGACCACCTGAAGCTCAACAGACCCACTCATCACACGGACGCTGAACTTACCAAGGAGGCGGGATCCCCTTGAGGAGACAGACTTTCTTCTTTGCTGAGGTCTCCAAACAAAGCTGTGGAATAAAACTTGCCTTTTCTATTTAAGGCCATCCCTTTACTGCTAAACAGCTGGTCTGAGAGGAAGGCAGCGGGCAGGGTTAGAAAGAGAGGAAGAAGAGGATGGAGAGTGAGCCACGTGCAAGCGGGGAGGGGACCTGCTCGCCCAGGGCCCGGCCCCCTGCCCACCTGCAGCTGCTGGGAGCTGTCGCTGAGGGTGTCCTCCCTGCGCCGGGCCTCCTCCAGCATCTGCGCGCTTTTCTTCTTCTCCACCTGCTCCTTGTGCTTCAGGTTTGCTACCTTCTTATTCTGGTCTTTCACTTGCCTGTGGATAAGGGGGGGAAAATCAAGCTCTTCATATATACGCACAGGAAAGAATGTTTATTCACTGACCTCCAAAAACACCTGAGAACCAGCAGGAGTTCCTGCTGCAAAACAATCCCCCCAACACTGCAGTGCTCTTCCCATCAATGGCAGCAAACTGTTAACCAGGGTGTTTTGGGAGCATGTATTTAAGCGTGTGCTTTATGGAGGACAACGAAATCACAAAACAAACCAAAAGAAGGCGTGGGATAGTGTGAAATGGCAGAAAAAGGAAATAAAATTCAGAGATTTTTGCTGGAAATATGAAAACAGCCTCTTGACATCAATGCTATGAAACTGCAGAATGGCTATTTAAGAAAGATTTGTAATACAACTCTAATTTTACCGTTATTAAATTTTTGAAACTTTCAAAAAGCTATATATATGTGTATAAAACAGTCACATAAAGATCCAGGGCCCCAGCTTAAGCAACAGATCATCCTATCTACTTCTCCCTATCCAGCTCCACTGCCTCCACGCTAAGATAAGAAAACTAGACCAAGTGCTAGGTCACAGGTAAAGAAGACTCATTTCACCAGACTGGAATCATGATTACCAATCAAAAACTATGTTTAAGGCACTGCCCAGGAGAACATGGGCCCTGGAATGCACGAGGATCTACATTTGTTTATGCTTTGACAGTCTGTGAAGCTCTTTACATGCTCCTTACTCATCAGGTAGACAAGTATTTGGTTAAACGCCTCTCTCATGTACCAGGCATGAGAAATATCAATCCATGAATAAAAACAGTTCCTGCTCTCAAACACCTCCCAGGCATCCAAGCACATACAGGGTATACTAAGTGCTATAAGAAAGTGCCCAGAAAAGGGGTCAGGGGTGGTCGTGATGATCGGGAAAAGCTTCCTGGAAAACGATCTACCTCTGAACTTTCCAAAGGTGACTAGGTGAGAGAACAGCAGGACTAAAGCCCTGATAAAAGGAGAACGTGTCCCGTTGCGAGAAGCCACATTCACTATGACTGCAGCTTAAAGCTGAAGCAGCAGAACAAAGGAAAAGGAAGCCAAAGGTAAACGAAAGCCACATAATTATATCGTGCTGAGCAAGGAAGGTGCAGTTTATCCTAAGTGTGTAAGACTTTATGTAGGGAGATGATATGATCAGATTTCCAAACTTTTGGAAACAAATCGAAGGGAGGATGCAACAGTTAGAATTCATTCAACTCTGCCTTAGAGTTGCATCAATAAACCGAACTAATAATGAGACCATACAAGCCACCATGGTCTATATTTAATTAACATCCTTTAAATCAGGTAATGACAGCCTGTGGTGAGGTCTCCTCTCAACACATTCTATAAAAGTTGCTTTATCTCCAAACTACATCATCATGGTTTGTCAGATAAAATACAGGATATCCAGTCAAATTCATATTTCAGATAAACGACAAATAATGTTTTAGTATAAGTATGTCCCAATATTTATGACATATTAATACAAAAAATATTCAGTGTATATCTGAAATTCAATTTTAACTGAGCATCTCATATTTTTATTTGCTAAATCTGACAACCCTACAGAAACTCAAATCTTGACTAATTGTAACATTAGGCTTTCCTCCCTTCTCTATTGAATTTGCCATCTTTAGCTCATCTACAGAATACCAGGTAGTTATCTACGACTGCTATCTAGAAAAGCAACATTTACCACTTCTCAACGCATAATGGCGTGAAATTCAATACTCTTCAGTGGAAGAGTTAGGTAGATCAGCACAAGTCTGTGTTCACACACTTATTTCTATCAATGAATCATCCAAAACAGTAACACTATTTTATTTTAGGAGAAGTTAGTTAACAGAGGTGTGGCTACACTGTGCTTATGTGGCCTACTACAAAAAACTCCAGGCAATATTATTGCTTGAGAGGAAAATAAATTAGGAAATATACTCTTGAACAACAAAGGTATTTAAGAACGCCAAAAGAATGACAAATGGAAGCAAAAAAATGCAATTAACAACAGATCATTCTCTCAGACGATAAACTCTTGCCCATACGTCGAACTCCTTGTAAATAGATCCCACAGGGTCAGAAATGCTCTTGGCCTATAGAGCCCTGAACACTTTGGCTGAAAAGTAAGAAAATAACTAAGCCCTCACAATTCTACTAGACTTCTTTTTGTGAATGACATCTTATGAGGTTTTAGTGACTAGCATCAGTCAATAATGAAAAAAGTTTTCTAAAATGTGCAGAGAAATGGTTGTATGACCTAGTTTGATTTTAGAAATCAATGTAGAACTCTTTCAACAAACTAGATGAAACAGACTATAACAACAGGAATGTACTTGAGCAAGTCATAAAGTATTTCAATTTTATTACATAACAATACAGGGACTCTGGTCTTAACACGATTAGTAGGAAGCATCCCACAGATTCCAAACATTTGTCATGAAGACAGGTCTGCAAAGGCCACTGCTAAATAAAACATGGGTAATAATAATATTGCGCTTAATCTGTTTACATCTAAGAGTGAAAGAGATGACATTTATAGGCCTAACTTCCTGAATGTCTTGCCTTTAGCCAAAGGTGCTGCTATATAATAAAAAGCAAAGATGAATTATGGACTGAATCATGTCTTTTCATCTAAACATGGAATTCGTTCTTTGTAGTCATTCTCTGGGGCTAATGTCACTGAACAGGAACTAAAGAGATGTGTGTTTAAGGATACAGAGTGAGACTCTTTAGTCATCGTCACTCTAAATAAAATCTCTGCTCTGTACTGAACGGAAAGACGGACAGAGGAGGGCAGGGGAGGAAGAGCAGAAACAAATCCATTCAGAATGGAAAAGCTCAGTGGAGACACGAAAATACAACACTGCAGGTAACTGTCACTATTAACACAAAATAGGCTAAAACAAACACTGAATGAATAAGCACCTTGCCCGAAGTCACACAGTGAAGTAGTCTAAACGTCCAATTCAATCTCAAACAATCAATAAATTATATTCTCTTGATGAGTTATTCAACTGGACTTGGCAAAACTGTAATTAAAATGGTGAAATGCTTCTATATTAAAAAAAAAAAGTACTAAATTCCAATCTGGAATGACAAGAGGGTTTTTTATATATTACAGCCAAAATGATCCTTGCCACTGGAAAAACAAAACTTGTTATATTTTTTATTACTTGAAAAATAAACTTATTTAGAAATAAGTATAGTTTAATGGCATTTACTGTTAACTAAAAAGGAATCAGCTAAGAATATTATAATTAACCTAACTTGTAACTCAGAGAATTATGTCTACACCAATGACTTCCATGGACAAATTCTTCTGGAGCCTTTCATAAGGTTTTGTTTGGAGACATTTAGATCAAAATCTGTCATGCAAAAATCAAAATACAGAACAAAGTGATAAAACTTCCCAGTAAAACTATGAGAGCCCTCGAAGCTTAAGTTAGAGAGGAAAGTCCTCCAAATACAAGGCAAAAGCCTTCATGATATTTTTCTCCTAAAGCTGAATTGTGGTCAGACGTGGAATTACTTAAGTGGTACCCTAACAGTTTTACTACAATGTGGAGAAAATATTTAGAGTAGAAAATTGGAAAATCACTTTTAAAATGCTTGCTTGCTACTTTTATTGCAAATACTGTTAAGATTTCTTCCATAATGAATATGGTCTATTCAAAGTAGAGTGCCATAAAATGTTTAAAAAACAAAACAAAACTGAGTCTTTGGTAGTAACAAGGAGATGAAAAAGGCATTTTTTAAAAGAACGTGAGAAACATCAAGAATTAAGAAACATGTAAAAGAAGAAAAGCAAAACAGGCCGAAAACTGTCAACAAGGTGGTAAGAGAGCTAGCAGAAAACAATGTCACATAAACTATTAAAAAGCAGAGCTCCAAAAAGAAGAGAGAGAGTCAAAATTCTAACACCCCAGAAAGGCCGGTAGGCCCGAGACAGACAAGTCCACTAAACTTGGCAGAGTACCAGTGAAGCAATTTTAGCACAGCACTGAGAGAGGATTCCAAATTATATTGCTTTGGAAAATAAATGGGAAGTGTGAACGTGGAGGCATCAAGCATAAATGATTCTTTCAAAAACTGTGCAAATAAATAGAAAAGAAAAGGTAAAAGTAAGATACTGTAGTGAATTGAAACCAACGAAAAGACACTGGAAGGATTGCTTCCATGTCTTTTTAAGGATGGGGAAAACCAGGATATGTTTTATGTTTGGGAGAGTCAGTGGGAAGAAAGCGAAGAGAAACAGGGAAATAAGGAGAAGGAGGATTCAATTTATGGAACAAGGTTTTGAAAACTAGTCAGAGGGAAGGAATGAACAGGAAGTTTAGCCTTGGAACAGAGCTGGGACATTTGTCCCACTGACAAATGTAAGGTAAGGATGAGCGAAGAGAGACATTCTGATACGTAGAGAGAAGGAAGAGGATGGTTAAGAACCCTTTCATGAATTAGATTCGTATAAGTAATTATGAAACAAAAGTTTATTTTTTTAACATACACCCCAAACAAACTGCTTATTTTTAAAGAGTCAAAGGTAAGAAGACTTTTTCAGAAATTTCGTCAAGCACTGAGAAGAAATATCAGGGAGAGAGATTTGGGAAAGAGAACGTTTTTCCCAAAAAAAGCCTCAACTTCATCTTTCTACCTAGAATAGAAGTTTCAGCACCTGAAAAATAGAGTCTGAAAATGTCATTACAGAAGGGACACGGCTTCTTTTATCATCTTCTACACATAACATACACAGCTTTCCACTTTCTATTAATAGTGGCAGGAGTCAAGAGCACAGTGTAGTGTTTTAAAGACCCTGAAACGTATGGCACCGTACTATGGTATCCTGGACCGAACAGGACTCCATGAAAAAAGCAAAAAGGAGTAATCGTAACAGCTCCATTTACTGACTGCTCACCTAGTGCCAGACGCTGTTCCAAGTGCTATCTGCATTAACTCATTCAAAGTTTACGACAACCCTTCAGATATTAGAGAACTACTCCAATTTTACAGATGGGAAAATGACAGATGAGAAATCTACCTAAGAACACCTGAGTAATCTGGGACTCTGATTCCTAGGCTAGAGGGCATATCATATAAAAAGCCCTGAGGCTGAAACGAGAATATCTGGCTTCAAATCTAAGTACCACCACTAACTAGTTGGTTCTCCCTAGATGTAGAAATCACGTTCCCTAATCTCAGACCCTCAGCAGAATAACAATCTGTCCTGTGTAACCCACATGCTGACAAGTACTTTTATAAACAGTAAACATATATGATGTTGTTATTATTAGAAAATAGCTGGTAGGTAAAACGCATGTGGTATTAACAATACTTTCTGAACCCTATCAGAAATTCTCACACCTTAATTTACATTGCCACGGCTCATATGCAAAATAAATAACATTTAAAATGCATGTTTCTGATTGTTTTCTGCCAGCTTCCGTTACTAATTTACTTACTAATGAAGATAGATGAGTTAGAGTTACTTAATGGACTCTGTACTTGTGTTACTTGCCTAAAAAGTGGAAATTCACGAACCTCTCTACATACTTGCTGGGAAGATCGACTGAAATAAAACCTGTAAAGCTTCTCCCACTGAGCCTCTGACACATGAACAGCAGGACTGGTGGTTGTTTTCGTCACCACCAGTTCTACCATTCAGCAGAGTCACAAAACAAACCCCAAACTGAAAGGGTATGTGTAGGTTTGTGTACGTGAAATAATTCAAAGGTTCTTATAAAAATCCACAGACTGTGGCAATGTTCCCTCCCTCCTTCATGCTGCACTTTGCCTGCAAATGTAACAGCCAGAATGTCTCTGGATGAAAATATAATAAAATTAAGGCAATAATTTTCACCTCCTCATTCCTCTAGTGGCTTCCTTTCATCCTCGTTTCTCTCTCCGTCCAAACCTGGTCAGTCTGATTCTCGCTTTCTGACCACTCTATCTTTTGAAGCACAGAACCATGAATCCACTCTTCCGATAAATCTAAGATTCATGACATTTTCTGCACTCATAACTGAATTTCTAGACATCTCGTTCCTGGGATAAGTTCCATCATTTCAGTTGCTTATAGGAATTCAAGGCAACGTTAGTATACAATGTTCTGTTGCATATCTTTGTTTTAGGACAAGCATACTGACCTTGAGGTGAGACTGAAGGAAACGGCAAATCCAGGAGGAAAGTGTGAAAGAGAAAGTTAGAAACAATTAGTGAGGGCAATATTCAGAAACAATATTATTCACGGACATAGACAAATATAAAGCACAGGATTAGAGAAGGGAAAGGAGTCACACGGATTCTGCACTGGCAACAAAAATTAGTAATTTCAGATTTTCAACAAGTGTATTTTCATATTAGATTACACCACTGTACCTTAATGTAAGTTTCTAAAGGAACAAATTTTGTCTAAAATTTACCATTTCCTAGGGCAGGAAAAAAAGTAGTTTCTTAAACACAAAGGAAAAGAAAAGAAGGCTAGCTGCTCCCCTTCTCGTTTAAGTAGCTAACTGTGATCCTACAGCGTCAGTCAGCTTAGTTCTACACACACCTATCTTAGAACTGACAACTCCTTTACCCACCCCAGTCCATTTCTTAGACCCAAGTTATCCAGGAGCAAAAGCAGAAAAACACTGACAGCTTCAATTATTCTGTAGAATACAGAACTCTGATGCATTTGGAAAATTTTGAAATAATTTTCTCAAATGTGAAAATAATGTTTTCCTAATTACAGCCATTATTTCTCATTCCAAATCTATCAAATCCACCCCCAGTGGTGCAATCTAAAAGCAATAATGAAGAATATACGGCTCCATAAACCTCACTTCATGTCCAATACTGCTCAGCAGAAAGAGGTGCAAAGTAGCCATGCTTCGTATTCCTACCGTGGCACGAAGCCCCCTGAGGTTCATTACTGCTTTTCATAACAAGCAGTTTTCCCTTTTTAAAAATTAATCAGTTTCATTGAAAGTAGTGTCGATATTATATCCTCCAAATACTTAAGACTTCTAAGAGCCAGCGCCATCCAGCTTACCTTCAGGATCTAAATGTTACTTTAAGAATCTAAAACAAGAAGGTTATTTCTTGAATGCAAGCACCATTTCAACTTGCACTTTAATGTTTTCTAATATTTCAGTACCAAAATAAGAGTTTTTTAAAACTCATTTTCAGAATAATGAAAGGCAAGGATAACAAGATTTATGATCGCCATTATATAAGATAAATAGATGAAAAACAGAGAAACAAATGACAGACAAAACTCCTCACAACCACACAGCGAATACACGGTGGATCCGTGAGAAGAATGCAGGTCTGCTGACACACCTCCTGGGCATACTTTATA
The DNA here is from genome assembly GCF_963455315.2 of Globicephala melas. Taxonomy (NCBI): domain Eukaryota; kingdom Metazoa; phylum Chordata; class Mammalia; order Artiodactyla; family Delphinidae; genus Globicephala; species Globicephala melas. The sequence goes on along the minus strand of NC_083323.1, from coordinate 100,512,265 downwards.
TGTCCTATGATGCTTACAGATTCCTGAAGGGATCTACAAAAATCCATGGGTCTTTGGCATTTGGAAAACAGTGCAGAACGCAGACAATGTTCAAAGTCAAAGAGAGGCCAACTTTTTACCTAAATGACTATTCACAATGCTCTTTTTTATTTTTGTTGGTTATGACACATTACGTTAGAATAATTTTAGATCAACAATGACACTCACTGAAATCTCATATAGATGCAAAGCTTTATATGAGACACGAGAAAATCCCTGAAAAAAGAAAAATGAAGCTTATTCCTGTCAAGAGTGAGCAACCTTAAGGATCTTTTTAACTAATTTACAGTTCAGGAGTCTTATTTCACTTTGGCATCAAACTTTAGCTCTTGGGAAATAAATTTAGGAGAAAAAAAAATCTGCATATAGAATAACTATATATAATTCTAATGTTTCCAGTGTAAAGTAAAAACTTGAGGTAACCATCAAAATTTCTATCAAGACTGTAATAAATTATAAGGTGCTGTGCCCACAAGAAACTTTAGGAAGATGGCCTAATAGAATTGACTATGTAAAGCTGTGTGATTTATTCTACTTTTAAATGAAATCAGTGAAATTCATCTAGGAGGAAGAAGAAAGAAACAAGCGGCCCCCCCAGGAAAGCAAGCTGAAGCCAGCAGGATCAGATAAAGAACCATTCACCTTCCATTATAACACTCGCAGCATCTCGTTTTCCCTTTTTCTTTTCATTTTTTTAAACACAACCCATTCTCCCTCAAGAAAGCACACACGATCACCACACTCATTTCTCCTCTGTTCCAACTACGTCAAGACCACATTCACCGACACTGTCCTTCGTGGATCAAAGATATATGACTATAAATTTAAAAGTAAGGAAATGGGGCTTCCCTGGTGGCGCAGCGGTTGAGAGTCCGCCTGCCGATGCAGGGGACACGGGTTCGTGCCCCGGTCCGGGAAGATCCCACATGCCGTGGAGCGGCTGGGCCCGTGAGCCATGGCCGCTGAGCCTGCCCGTCCGGAGCCTATGCTCCGCAACGGGAGAGGCCACAATGGTGAGAGGCCCACGTACCGCAAAAATAAAAAAAATAATAAATAAAAGTAAGGAAATGCTTTAAGGAACCATTTTCCTCATGAATTGTATACTAGTTTACACCAAATCTATATACAGCTTAATATTAGTTTCCCTATGGGAGATTTCTGAAGACATTAAGCTGAATGATCAATTCAGGATTTCTTTACAGAAAAAATATTTACAAATATGAAGATTAAATATGTAGGTTTATATTCTCAGGTTATACTGTGCCATAGATGCCTGAATATACTGTGATATCAACATAAAATCACAAACATAAAACCCTCTTTCCCAATGAAAATGTCAAAAAAAATTTTAGGTCAACCTAAGCAAATAAACTTTCAGGATGCAGTTAAAACAGTCAAATATCTAATTATAATAGTAAACATATTCATCTGGTTACACACATTTTAAATGGAATACATGAGAAGATAACGTTAATTTGGAAATACTTCCTTCCACCCCCAGTCACTGAAATAATTTTATTCACTCTCTTTGCGCACATCTTCAATATCAATTCACCAAAGGAAGAAGATGCGCCATTACTTTATATGTTACTAAGAAATAAAAAAATATATACCAATTAAATCACGCCATTGTTTATTCACGTATCCCAGTTTCAGTGATGTTAAAATGTAAAAATACAAGTTAGAATTGGTATTTCACTGTGACAGAAGAGGACAGAGGTTATCTATACTTTTGTTTAACCTGCAGATAGAAAAGTAATCCTATTGAATTATATTAAATAAGAATACTTAATGCATATGCATTTACTTATATTTTTACTGAAAGAAAAGCATATGTGCAATGGTAAACATATTACAAACATATAGAAGAAACAAATATAAAAATATATTCAATATCACAAACAAGGGTATAAGGGACTATTAAATCTCCATCTGTTTGATGAAAGGTCTGAATGTGCAGGGGATGGGAAGATAAAAAGGGAAGAAATGTGGGATGATTAGACAGTAAAATGAGAAACGAGCTGTGTCCCTATGTTTTAACGTATGTATTTATTGGGCCCACAACAATGTACAGTCTTAGGACAGAATGTGATAGATACTATAACAAAAGCACAAAAAAAAAAATAAAAAGGACAGAGAAATTACTACCTAAGAGAGGTCAGTAAAGTTTTTTTTCCCCCCAAAAAAGATAACAATTAAAAGGGGTCAAATTCCCCCAAATGAATAAGGGGAAAGAAAATTTTGGTCAAAGAGAAAATACTCAGAAAAAGCAGATAACAAAAAAGCATTCATCTCCTAATTCTAAAGCCCAGTTTTAAAGAAAACAAAGAGTTAAATCTACTAATATCAGACCAAAAGTTGGAAATATCCTGTAAACTCTAAGCTTGCCAACACATTTTGAAAGATTTATAAAAAATAAAAATAACTCCATTTTCATTACATAAAATTTCAGATAGTAGTAAGCTTTAAAAGCAAATAAAAAAACTTAAAAGGTCATATCCTTGAGCCATGAAGATTTAAGCCTAGCAACTATCTTCCCTAAATTCTCCAAATACCACCAGAGAAGTACTTTCTCTTACACATGCACACGTGCAAATAACACCACAGACTAAATCTCACTCCTGGCATAATGGGAAAACGACCCCATTCTTTGTGTTCAAGCTCAGTTCATTATTTTGATCTTGAACTACAGAAGTATAGATTCCTCTCACTTACCAAAATGAGGTTAACAGTTACTGCTTTAGCAACTTAGACAGTTAATTCAGGGGCTAACTACCTTGATCCTGAATTCTGAGCAAACTGGGGACACCCTTACTTTAAAAAAAACAAATCAAGCAGCTCCAAATCTTAGAATAGATCATATGCCAGTTTTTTAACAGAGCCAGTTGTTTACAAATCAGAATGTAGTTCCCTGGGAAGCATTGTAAACACAGGTTACGTTTTCTTGCTAGCCCACAAAATTTAAGTTTACTCATGATGTAAAAGCCTAGAACTAATAGTTCTAGATGAGGTCTGGAAAAGACAGCAAAGAAAATGAAAGCGACCATCACAAGGCAGAAAAACTAAGTTTCCTCCTAATATTATAACTACTTACAAGACTGGCCCCCAAATGTGTTTATGTACCTATACATGGGTGTGTGTGTGTGTGTGTGTGTGTGTGTGTGTGTGTGTGTGTGTGTGTGTGTGTGTGTGTGTGTGTGTGTGTAAATAACAACACTGTTCCTCGTTCTCTTGCCTTTGTCAGAATAGTACCAATAGCAGCACACTATGCTGGCCTTCCCTCTCCATTTCACATCTCCATCTACGCTACAGTTCTAGGACCTAAAATTAGGAGCCTAGGATCCAAAACAACCTGCTAGCCTTCTATCCAAACAGCCTCTCAAGCCATCATCATTAATACTCGTCACAAAAATTAGAAGACCAGACCTAAGAGTCTGAAGTTCAACAAGAAGCCCCTCTTCTATAATAATTCTGTATCCTGGGGCACACATTAATTGAGTATGTTAAGTATTACTTCCCAGGAGAGCTCAACCAGACCGCAAATGGAAACGTCCTCACTGAAGTTTCTAGGTACCGGCAAGCTGTGGAAGAACGCCTCTGCCAGCCTGCAGAGGTAAAGTCCGCTCCTTGCTGGAGCTCTGGTCTTCTGAGGTTAGATGATAAACTCCCTTGAAGGCAGAGATTTTGTTTGTTTTGCTCCCTGTTGTGTCCCCAGAGCCCAGAACAGTGACCAGCAAATAAGAGCCTTCATAAGTAGAAAAATTAATTCATTAATTAATGAAGAAGGAAAGGGTATATTTTGTGGCAAAGAGAAGAGTGAGTTATGGAGAGAAAAACTAAACTCACAGATTGGCTACTATTCTCAAGGTCTTGATAACTACAAATCTTACTAACAGTAGTGTTTTTAGAGATGCATATTTAAAGGGAGAGTAACCAGGTAAAAGGAGTAAGGAATAAAAAGAACTTTAGGACTTTCAAAGATTAAACATGTCTAAGAAAACATGTCCTTTCTTCTCATCTTTTAATCCCTCTTATAAATTTCAAAACACAACCCCAAATGAAATCTATATCCATTAAAATTCCAGTTTTTATATTCCCACAAATCAGGAAATATAGTAAACCCAAATTTCTTATAAATTATTTAGGTTATACAATATTATTCTTTACATCACTGCAAATTCCTAACTTTCATAAACCAAAGGCAATCCTTGATACCTAAATTATGTGAAAAATCAGAAGATGGGTGTCATTCTCCAAACATAAAAGTTTCTAAGTGGGATGCTGAATCTAATTTAAATAAACCTCACATTAGAGTAAATTGAGGATTTCTAACGCAAACACCAAACTCTGCAGATTTATTAGTGCTTCTGTATCAGAAAAAAAAATGTAATAAAGCAAATACAGAAGCAAAATTATGCACGGGGGATAATGCTCCCAGTATACTGCCATGGCATGGGTATTTAGCTAAGGGGACACGAGTGAAAGAGCAGACAACAAGCAATTCTTTCAGGAGTCTGAAAAGATACTACTATCAGAATTTCATCAGCCTACATTACTAAACATTTTAAACATTATGCCAAAGAAAAGGCTATTCATCATGCATCTAAATAGAAACTATAATATGCTCACTTTAGAAGAGAAATATTCAATTTACATTTTGGGTTCCTCATGCTAATCTAAATCAATCTACTTATATAGCATGTCAATCTTTAGGTTTGTTTTTACTATTATTTTCTCCCTTTAAATCATCTGTGGAGACTATCCAGAACCACCAGGTGATGACTTTCTGGAAGTGTCAACCTGGGTAGGCTACAGCACCCAGTTGACTTAATCCAACACTAATCTAGATGTTGCTATGAAGGTATTTTGCAGACATTAAGTAACGCCTATAATCCATTTAAGTAAAGGCGATTACTATCCCAGATGATCGAAGTGGGCATACCTCAATTCTTTGGAAGGCCCTAAAAGCAGGCTTCCCAAGGAAAGAAAAGAAATGCTGCCTGTGGACCACAGTTCTGGCCCACGCTCACGGGAGTTCTATCCTGCAGGTGATCTCCTCCTGACAGCTTTCCCATACACATTTCAGACTTGCTTAGCCAGCTGCTGACAATCACGAAGACAATTCCTCGTAATAAATCTGATATATATATATCACATATATATAAATATATGTATGGTATCTCTCCTACCGGTTCTGCCTCTCTGGTTGAACTCCAACTGATACACACCATAGTATGGAATATAAATTTAGAAATAGTACTTCTTAGATTTAATTGGGAAAAACATTTTGTATTTTCAGATGTATGGGTAGGCCTACATAATCCTCGTTTTAAAATTGCAGTAGCTCAAGACACTGGTACAACACTAAATCATCTGACAGGAACTACTATTGTTCTGTAAGAGCAGTGTAAGGGACTATTTGTTTTTCTCAAGACCACAAAGAATAAGTCTGGGAATTCTTCATGATTTAATCTAAACCTATTAATATTGGAGAATCTTACATAAGTACTAGGAAATTTTAAAAGAATAATAGAATTTTCTTTAGCCCAATGATAACATTCTGCTGTCATTTTTGCACTTAGAAGGTTGCTGAACACGCGGTAAAAATGCATGCTACTTCCTGAATTAGGGTGTGGCACCGCAGCTGCATCGCCCGAGAGGCTACTGCTTAAAGGGCACCCCAGCAAAAGAACCACCACACAAGAGATGGGCTAGACATCAAGAATAAGACAATTATATCCAACAATATCAGAATCTTACCAGAGAGAACACATACTTTACCCACAAGCAATGGACCTAAGAGGTACTGTTCAACTGGATATATAACCGGCTGGTCTTTAATTCTGATCAAGCAAAACCCCCAGCAAGCCCCAGCAGCAGCAGGAGTGGCAGCAGCAACTCCTCTAGTACAGAACTGTAGCCTTACTTAACACTCACTTTCCCAGGAAGTCCCAAACAAATCCCCCTGACAGTTCAGGGACAGAAACGTGGCGTGGAAGGTACAAAGTGCGGGAGGCTGGCTTTCTGAGGAACAGCATGGCCAAGAGGGATATGAACACAGACAGACACAGAGACCAAAACCCCAATGGAATAGGACCAGGATAAGACAAGCCAAAAGAAAGGTGAAGAAACTCAGATGATAAATGACAGGGAGACAGACACCCACACACAGGAAACAGTGGAATAGCAACATAAGAAGCAAATGGTTAGTAAGAAACACAGCAGCCACACATACGCAGCTCAGTACTAAAAATCTGGGAAGAAAAGGCATAAAATAATTCCAATCATCTTTTATTCCCATCTTAAACTATGCTGCTCAATAACAAATTACAAAGCCAGTAGCAATTGAGTTTTTAAAACTGTTTCTTTTCTTGGTAGCCAAGAAATTGTGTCGAATCTTAAAATAAGATTACAATGTTACATGACCAGAGGACAAAATTCTATAGTACTTTTTCAAATTTATAAGTAATATTCTGTGGAAAGAACAGATCATTTACAACTCTTTCCCAAAATGTGAGAAATATAATGGCTAATAAAAGCTATCTGGTGTGCTTTGGATACAAATACAGATTTAATTCTATTTCTTACTCTCGTTCAAATCACGTCCATCTCCCCAAATCAGTATTGGGTCCAAAAATGAATTGAAACATTTTTCAAGCAAGGTATCTGTAATAGCAAGCAATAATTTCAATGCAGAGCTCTAATAAAAAAAATCAAACTGAAAAATAAAACTTTATCAAGAAATTTCTTTTCTGAAATACTGAAATACATTTAGTGGGAAGTCACTAATCCATCAGAAGTATCGTATTTTAAAATCTATGGAATTAAGATTTGAATAAAAGTCTGATTTCAAAAAACATTAAAAATATAAAAATAAATAAAATCTATGAAATACTGCTGTTGATTTCAGGGTGACACAAAAGCAAAGAAAGGCATGTACTCATGTAAGTATGTAAGGAGAGAGAGAGTGTGTGTGTGTGTGTGTGTGTGTGTGTGCATACACACGTGTGCGGGGGTTAAAGATGCAGTGCAAACAGGGAAGACGTACAAAAACCATACATAATCTAATCTTGAGACTCTGATAACTTGTTAATTCTGATTTAAAGAACTTTATCCACCCATCTTATCCAGAACCAGACCAGAAAACATGAATAGAGTTAATACCAAAATAAGAGGAAACAAATGAGTAGGTGATCAGCTCATTTATTCATACTTTCAACTTAGTGAAGAAGAATTGTGAGCGTTGGACTTTATCCTTTTCGTTTTTTGAAAATCAAAATTCTATGGTTACAGAACAAGAGGAAAAAATTACTTCTAGGGGAAAATATCAAGTCTACCAATATCCTAAAAATTTAAAACTTAGTAAACAACTTATGAAAGTATTCTACTACCTCCCAACATTCAAGAGTATGAAAATAAAATACTTCTATGAATCAGGCTCAAAGGAGTCACACGGATTAATGACTTCGTTCTGTCACTGCCAGTCTCTCTGACTGTTCAGAATACAGTGATTAATGCAGTTCTACTTGAAGAACTATTTCTATGCACTTGTGAATTTATGTTAAATACATGGTGTAAAGAAAGAGGCCAAGAGGCATACGCTTTATCTTTAGTACAAAATACCCTAACAAGAAAAAAAGGCAAAGAAAATTCCAAGAGAGCTATCTGGCTGGTTCTGTTTAAACAAAGCTCATTTTGAAGAAGTCAAAGTCAGAGATCAAAAAAAAAATCACATCCAAGTCTCCTAAATTGTCCTCAAAATGTCCCTCCTTCTAAATTTGACCTATGTACCAATGTAATAGCTTGCTTCTCCACAATACAGAGTCTAAAAATTCACAGCCCAAAAGAGCAACAGCTCAACATAAAAGGTCTAAACCAATTAAAAATGTTAACTCCTTGAACTTGAGGTTCATTTGTTCCTTAAACAGATAAATAAATAATTAGAGAGCAAGTGGCTATCTGCACTCTCTTGATTAACCAGTAGAAAACTTTAATTTCTTAATCAATGAATACTTTCTCTTTCCAATCAATGATGCTGAAGTCCATAGCTTTCCCAGTCTATTCCCACTCTGTGTTGCCGTTCAGAGACTGCAACAATGAAGTTACACTGACTTAGAATAAAAGGTAGGTAATAAAGTCAATTCAGAGAGGCAGATATATTGGAAAAATATGTCCTGAAAAGTACATAGTTTTAAAACCATCCTTCAACCTTTCTAACATAGAGAGTGCCTCTTCAGCTTCCCTTTCCTTACCTTTCCAACTCAGCAATCTTCTTATCTTTGTCATTCTTCTCATTTTCCACCTCCTTCAAGATTTCCAAGAGGCGGTCAACTTCTGCCTGGGCCTTGCTAGAGTCATCTTTGTACCTGGCAATCTCTCTCTCTAATTGCTGTATTCGATCACTCATCTCTGGACTGGCTCTGGCTTCCAGTGCTGCCTCGTGTGCCTACAAAGAAAATGTCCACATTCTATCAGATATACGTACAGTGGCAGTGGGCAAACCATGTCCCCAAAAGCCACCTATACTCCAATTTCAACAGGGTATTATCAAACATCTAATAGCTAGTCTTCAATTTATAAGGTTCTTCTCTGCTTAAATATTACATAGACAAAATATCACTACACAGTTACTTTTTTTTTTAATAACTGGAAGTTTGTACCTTTTGACCACCTCCACCCATCATACGAACACACACACACACACACACACACACACACACACACAGCCCTCCATTTCTGACAACTACCAATCTGGTCTCTATCTATGAGTTCAGTGTTTGGTTGGTTTTTGGTTTTTACATTCCACATATAAGTGAGATCATACAGTATCTGTCTTTCTCTGTCTGACTTATTTCACTGCCCTGCTTTAGAGACAGACATGATAAAATAGTCAAATTCATTCAACATCTAGCAGAACTAAAAAAGCTGTATAAGACAGGTATATTGTTAATTAAGATCTCTGTGATCTACTTTCAAATTCCTGGGCATAGGTAACTTATTGATTCCATAAACAGTTACGTGTTAATGAATAAAACTAAAGCTGATTCCCAAATATAATTAATACATTGTTTTTATTCTATTATTATTTTAGATTTTATTCTAAACAGCAAAATTCATACAAATACCTTCATAAAACAAGAATGAGTAGGCCTGTTCCATACGGGAAACTACTGTAACTTCAGTTCCAACACGTAAAAAACTCAGAAGTCATCACTACCATTCTTACAAGAAAAAGTTGAAAAACAGAAAATCAATGACTTTTCTAGGACCTATCAGAGAACTGAGGTCACAGGAAAAATTACCCCTCCAACATCAAGAGACACTGGCAAACCCACAGAGCTGAAGCTGAGATCTGCTCACCTGGAGCAGAAGCTGTGAGCAGAAACACTTAAGTGGTAATTTTAAGGAACTGCTGGGGGCTGAGTGTGGACGTACAAGCAAACGAGTGAGAAAAGTCCCAGGGCCGGCGGTTTTAGGGGGGCCCATACTTTCATGCGCTTTAATCCAGGAACCACACCAGGGTCTCACAGTGAAGAGCCAACAAAAATCCCCTTGTGGTTCTGGCTGCAGGAGGGGAAGAGTAACAACTGTGAAATATGCCCAAAGCATACTGTATCCAAAGACAGACCCTCAGGAGTAAAAATTTTAACAGAGCTTTATCCCACCTAGGGAAAGGGCATTTCTCCCACTCTAGCCCCTGCTAGTAAAAAATAAGACTCATATATTTGACACAGATGTTGGAATTATCAGACAGGGAATTTAAAGTAACTACGATAAATAGCTAAAGGCACAGGACTTCCCTGATGGTCCAGTGGTTAAGAATCCGCCTTCCAGTGCAGGGGACACGGGTTTGATCCCTGGTCAGGGAACTAAGATCCCACATGCCACAGGGCAACTAAGCCCGTGCACCGCAACTACTGAGCCTCCGCGCCTCAGCTAGAGAGCCTGCATACCACAAACAACAGAGCCCATGTGCTCTGGAGCCCATGCGCCACAACTAGAGAGCCCACGCAACACAATGAAGATCCCGCGCGCCACAAGTAAGACCCAACTCAGCCAAATAAATAAATAAATAAAATATTTTAAAAAAATAGTTAAAGGCACTAAGGGGAAAAGGAGACAACACCCAAGAATAGAGACGCAATGTAAGCAGAGAAATGGACACTCCAAGGAGGAATGAGAAGGAAATGCCACATATTAAAAACCTGTAAGATCTTGCTTATAATGTAGAATCTAAAAACGGTGAACTCATAAAAGCAGAGCATAGAAGGGTGGTTGCCAGGGGCTGGGGGTGGGGGAAATGGGAAGATGTTGGTCAAAGTGCACAAACTTTCAGTTATAAGATGAATAAGTCCTGGGGATCTAACATATAGGATATTGACTCTAGTTAACAATGCTGTGTTGCATACTTGAAATTTGCTAATACAACTTAAGAAGTGTTGTCAACAACCTAAGTGTCCATCAGTGGATGAATGGATACGAAAATGTGGTATGTACATATGTATGTATGTATACACACACAGGAATATTACTCAGCCATAAAAAGGGGGAAAGTCTTTTCATTTGCCGCAATATGGATGAACCTGAGAACATGCTAAGTGAGAGAAGTCAGACAGAGTAGATAAATATCATTATGATTGCACTTATATATGGAATCTAAAACAAAAACAAAAAGACCAAGCTCAGAGATACGGAGAAAAGACCAGTAGCCTGCCAGAAGTGGGGAGTCAGAGGTGGACGACATGGGTGAAGGTGACCAGAAGGTACACATTTCCAGTTACAAAACAGTAAGTCCTGGGGATGTGATGTACAGCATGGTGACTATAAATACGTGCTGCACATGTGAAAGTTGCTAAGAGAATAAATCTTAAAAGTTCTCACGGGCTTCCCTGTGGCGCAGTGGTTGAGAGTCCGCCTGCCGATGCAGGGGACACGGGTTCCTGCCCCGGTCCGGGAGGATCCCACACACCGCGGAGCGGCTGGGCCCGTGAGCCATGGCCGCTGAGCCTGTGAGTCTGGAGCCTGTGCTCCGCAACGGGAGAGGCCACAGCAGTGAGAGGCCCGCATACCACAAAAAAAAAAAAAAAAAGTTCTCATCACAAGAAAAAAAATTATAACTATGTATATTGATGGATGTTCAATAGATTTACTGTGGTGATGATTTTGCAATATATACAAATATTGAGTTGTTACGTTGTACACCAGAAACTAATAAAATGTTATATGTCAATTATACTACAATTTTTAAAAAGTGTTCTCACCACACACAGGAAAGAAGGTAACTATTTAAGGTTGATGAATGTGTTAATTAGCTTGATTGTGGTAACCATTTCACAATGCATACACAGATTAAAGCATCATGTTGCACACCTTAAATATATACAATTTCTGGCATTGAAAAAGCTGAGGAAAAAGAAAAGAGTGAAAATGTATATTGCAAACTCTAGAGCAACGTATATTTAGGTTGGAGGAGGGCATTGTGGGAGCAGTATAATAGGAAAACATCACTAATTAATTAAAATGAAAAGTTACAGTCTTCCAGAATGAAAGAAGGGAAAATACGAAAAGTAAAATGGCAATTAGTAGAAAAACAAGTAATAAATCAGAGTAGGGGGAAGCCACCAAGTCCTCTACCCAAAGGTAACTTGATTTTTTCTCATGAACCTAAACATAAAGTTTAAGAGATCATAAAAATGACCAGCTATAGAAGTATCATGATAACAAGGAGATTAAAAATAAACAAAGAGGGGCTTCCCTGGTGGCGCAGTGGTTGAGAGTCTGCCTGCCTATGCAGGGGACACGGGTTCGTGCCCTGGTCCGGGAAGATTCCACATGCCGCAGAGCGTCTGGGCCCGTGAGCCGTGGCCGCTGGGCCTGCGCGTCCAAAGCCTGTGCTCCACCACGGGAGAGGCCACAACAGTGAGAGGCCCGCGTACCACAAAAAAAAATTTAAAAATAAAATAAACAGAGAAAATGTGGGATTGTCATAAATAGGTGAGTTTGGAATATTAGTGAATAACATTTATTACTCTTGACAGTTACTGCTCAGTTTCATAATCCTAAATACATCTAACGTCTTATCTTCAATATTCCAGTATTAAATAGAAAATTACTTCCACTTATTTAGTGCGGGGGAAAAAAGTCAATTACCAAATCTGAATTAGTTAATCTCAAAAAAAGTATTTTCCTACTTATTCAAAAGTAACTTTAAGCTACTGGATTTTCTTCCTTTCCTTAGCTTAAGAATACGACTTCATTTCTGGCATACCCTAAATAATGATTCATCACGAGGTGTTCATGCTGAACACACCCAATGTATGGAAAAAGAACAGCACCAAGTCTCAAGACTAGGCTGGGCCCCCTTTTCATCAGTAACCACATGAACTGGACCCAGTTAATCAGAGTTGGTAACTCAGAGATAATAAGCATGAAAGTGCTTTGAAAACTACCAACTGCCATGTAAAGATTAGAGAGGAATAAATCAATGAAGTGGATAGTAAACACCTGCACCAAATTCTAATCTTCACTGGTATGGTGACTATCACTGTTAAATTAGCTCTTTCCAGGAAGCCTAATGCTAGTAGAAGAAAAATATCAGATAACTGAGATTTTTACATTGTTGTCTTACATTTCATCTATAAAGGAGTTGCATATTTTAATCTTACTCTGAATTGCCAATTTTCTAAGAGTTCGGGGACTCTCAGGAGTAGAGTAAAATCGGACAAGAACGCCAAGAGAATTAATCAAGGGATAAATGGTATTTTGAATTTTAGGAGATTATTACTCCACTGGTAAGTTATTCCATATGGACACTATAGAGTTTTCTACTATGCTGTTATTTAAAGCAAAGAAGGAACAGTAATCAAGACAGTATGGTACTGGCACAAAAACAGAAATACAGATCAATGGAAAAGGATAAAAAGCCCAGAGATAAACCCACGCACATATGGTCACCTTATTCTTGACAAAGGAGGCAAGAATACAGTGGAGAAAACACAGCCTCTTCGATAAGTGGTGCTGGGAAAACTGGACAGGTACATGTAAAAGAATGAAATCAGAACACTCCTTAACACCATATACAAAAATAAACTCAAAATGGGTTAAAGACCTAAATGTAAGGCCAGAAACGATCAAACTCTTAGAGGAAAACATAGGCAGAACACTCTATGACATAAATCACAGCAAGATCCTTTTTGACCCACCTGCTAGAGAAATGGAAATAAAAACAAAAATAAACAAATGGGACCTAGAAACTTAGAAGCTTTTGCACAGCAAGGGAAACCATAAAAAAGACGAAAAGACAACCCTCAGAATGGGAGAAAATATTTGCAAATGAAGCAACTGACAAAGGATTAATCTCCAAAATATACAAGCAGCTCATGCAGCTCAATATCAAAAAAAACAAACAACCCAACCCAAAAATGGGCAGAAGACCTAAACAGACATTTCTCCAAAGAAGACATACAGATGGTCAACAAACACATGAAAGGATGCTCAACACCACTAATCATTCGAGAAATGCAAATCCAAACTACGATGAGGTGTCACGTCACACCGGTCAGAAGGGCCATCATCAAAAACTCTACAAACAATAAATGCTGCAGAGGGTGTGGAGAAAAGGGAACCCTCTTGCACTGCTGGTGGCAATGGGAACTGGTACAGCCACTATGGAGAACAGTATGGAGGTTCTTTAAAAAACTACAAATAGAACTACCATATGACCCAGCCATCCCACTACTGGGCATATACCCTGAGAAAACCATAATTCAGAAAAGAGTCATGTACCACAATGTTCACTGCAGCACTATTTACAATAGCCAGGACATGGAAGCAACCTAAGTGTCCATCGACAGATGAATGGATGAAGAAGATGTGGCTCATATATACAGTGGAATATTACTCAGCCATAAAAAGAAATGAAATTGAGTTATTTGTAGTGAGGTGGATGGACCTAGAGTCTGTCATACAGAGTGAAGTAAGTCAGAAAGAGAAAAACAAATACCGTATGCTAACACATATATATGGAATCTAAAAAAAAAAACAAAAAAAAGGTTATGAAGAACCTAGGGGCAAGACAGGAATAAAGACGCAGATGTAGAGAATGGGCTTGAGGACACGGGGGGTGGGGAAGGGTAAGCTGGGACAAAGTGAGAGAGTGGCATGGACATATACACACTACCAAATGTAAAATAGATAGCTAGTGGGAAGCAGCGGCACAGCACAGGGAGATCAGCTCGGTTTTTTGTGACCCCCTAGAGGGGTGGGATAGGGAGGGTGGGAGGAAGATGCAAGAGGGAGGGGATATGGGGATATATGTATATGTATAGCTGATTCACTTTGTTTTAAAGCAGAAACTTTAAATAAATAAATAAAGCAAAGCAAGAAATTGGAAAAGTTTTCTTTAACCTTTTTCAACTGCGAGTCCATCTTCAGACACTCTTCCTTCTTCTGCTCCAAAGCAATTTCTAGTGTCTTAAGCCGTGAGTCCTTTTTCAGTCCTGCGGAAGCCAGGGAAGAAGCATGCTCTTTCAGATCCAAGAGTGAAGCCTGAAAGAAGCAACATACATCTAGAATAAATACTATTTATTAACGAAATGGAGATTTAAATTCTTAAATTTATTTTCCTGGTGGTTTGTAGTTTCTTTCCATTAGCATATACTGACATATTTCCATTTCAAGAACATGAAATACAGAACAAAAACATTAGCTCTGGCTTTCAAGTCCTAACTAAAACAAAATGAACTCCCAAGAAATACTCACTGAATAGTGATTTAAAGAGCTCTACCAGTACATATCCATTCCCACAAAATAAATGGAAGTAGGTCAAGCTTTGTGAATGTAGGCAGTCAACCTTAGTAGCTACACTGACTTTTTTCTTCTCTTCTAATTTTGGAAGAAACATTCTATTAGAAACTTAAATTCCCATAAATTTTCCTAAAGATATTAGAAAGAAAACCCTGAGAATGCCCCTAAAGCTCATGATTATCTGATCACAAGGCATTAGGCATTTTTGCTATTTAGGTGACATCAACAAGGTTCTTCAAAAGCAAAATCAAAGTATATTAAGTCACCTAATTGGTCAACAATCATTTAAGATTTCTCTGCCAATGTTGAGGTGATCGTTAAGAGCTGATGTAAATAGACTGTCCTCCTTGTTCATATTCCGTTCGTCTATCAGCTTCCTCACCATGAGCACAATATTTCTCCAAATGTAACTGGAGAAATACTGTTATTTTAGGATCTGTAAAATGTCATTAACAAGTAAGAAGCCAACTCATAACAGGTGGAAGAGGTAAGAGGTAAGACTTAGGAAATAAATGATTCAATCTACTATATCTCTGCAAAGCTTCCTGAAATAATCCCTGCTACAAGAAGATTCTTTAAATTTTCCAACAGATCGTTTTTTTATATGCATTCTGTAAACACCAACAACATATACACATAATGCACTGGCTAAGCAAACCAAATAATTCCATTTTGGTGATCTTGACCTCTTTCTCTGAGAGGTCGCCTTGCAGTAGGCTGACTTTTTCTTTCAGGTCTTTAAGATCTTTTTTGTAGTTATCAATTTCCTCCTGCTTTTCTCGCTCATCTCGGTCCCGCTGGTCCTTTAAGCGTTCGATTGTCCGCTCCTGATAAGAGAGCACATCAATACATGAGAAAATTCCTTTCATACTTCTATCATATGACTGCAATTCAGCTTCTAGCTGATAAAATTTCACACTTCCATCCTCCATTCAAAAGACAGTGAAAGGTTGTTAATAATTTACCTTTTAAAGAATTCAACCTTCCAACCTATCTTGCCCTAACATACATCTGGTTTTGTTCTTTTGATTCCCCTAGGTTTCTTTTCCTATAACCTTAATTAGTATTAGATGTCCCTAGAGTATTCTTTTGGAATAATCTCATTTATTCAAATCCCAAGCAACAAAAAACTTATACATATACCCTAAGGACAATAAGTAGCAAATATTTCTTTTCTATATATAATTCACATGTTGCCTACAAAGCAATGGAAACAACTCACAACTCACACAGCAAAAAGGAGGAGGTTGGAGAGATTACGATTTGTTGAGCTTAAAGCATAAAGAAGGATAAAGAAAAGAGAAACCATTAAAACTTCTGTCAACAGATACTCAGGAAGTTTGAAAGTTGAAGCAATTTAAGTATATTTATGGGTATTATTTCTGAATATATTTGGGGATCAAGCCTTGATCCCTGGGCAGGAAGCCTGAAACATTCTGAGTTCAAGAGGCTTAAGGAACAGTAACCCTATTCCCTAAAGAAAAAATAATAAGAAGAACAATCCAATTAAAATGCCCCACCAAGAGTCCTTAAACCTCCTCCAAGACATTAACACTTGTCATGTTGGGCCACTTCTTATTTAGTCAACCATTCCTGAAAAAAACTAGGTTTGCTCATGAAGGCAAAATGAAGTGGCAAGGCCACGACTAGAAAAACACCAAGTACACTGTATTAATAACTAAAACCCACGAATATATTAGATCCCAATGCAGCACAGTAAAAGAGAACTAATGTTGCCTCCTGATGGTCAGTGTCTGACATTCCCACATCACTGAATTCTAGCTGACCATACACATAAAAAGAAGATAGTAAACAGGGAGCACATGGCTGATTCTTTAGAAACTTCAGCCACTGCCCTCCAGTACGGAATCCATCCTGCCTAGCAACAGATGCTTAAATTGGCAACAACAAAACGCATCTTCTTTCCCTTACACTGGGTACGTCAGCAACAGTACAGGCAGCTCTTTTCCCTTTTGCCAACGCGACTTCTTCTGTCTTCTCTATCAAGTCTCATCACTAAAGTGACTTTCAGATTAATGGGAAAGCAGAAGCAATGTGTCTGTGAGGAGTCTGGGCCAGTCACCCACCTTCTCGGCAAGGGCCTCCTCCAAGGTAGTCAAGGCGGTGTCAGTGTTGGTGGTGTCAGCCTGCAAGGATCTGACTCGCTCCTTCAAGCTGCTCATCTGCTTTTCCTTATCTCTAAGTTGCTCTTGGAGATTTTCAATCTGAGTTGTGTACACACATTTAAGGGGGGGGAAAAAAGGAAATTAAGAGAAATACAAACAGTCACAATAAAAATCATTTTAAGCTGGAAACAGGTAGATCAGGGTTGTCAGTGTGTGCTCTGTAGAAATAATTTAACCCTAAGGGTCTTAGAACTTCATGCAAAGCTTTAAACTGAGAATTTATAGCCAGAAGAAAGAAAAGACATACACATGGGTATGGTCATACATGCAGAGTCATAAATCTCTATAAAGAAATAAGGGAAGTAGCTAGGGAGAAAAGACCCAACATATAGGGATGGGGATAAAGGGTCTTAAGACCTACAGAGAGGAAAGCCATGAGAAACTGGATTACTTCCAAACCAACAGTGCAAATGCCCAGAGAGATTCCTTTAAAAAATGCTGAGGGAGGACAGCAAATTGAACAGCTGTACGCTAAGAAAAACAAATCAGCTGTAAAAAGGAAAAACTGTTCTTAAATGCTAGTGTTCAAGTTAGGTTTTTATATCATCTTTTATTTGAACAGCAAGCATTTTCAATGAAATTTATTATTATAGTTATTCATTCCTTTATATACACTAGTACGCATTCATTTACTCGAAAAACTATTGGTGAATTCTCTATTCTATGCCAGGCACTAGTGACACAAAAGAAAATGAACAGACCCATTTTCATTACAAGATGGGAAGGGGACTTTATGCAGCTGAATCCAAGCTATGGATGGCCTTCCATGCCATCCTAACGAGCACACATTTTACTCTAGACAGATGCGAACTATTAGGGACTTTTAAGCAAAGAAATGGTCCGGTCAGTTCTGTATTTCAGACTGATAATTCTGACAGCTGTGGAGAAGATATTCAATATCTATGGGGAGTTACGTAGAGACATGGAAACTGCTAGGAGATCGTATCAATTCAGGTAAGAGAGTTTGGAAACTAAATGAGCTAAGAGAGATGGAAAACAGGGGATGGGTTTGTGAAACAGTGTGGAAACAGCATTTTATCACTAGGGAGACTCCCGTACACACAATGAAAAACAGTAAGCAAAAATATGGAGGAACTGTAGAGAGATATTCTTAATAAGCAAAAGGAAAATAAGACAACTATTCTAAAACTCACAAACTTCATTCTTTCATTCAGCTACGTGCTAGGCAGTTTTCTAGGTGTTGAGGATACAGAATTAATCCAAACAGACAAAAATCCCTACCCTCAAAGAGCTTAACCCTAATACGGTAGACAAGGAATGAATGAATGAAATGAACATAGTATGTAGGATGGTGCTAAGTCCTACGGAGAAAAATGAAGCAGGAGAATATTATATCATCAACTACTCTTGAACTAGCTGGTTTATTTCACATGGCTTTCAAAAAGCAACGTAAATGTTATCTGCTTTGGGACGACTTTCTTGCTCTTACCTCCATGACAATAAGATGGCCACAGTCTGTATGCCATCACACATGAACAAAGTATTGATCTATATCATACATATACACATCTCCCATTCTTTTCTCTATCTATACATTTGTCTCCATTCTTCCATCTATCTATACATTATAGCATGAATCTCCAACCATATTGTTATTACTCATTCTATACACATCTCCACAAATAGACTGGATCTTACTCCTCTACCCCAGCTTTGTATCTTCATATCTGGCACACATCAGGTCTATAATAAATATTGGTTCATTAGTCGGTAATAATACATAAGCTTGGACTTTTATAAACTGTATTTAGGCACACACATAAACTTCTGCCAAGAAAAGAACTACAAAAGAACCTAAATCCAACCTTCATAATTCCTGCATCAATCCATTTAACATAAGCTCTTTAAGGGTCTGCTTCATTCCAAGCAGACCCTTCCAAGGGGAAGAAAAAAAGGTCCCTCTCTACAGTCCATGAGAATTCCACAGCAGAACAAATAAGCTAAGCGAAAAGATGCAGCGAACTCAGAATAGGGAACCATGAGTACTGTAAGGCTTGGATTTTCACTCTTTAACAAAGGAAGAATCCTACAGGTGAACCACTGAAATTGGCTCCAGTCTTTTCTATGCCAATAAAGTCCAAAGCATACTGTGAGAGAAAAGACCATCACATATGGGAAGCATTAGTTTCCTTTAGTTTAATCAGACACTCCTATTGGAATCTCATATGGATCAATACTTATGTAAATTCACAACCACTAAAGAGATTTTGCCACTTAAAAGTCGAGTACTCCATAACATACAGAAGCCAATGCCCTGGTGTTTACATGTGTAACCAGCTGTGTGGGTCACCTTAGTTGCTGACATATAAACCTTACACACAAAAAAAATATATCATTTTGTTGATTAGACTTTTTTTTACCAAGAAAGAGCAGTACAACCACCTTTTTTAAAAAATAAAATTTCATAGAACCAATCAAGTTTTACATACAAGAAAACAGAGATTTGTTTTATGAGCCCACCTAGTATACAAACAGCCCTTACATGCATAATAAGGATTATACCCTTCTTTCTCCTCCATCATCAGCATCTATGAAAAAATTAAGATGTTAACTGTTAACAATTCCACTTGTATAATTTGTATGTAGTCCAACTCTTAAAGGGATCCATTATTCTTTGCCAGCAAAAACAAAAAAAAACAAAC
Organism: Globicephala melas; assembly: GCF_963455315.2. Lineage (NCBI taxonomy): Eukaryota > Metazoa > Chordata > Mammalia > Artiodactyla > Delphinidae > Globicephala > Globicephala melas. Next base: position 100,492,572 of record NC_083323.1, on the reverse strand, counting down.
AAACCAACAAACAAAAAGACTTTTCCTGATATACTCAGGTGCAGAAGCTGCTAAACCAGGTAAAATCCCCATTAACAAGTTCTCCCTAAGCTACTTTCTTATCCAATTACCCAGCTGTCTAAACTGTTGAGTTGGAGGGGAGGAAGACGATGCCTATTCCTGGAGAGCAGAAATAGCCATTCCACGGCGAAGAAAGGGCAGCGCTCACTAGAGCTGTCTCCTTTGGGCAAGCTGCTATCGGCAAGGAAGACTTGCAGTAGATGCAGATGTGTGCAAACCAGCTGCAAGAGCATTAACCCAAAAGAGGCTCTGTGTGGTGAGCGGTAGGATGGGTGTGTACAAAGCACTTTCCATTTACCCAGCATCATGATGGACAGCAGCTGAATCCTACTGAAAACTCCTTTTATATACCCTCACTTTGGTTGTGACTCAAAATCGTGATTTTGTGATCAAGGCTCTCTGGGTTCAGACACGTTGCTAACCAAGGGGTGTATGAATGCTATCATATTAATCTTGCCATTATTCTCTTCTTTTAACTAATCCAATATAGAGGCTGTGAAAACTGTTCACCCTAATAGTCCCATATCACACCATTTCAGTATTTACTATGCAATTTCTATAAAATATATAGTGGAAATCCCATTCTACACCAAGTTCAATTATCCACAGGATCTAAAATATACTATTTACAAAAGCTTTGAATCTAACAGCTAAGAGAAAAACTGGATCAGTTATGCACATACTTGACTATTAATGATAAAGATGACTGTTTCAGAATCATGCTAAGTGGAAAAATACTTCTTTAAATATGCTCAGAATATGTACCCCCAAAAAAGAGGAAAACTTTCCATTTTGTAGAAACAGAAACCACAGAATCTCTAGAATGGCAATATGATAAAAACAACAAGAAATTACTCGTGATCGGGGTGGTGGAGGAGGCAGAGGCAGTGGCGACATGAGGGGCCACTAACACTAACAGAGAGTGTGGTATGTGTCAGGCACTGTTTTCAGAAATTTATGTATAACAGCTATTGAAGCTCCACCACAAGACTATAATTATTAGGCAATCTAGCTCCAGAATTGTACTCTTAATCACTGTGCTATAAATAATATGTTCTATGATGGGGGGAAAAAAAAGAAAGAAAAGAAGAATCACACAAAGATGTCTCAAGCATCTTTCCATAAACGATTCCTCGTTATTAAGTAGTGTTTATCAATAAACGCAATGTTATTACTACAGTCACATATGAAAATACTCTCCCCTACAGAAGCAAAGATGGAAGCGTGGAGCATCTTCCATGCACTTCCGTGTACAGTCAAACATAACACAGTAAAGCTGGTGGGCAGAACCAAAGGCACTTGATATCAGGATCAGTGTCATGATAGTATTAGGACAGTCTGTTTAGCCTTTCAAGGGGTAGAAGGAGGCTAGTTTATTTATACACACGGACTAAGGAGCACTTAACAATAGCTAAAAAAGCTTTTCTTCTTTTACTTTAATAACTTATACTTAATAATATTGAAAATAAAAAATTGTTGCAGAAAATGACGTATTTTATAATTCTATGGGCTCTTCCTACTTTATGCATAACCGATCTGTATTAAGAAGAAATCATTAAGCAGCTATTAACATGTATTCAATTTCTGCCTGAGTAAAATTGTGTAGAGATCGAAGGAATTGGTGTTTATTCTATATATGTGTCCCTGGCAATAAATAGGGAGGGGGAGGGTCAATCAGGTTTACACATACAGCCTAAAATCATAGAGAAGAACTTAAGAGTGAAGAATTCAAGAAGGAAACACTTTTTAAATAACTATTTAGAGAAAGAAGGCCTTTTCCTTAAGATAACCTCTCTAATTAGAGTATAACTCTGTTAACTGGGCTAGAAAGAAAATAGAAATAATTATTACATTAAATAGAGCCTTTCTTCTCCTCGTACAATTTTTATTTTACAAAGAGAGAAAAACTGATGAAAGGAAGACTAATGCAGAATGCATGCTGCACGCGGATCCATCAAATCTGCACACCAGCTCCACACTGGCACGGATTTCTTAACATCTTTTGTTTTGTTTTCTATCAGCATTGCCAGTTGTCAGAAACTATCATGGTTCAACGTGGGTGATTTATTCCTAGTCAAGTGGAACTGATTACTCTGCTGCTGAGGCCCTAATCACTGAGCAAACGTAGAAGGGGCTTCCTATAGGACGTAGTTCTAAGGACAAGAAATCCCAAAATACTTCTTGCAGTCGCCTAGCTACTTGGAACATCATTTAAAGGAAAGAATTTTTTGATGATGCCTCCAACACTTGTTCTAAGCAGCCATCAGTGTCAAATGTATTGTGGAAAGCAAGTTACTCAGAAAGGCTCTGACCTTTACCTTCTTGGTTAATAATACCTCTCAGTATCAGTGGTAAAAGTACAGGCTGGATGAACTGGTCATACTCAGCTGGCAAAAGAGATCTACAGTACTCAATGGAATCTAAAAAGGAAAAATTCACTAAGTCCCCTGATCTACGCAATAGTTTGTCTACCATCCTGCAGGCCTGTGAAATGTACTAACAAGGCACAACTATACTTTACCGAAATGATCAGGGTTTGCCCAGACTGTACAGGCCTCTAAATTTTACTTGTCCAGTTATGTGTTTCCAATGATTAGAGGATACAAGGGTTAACAAAGTCATGTGGAACTCTAAGCAGTGTTTTAAACACAATTTAGGTTGTTAAAACTCCCATATCTATATCCTCAATTACTGTTTAGGGTCTTTAATAAGCCCAGCAAAGATTCTGGCTGACAACCAATTATCTCTTTGGTTGAGTTTCCCTCCCAATTGTGCTATTCTCTCATCACATAAGTAACGGACGGATTACCGCGATGAATAAATAGCTAGCTATGTCCCACAGGGCAAGTTACTTGTTCCTTCTAATTACTTACCTACAAGACAAAGACCACTAATATTCCTTTCAATTCTAAAATACAACTGTATTCTTATGATGGGAAAGACAAGAACATTTAAAAAGTAATAAACTTCAGCAGAGTACTACTGTATTTTATCTTAAAAACTGTTCAAATAGAACTATACAGGAAGTATAGGTATGACCTTTAGGAAAATACAGGGTCCATCGCTCTGGTTAGATTTTATTAATTGTTGGGAGGGAAAGTAAGTTCCTTGATAGACTTGCTCATGGTACAGATAATGGAACTAGGGACCTCTTGAATTAAAATAACTGGATAATATGAAGCAAAAGCTGGTGAGACCAAAGGTCACTGCCAGTCAAGATCTGCTTGGTAGACAATTAAGGAAATGGCTCAAATACCTCTTTTTATATCTGGCAGGCATATATAAAAATTTGACGGATATTCATATGCTAAAATTGCTTAAAAAAAAAAGAGGATCCATAAATCTACAGTGGCTACGCTTTTGAAGCGGCAGCAATGATGAGACTGTACTTAGGACCTCAATTCACATCTATACAAATGGCATCCCTTGAAGTTGTACAATAACAATAGATAGAACGCTCTTAGATCTAATAGTTCACTACATTTTAGTGATGAAAGAACTCAGTATTTTTAAGTAACTAATTAAAGCAGAAACACTAGGCTTAGTTTCTGCCTATCCCCCCACAAAGAACCACTGTTCTTTGTATTACTTATTACCAATAACAAAGTTGGGAAAAATCAAGTACATAACAATAGAAGGCTAGCTAAATTAAATGTGCTCTATCAACCACTGCAATTCACATACTGATGATTAAGGGTATGCAACTTCCTTATTATATAATATTACACGAAAATGAGAAGTTATCAAAATGTACAACATTATCCCAATTTGAAGGAAAAGTTTATTTTTACATAGAATTTTCCGTGTTATACCTTTTCCACATTTTTCAAATATTCAGAATGGACATATATCATTTCAATGATAACGACAAAAGCAATAATTTTCTAACTCCTATCCGCGAAATCTTAGGATTTAACAAGAAATATGATTAGGATCATGATAAGAGAGATTCTCCTGACATACGCACTTACCAACATGGGAAATCTCTAGGGGTTTCTGTGGGACATGTGAGCATTCCTATTTAACCCACACCTTCCACCGGTGCATACTGTGGGACCAAGCCAAGCTGTCAGAGACTCGGGGGGTTTTCCGCAATGCCAAAGCAAGACTGAGAGATGACGAAACCAGAGCAAACAAGACTTTCGAAACCTATTTGAAATGCAAGGTCCAAAGGACACAGCAATAGGATGCTTCACATAGTTTAAGTCTAAATTCAAGTTCATCTCACTAAATTTTTATTTTAGCCAGGCCTACTTTTATGGCCTGAAGTAAGCTAACTTGTACTAAAAGTCAATCCTAGTGTGACAAGGCTGGGTTTCCCAAGAAGCAGACCTTGAGACAGATTTTACTGTTCAAGAAATTAGAGGGTGCTCTTGGGATCAATACCAGTGGAAAGGAAGTGGAGCAGGGGGGAGCATGATGGTGCAGAGGGAGAAATTAGGGCTTCCATGAAGTCCCAAAGGATTCAGACAACCCCATGGGGAGCTCTGAATCTGTGATGATCTTTCAGAGTTGCCCCAAGTCAGGGCAATGGATTCAAGCCCTTGTACCCTACAAGGATCAATCACTGGAAACCAATGGGGAGGGGTGTGGCCTTGTACAAGGTAGGTCTCTTTAGCCAAGGCAATCTCCACAGGGGATACTTCCAGCACCTGGGGGAATACATCCTTCAACCTTCAAGGGGGGATCTGGGTCACTCATCACAGCATCCATTATACCCAGCAGCTATGTATGTGCTCTTTCTAGTTAAATAACATTTAACATGAAATTGTAATTGCCCTCAATTTATGCTATATTTGAACCATATACGTAATTTTATGGCTTTGTAAAACCTAGAGACCCTTCTATCGCAACTAGATTGTTTCACCAATGGTGGGCATTTTGAAGCAGGAGTTCGGGGATGGCCTTTAAGGTGTGTCTGACATCCCAGTCCACACAAATGAGCCATGTGCATTTTTACATGAAGAGCACCCGCAGCTTTCATCAGATTGTCAAAAGGGTAGGAGAAAAGTAAAAAATCATTAATTAGTGGCATTCTTTTCAAATACCCACAACATTTTCTAAAACGAATAGCCACTTCACTTAAAATTGCTTGCTTAGCTGTTTTACAAAGATACTGTGTTACCAAATTTGCTGTGTAAGAGTTTGGCCTGGTTGGGATGCAGGGAGAATAGATCCAAACAACAGTTCCTCACCTAAATGCAATGGAAGCCCAAGAATCTTATTAAATTTAGTAAATTCTCCTTGGTCAACTTGAATGATTTGTCTAATCTGAAAAACCCCTGTAGGAAAAAAAAAGTGTCAGGAGAAAAAAGTAAGGAGGTCTGGCAATTACAGGAAGATAAAATAGATAAAGGACAAAATACATGTCTGATGCTGGAAGCTATTTTCTGGTGAGGGTGTACACATCGGTATGGCAGAGAGAAGGAAGAGCACAAAAAGCTACTTCATCAAAGTTTGATTTAATAACTTCTTCAGGAGGTTAATTATTTCAACTTCTCAACTAGAGTTGACAGGCACCTAGGCATCTATCCAAACAGGCATTCCCACAGGTGAGAATGCAATGCAAGTTAATTCATGCCAAATTATAAGCAGTTTTAAGCAGAAGAAAATATTAACTGTGCTTCAAAACTTTGATCAAGCATTTTTTTCCCAAATCCTTTGCCCCTTTCTAGATACTTATCTATGTAATATCTATACTGTGACAAGTTCCTACTACACGGTCTCCTGAGAGACTACTAAGAACAACCTTTGTCCCAAAAGGATGACCCTTCCATATGACTTGTTAATTACTATTTTTCAAGTTTAAAATATGTTTTCAGTCAAAACAGAAGTCAGGGCACTCCAAACTAGAGCTTGCAAGACTCTGAGAATATTAATATGGCATACGATCAACAGAAAATGGACACATTACATAAATCCTCAAATTATTCATGAAGCTACTTAAAAGTCCAAAGAAATGATGTTTTAATAAGAGTCAAAATTATTTCTGTGTTGTACAAAGCATTACACTATAAGCCTTTGAATGCTTCTTGTTTATATTATACCCTAGCACTTGAAAATAAAGCATTTATCCAAAGGCTATGTTCTC